>NC_051162.1:118925689-119225689 GCF_013339745.2 Dermacentor silvarum
CAAGCCGACGCAGCCGTGATCCGACGCCACGAATTAACCGCAACGCCAGACGCCGGTCTACCGATCTAGACGTGCTCATCGATGGTCATAACGTCACCGCTCTCGTCGACACTGGCGCCGACTATTCAGTTTTCAGTGGCGCGTTCGCCGCCAAGTTAAAGAAGGGGCAGACGGCCTGGCAAGGACCCGATATACGGACAGCGGGAGGTCACCTAATACGCCGGCTGGAATCTGCACAGCGCGAGTCACGGTAAACAACCGCACTTACCGGCGAGCTTCGTAATCCTGCAGCACTGCTCCAGGGACGTCATCCTAGGCATGGACTTTCTACACCAACATGGTGCAGTCATCGACTTAAGGTCCAAGTCGATAACGCTTTCAACACACAAAGCGATACCGCCGGATACATGCATCAGTTACCATGCCTTGAATGTGCTTGAAGAACAAGTCACCGTTCCGCCTCACTCCAGCGTAATGATTTCCGTCGGTACGGAAGTGCCTGCAGACATGGAGGGCGTCATCGAGGGCGATCATCACTTACTGCTGTACCGTGAAATTTGCGTCGCTAGAGGCATAGCTGAGCTACGTGCAGGGAAAGCAACGGTGATGCTCACGAACTTCAGCCCCGAATACAAGCACATTAACAAAGGCACCACGGTTGCCTACATCGACGAAATAGTACAAGCCAGCAGTGCTTTCGCCTTCACGGATTCCAGTGCACCCGCAACGACGACTATAATACCTGAAGCAACTTTCAACGTTAATCAGAACCTTCCCAGGCATAAGAAAGAACAACTAAAAGCTCTGCTCCTGCAGTACAAGGATTGCTTCTCGTCGTCGTCAAAAGTTCGACAAACCCCTGTCGCCAAGCACCGAATCATAACCGACGAAAATGTCCGCCCACTGCGTCAGAGCCCTTACCGAGTTTCGGCACGCGAACGCGAGGCCATAAGGCAACAAGTCGACGAAATGCTACGCGACGACATCATCCAGCCGTCCAAGAGTCCGTGGGCGTCCCCCGTGGTGTTAGTGAAGAAGAAGGATGGAACCCTACGTTTCTGCGTCGATTATCGTCGCCTCAACAAGGTCACGAAGAAGGACGTATACCCCCTTCCACGCATTGACGACGCCTTGGATCGACTATACAACGCAAAGTATTTTTCGTCGATGGACCCTCAAAACCGGCTACTGGCAAATCGAAGTCGACGAGAGGGACCGGGAGAAGACGGCCTTTATAAACACCAGACGGACTGTTCGAGTTCAAGGTCATGCCGTTGGTCTTTGCTCGGCACCTGCGACTTTCCAACGCGTCATGGATACAGTACTGGCAGGCTTGAAGTGGCAGACTTGCCTCGTCTATTTGGACGACGTCGTTGTGTTTGCCTCAAGCTTCGAAGAACACCTGCGGCGCCTTGAAACAGTTCTTCAAGCAATCAAAACCTCCGGACTCACGTTAAAGCCAGAAAAGTGCCGCTTCGCATATGAGGAGCTCTTGTTTTTGGGCCACGTCATCAACAAGTCTGGAGTGCGCCCAGACCCTCAGAAAACTGCGGCCATCTCCAACTTTCCTCTGCCCGCTGACAAGAAGGCAGTGCGTAGATTTCTGGGACTGTGCGCCTATTACAGGCGCTTCGTCAAGGATTTTTCACGGATCGCCGAGCCACTGACGTACCTCACGAAGGCCGACGTCGAGTTCAAGTGGGAGATGCCGCAAATCGAAGCATTTGAAGAACTGAAGCGACGCCTACAATCGCCGCCCATCCTTGCGCATTTCGACGAAAATGCCGATACCGAAGTCCACACCGACGCAAGCGGCGTAGGACTCGGCGCCGTGCTTGTGCAGAGGACTGATGGACTAGAAAGGGTTGTAAGTTACGCTAGCCGGTCGCTATCGAAGGCGGAAGCAAATTATTCCACAACAGAAAAGGAGTGCCTCGCCATCATCTGGGCTACATCAAGTTTCGCCCCTACCTCTATGGCAGGCCCTTTAAAGTTGTGAGCGACCACCACGCCTTGTGTTGGCTAGCTAACTTGAAGGATCCTTCAGGTCGCCTCGCACGATGGAGTCTGAGACTTCAAGAATTCGACATCACCGTCGTTTACAAGTCCGGGCGAAAGCACTCTGACGCCGACTGCTTGTCTCGCGCCCCCGTCGAACCGCCGCCACAGGATGACCAGGATGACGACACTTTCTTGGCACCCATCAGTGCCGACGAATTCGCCGAACAACAGCGAGCCGACCCGGAACTAAGGAACCTTGTAGATTACCTGGAAGGCAAGACCGTCACTGTGCCGAAGGTTGTTCAGGCGAGGATTGGCGTCGTTTTTCTTGCAAAACGACATTCTCCTAAAGAAGAACTTCTCGCCTCTCCGAGCCAACTACCTCCTCGTGGTACCCTCAGCATTGCGTCCAGAGGTTCTGCAAGCTCTCCATGACGACCCAACGGCTGGACACCTCGGTTTTTCCCGCACGCTCGCAAGGATACAAGAAAAATACTACTGGCCTCGCCTCTCTGCCGACGTCGCCCATTACGTAAGGACATGCCGAGACTGTCAGCGACGCAAAACACCGCCGACAGGCCAGCCGGACTTCTACAGCCGATCGAGCCACCTCGCCGACCGTTCCAGCAGATTGGGATGGACTTACTGGGGCCTTTTCCGACGTCGACGTCCGGGAATAAATGGATCGTCGTAGCTACGGACTACCTCACCCGCTACGCCGAAACAAAAGCCTTGCCCAAAGGCAGTGCTGCCGAGGTAGCCCGATTCTTCGTTGAGAACATCCTCCTGCGTCACGGTGCCCCAGAAGTCCTCATCACCGACAGAGGTACTGCCTTTACGGCAGAACTAACTCAAGCCATCCTGCGATACAGCCACACAAGCCATCGCCGGACCACCGCCTACCACCCGCAGACGAATGGCCTCACCGAGCGCCTAAATAAGACCATCGCCGACATGCTGGCAATGTACGTCGACGTCGAACACAAGACGTGGGATGCCATCCTTCCGTACGTGACCTTCGCATACAACACGGCCGTGCAAGAAACGACGCACATGGCGCCGTTCAACCTGGTCTACGGAAGGAACCCGGCAACGACGCTTGACGCCATGCTACCGGACGTCACCGACGAAGAAAATCTCGACGTTGCCACCTATTTGCAGCGTGCCGAAGAAGGTCGACAGCTCGCCCGCCTGCGCATCAAGAACCAGCAGAGGACCGACAGCCGACACTACAATCTTCGACGACGCTACGTCGAGTACCAGCCCGGGGACCGTGTTTGGGTCTGGACTCCGATACGCCGACGAGGACTTAGCGAGAAGCTGTTACGTCGCTATTTCGGACCATATAAGATCACCCGACGTATTGGCGCACTGGACTATGAGGTCGTGCCAGACGGCATTTCGCAATCACAGCGGCGCCGGGCACGACCTGAAGTCATCCACGTGGTGCGTCTTAAGCCTTTCTACGCCCGCTGACAAACTTAGGTACTTTGTTACTTTGTTATTGTTTTTTGTTATTTTGTTTATTACGCATGGTTTTGTTTTCGCTTTCGTGTTTGTTTGTAGCATCGGGACGATGCTTTTTAAGGGGAGGGTATTGACACGTACACATGTTTATCTTTCACCGGTAGCCGCTTTCAACATTGGCTGACAAATGTTAAACGTTATCGCTCGGCGCAGGACGCGCCTGCATTGGAAGCTTCTCGGACGTTATCAATGCTTCTATCCGTCGTCTGTGGTCACCGACGCCCATGTAATCTGATTGTATGAGCGACGCGAATTGTCTAGAACTTTCTGGAAGACACGCGGGCATCAGGGATTAATCTGGAACCTTCGATGACTCAGGTATAAAAGCCGACGCGTTTCGCCGCTGATCAGATTTTCGACGATCGCCGACTGTGTTCGCCGCTATCGTTTTGCTTTGAGTGTAGCTTGCTTTTGTGGGCACAGGTTCGCCCAATAAACAACCAGTTTCGTCATACACAGTTTTGTATCTGTTTTCTCTACCGTCACTACTACGTGACAAATATATATATATATATATATATATATATGACGACGACGGTGTTACAAAGGGAATGCGATATGAGCATTACCCGTTTTCCACAAGCAAAAAAAACATGCTGATAGAACGCACCTTTCGGAATCTATGTGAAGCGAAGCATTCATGAAGTGCTTAATGAAATGCCATTATTTTCCCAATTCATTCCTCCGTCATTCACCCTAGCTACGAAATGTGGCGAATCTCATACAGGGTTGTATTTCTTTATTTATTCTTATTTATTTTTAATCGACAGACCGCTTCTTGGGCAGTCCCTCGTTGTGGGAATGTACCATAGTCTGGAAATCGTAATCACCATCAACACACGGCAAAGATCTCAAAAAGCTAATGGACATTGGCACGATATCAAGTTAAAAAAAACGCCCCTGCATGATATATAAGTGCCGGCCGCTTCTTGGGCAATCCCCCATTATCGGCATGTGTCATTTTACCACCCTGTTCACGGCTAACCACCTCTTCATGTGTTGTGTCATCGTTTGGAAACCATCATCATCACAATCAACATACCGACCCACTTCTTGGCCAATCCTCCCTCGTGGGCATGCGCCATAGTATGGGAATCATAATCTTTCGACCATTCGAAATTTTCGACCATTCCCAATTTTTCGAATCTATATTTTGTCGACCATTCGAAGTCTGTGAAACAAGAAATTTATGATTAGGTTCGTAAATACACTTTGCTTTCAGACCGCTTACTGTTTTTGCTTAGAAGAAGAAGACGAAGAAAAAAACATTTATTTGTGACGATGCTTTGTCCGCATCGCCATTTCCCCTCGCGTTTACGAGCCATGTTTCGAGGCAACAACAGCAATAACATCATTTGCATAGTGAAACAGACAAGCGTACAGGAAACCAAATATACCTATCAAAGATATATACTATAGCAAGTCTATAAAAGCAGGAAAGGATTTTAAAAGGGAGTTGCGATCATAATATCAACGGCTTCGTTTCTTTCGCCGAAGCTTGTACATGCTAAAGGTTCTTTTTACCTGCGATGAAATAGCGTATTCCATTATCCTAATGACGTTGAAAACGTGTGCTGTCGTTTTCTTTTGCCCAAAAGGGCACCGTAGGGCCAGCCACTTGCTTCTTTGCCCCTAAGGCACTTCGGTACTTCAACGAGAAGGCAGATTCTCTTCGCGAGCTTAGGAAACGTGGACGTCTAATAAATTAACTTAAGCTTTGTTCTCCGCTCGACTGTTTATGCTTGTGCTCAGCCGGCAACCCAGTACGGAAGAAGAGGTTATATATTGAGTTTATCATATTGATGAGTACAAAAGTGTTATTATCATGAAACCTTTCCCGGAGCGCATGAGGTTCGTCTCACGAGGCTTCATAATACGTCTTCGTTCAAGAATGAAGCAAAAAAGTCGAAATGGACTATTTAATAGGCTGATTTACGTCGACGTCAGAGTGACGCCTAATGTACGTCGTCGAAATATTCCAGCTCATTGGCCAAAATAATATGACGGCAGAGAGACGTCTAAAACGTCTTGAGCAATATCAGTACACTCTGCCGATACGTCAGCGCTGCTTTCGTTCAAGATCGTGATTTCGCTAATACATGGGACTTGCGCTAAGATTTATGACGAGGCCTTATAGTGGTGCCTTTTTTTTTTCACAGCTTCACCATGCGAGACCTCAAGTGCTGAGAGCTCTGGCAGAACTGTCAGCACTTGAGGTCTCGCATATTTCTCAAACTGTGTACATTGTTTACTCACAGATTTGTTTATGTTTTTCAGAGGGTGTGAAATAAACATACCCTAAACATTTACCTGGCCTATATTGCGTGCCTCGCGACCGTTTAACAAGATGCGAGGGATAAACCGCCTGATACTATTGATCTTTGACCTTGCAATTTATTCCATTGAACGTTTTCAGAAACGCTAACAAGCGTTATGAAACGGGTGGACAGGGTCAGAGTGAGTGGCACGGGGTGTTTAATACGCTATAACGCATTATACTTAGCCCATTAGCGCGCGCGCGATATCGTAAGCTCGGCGTTACGTATTGTTACTGAGTGCTTCACGATGCTTTCTTAGGTATCATCATATTGTTTCCTCACAAAAGAATTCGCGAAAGATTATATTTGTCCCCGCCGCGTATTCAACCTTGGGACCCCAACGTGTGGACCATCGTGTAGCCTTGAAGCCGTGCGTTGTCGACAGCAACGTACTATTCGTCGTTGTCGTTGTCATCTTGTAGTCGTTATTGTCGTTCGTCGTTGTCATTATCATATTATCGTCGTTGTTGTCATCACTGTGCTTTCGCAGTTTTAATTGTTAGCGTAAGCATCTTTTTGTTGTCAACATCGTGCCATCGCCGTGTTTGTTGACGCAATCAGCTTCCTGTCATCATCGCACTCGTTATTGTGTTGTTGTAGTCATATGTTGTGTTGTTTTTGCCGTTGTAAGCGTGTTCTCATTGCTGCAGACATCATCCTGTTGCTATATTTGTTATCGTAATCATATTGTTGTCATTCTGATCATCACCGTCCTCCCGTCGTCATTGCCGCTGTTACCAGCTTACTGCCATCGTTGTCGCCATTGCTGTGTTATTGCTGTCAACATCTTTATAATCGTGTTATCATCGCCTGTCGTAACCACCTTGCTCATTTGTCGTTTTTGTTATTGTATTCATTTTGTTGTTGTCGCCATCGTGTTGTCGTCATTGTTCTCGTAATCAGCTTGCTGCCGCCATTGCAGTCATCGTTGTTGCTGTTTTCATGTCATCGTTTTCGCAATCGTAATTATCTTGTTGTAATCGTAATCATCGTCGTCTTCTCGTAGTCTCTGTTGTTGTTACCCGCGTATTGCCATCATTGTCGACGCTGTTATTTTGTTGCTGTTATCATCTTACTAATCATGTTGTCACCGTCGTCATTAGCATGTTGTTCATTTTATCGTTTTTTGTTATTGTAATTATCTATCTTTCGTTGTCATCATTATGCTGCGGTAGTCCTCGACATCGTTTTTCTCCTAATCATCGGTTAGACAGCCATTGCAGAGTTTGGTAGGTGCTGATGCTTTCTTTTATTCGGCCCTCTGCGATATTTATTCTTCTCGGCGTGTTTTAGCAGCTACACCTCGTGTGGTCGGCGATAAACTACGGCTCAGGAGGCTAGTCACAGATTTATCAGCACAGTTCGAGCAGTGACGATGACCAAGCCAAGCACGCCTGGCATTTATCGCAAGGCATTATAGGGTACCCATTCGTACTCAAAACATGCGCGAGTGCATTTGCTCTGTCATCCATATTTCTTTTATTTTCTTGATTGTTTGCCTAACTTGTATATCTGATTCGATTGATTAATATTGATATTTTGTCGAAAACGAAGATAACCACGTGCGGAATGCTAAACTACCAAAGAAGCTCGACATGCTAAACGTATACTTTCTTGTCTCGCCAGAAGCTGGGAGTTTTCTTCCTCCGTTTTCGAGTTCAGCGCCTCTGGAGTCCTTTATTTAAAAAAATATATATATGCCCCATTAGGATATTGCAGAACCCGCGAAAGAGCCCGTTGGAACCCTTCTGAAGTTAGACATTGCGATGGGATTCTCAACGTCGCTCTCTCTCTCTCGGATGAATAAGGCCTCCCCTTGAATCATTGCACCACTTACCGCATTCTCTGGAACTTTTGTGACCAAAGATTGCACAAAAAAAAGCGGAAACGCGGAAAAACCTAGGAAATCGTATCCTCAGTATCACTGGCGTCGGCCTTCTGTCTGCTCTTCAGAACGTGCTCGATACATCCTTGCTCTTTCCAACGTTCCAGTATTCGCCAGTGTGACGTGTCCCTCTCTTTCTCGCTTTTCTCAATCTATATTCTCGCGTTGGAGTGAAGGTGAAGAACGCAGCCGTAGCAAAACTGTGAATCACGAAACTAACATTGGGCGAACCTGCGTCATTCGAAGCGCAACGATTGCGGCGAGCACAGTCGTCGATCGCCCAAATCTCATATGCGGCTCGTGCGCGTCGGCTTTTACGCATGACTCGTCGAAGGTTCCAGCGTATATCACTGGTGCCCGCGTGCCTTCCAGAAAGTACTGCGCAATTCGTGTCGCGCATACAATCTCATTACACAAGGCTCGGCGGAAAGATACGTAACATATCGAATCAACGATAACGTTCGAGTAAGTTCCAAATCATGCAGGCGCATCTTGTGCTGAGAGTGATAATCTCAAGTTGTTAGCGGGGGAAATGCAGACCCCGGAAAAAGGATAAATAAATACGCGACTTATTGTTCTTATTCTACCGGGTGTTCAAAATTAAGCTTTACGGAATTTTTTTTTATTCGCCTGTGGCAGGTAGCATAATTCTTATCGTTGAGCTGGCTCATTCGAAGAGGCGGACATTAGTAGCACGAGAAATCGAGACAGATATTCAACTAATTAACAAAAACTTGACTAATAAACTTCTTAGTTAACTACTTTACGACACATATTGCAATTTACGAATTGTAGCCGGTGAGTTTGCAAGACGCATCCACTTGAAATGAATTTCCAGAATGACACCAGTTTCGAGATATTATTTCCCAAAGTGCGCGACGAAATACGTGGGCGTTCCAGATACTTTTGCGCTTCAAAGTATGGAACAGCATTTTGGTAAAAAGTAAGTGGAACAACAGTGCATTTTTACGGCGAGTTTGATGGCGCTCATCTCCAAACTGGTGTCGTTCTGGAAATTCATTCCAGGTGGATACGCCTGACAAGCTCACCGGCTACAATTCGTAAATAGCAATATTTGTCGTAACGTAATTAACTAAGAAGTTTATTAGTGAATTTTTCTTAATTAGTGGAATATGTGGTTTGATTTCTCGTGCTACTAATATCCGCCTCATCGAATAACCCAGATCAATGATAAGAATTATGCTTCCTGCCACAGGCGATTTCTGAAAATTCCGTAAAACTTGAAAATTAACACCCTATATATGCTATCCCTGCCTTCCTTTCATGTGCCCTTCCACTCAGCGCTGCTTCACCCATTGTTGTGGCAGGCGGGAGTTCTGCCCCTTCCACAGCCAGTTGTTGCGAGCCCGTGTCAGGCTCCTTGGGCCTATCTTTTCGCTGAGAATATCTAATAATAAGAATTACAAAAAAAAGTCTTTCTCGTGTATTGCCGATGTCTATGCGACTGCGTTACTGAAAAAACAGTCACATTTGATAAAAGAAGTGCGATCCACTTAAATCAGTTCAATAAGGTTGAGTTTAGAAGTTACGATCCGTTAAACCGATAGCGGTGTCGAAACTGCCTGGGCATGTCAAACTGAGAACGTCTTTTATATATATATATATATATATATATATATATATATATTGCCGGCTGGCGGGGAGGGTTGCCCAACTACATTGGTCGGTTCTTCTTCTGTTCAGCTTTAATACTGAAGCTGCGCACTTTATTTCCAAAATAAAAGCATGCCGCAGGCCGTGGAACTAGGGCTGACCGCCTTCTTAAGGCTAGAATACCGACGCATTATTCACTGAAGTAGCATTTGTGAATGTAGGAATAAATATCCCGGCTGCAAAAAAAAACATTTTCTCTTTTTTTATTTGCATAAAGGAGTACGCAAAGTTGTGAAGTGCACGCAAGAAACGGGTGACAGCTTAAGATTAAGGAATGGTAAAAAAACGACATCATGAGAGCAAGTCGTGTTCAACCGTTTTTTTTTTTTTACTCTGTTAAACGTGCACTTAACAACCCAAATTGGTCAATACAGGGTCCTCGATGTGTATTAGCTAATTAGCTAGCTTAATGAAAACTTTACAAACACACCTTCCCGCAACATTTTAAAACTGAAAAGCGCCCTAGGGCCATAGAGGCGTCTACTTAATTACTCATTTGGGAGGCCCACTTATTACGGAGGCTACAGTGCTGAAAAGAACGACGTAATTCGCATCATATAAAAAAAGAGATGCACGCCTTATAAAATGTCCTCTCGCTGCGGCATAAATTGATAACAAAGTCGGGATAAGCGTAAAATACTCTTTCAAAGATATAAGAATTTTTAAAAGAGCAAAAAAAAAGAACAACAGGTCATTGTACTTTCCGTCCCAAAGACCGGGGAATGGCAATTTTCCTTCCAAGAATTTTAGGTGCAACTCTTAACGCTTCAGCAATCTGAGTGCTTCTACGAATCTTCTTTCTATGCTATTTATTCATTCTTGCTTTTTTTTTCTTTCTGTGTAACGGTTCCTTGTCTGATTCTTTTTTTTTTATTTCATTCTTTCAACAGTTATTTCTCTCATTTCCCTTCTCCCCGAGCTCCTTCGTTGCTCTTTGATGTCTTTCTTCGCCGTTCAGTATTCAGAGGGACCTTGCAACTACTCTGTAGTCGCCGGACTGTGCGTCTCAAAATTCGGAGCAAGAAAATACGTCAGCGGCATAAGTTGCTTAGCAACAGAAAAATTCATCGTAGTGACGAGGAGCGAGAATGCGAATCTGGGTCAGTCGCCAGCGTGCAGATCTCGTGGACCACGTATGGCGCGCGACGAAAACACTTGTGATGGGTGCATGCGAATCTTGCTACAGCCCCCCCCTCCCCCAACTTTTCTTCCTCCCGCGTTTCGTGTATCGCGGACCTTTCTTTACGACGACTTTAAACGGGCGCACGAATGGATTCATTTTCGAATCACTTCCCCCTAAACATGTGATGGCGCTTTCCTTTTTTTTTTTTGCTCGAGGAGTTGGTGACGAAAATTGCTAGAGAGAACTGTGGCGCTGCGGCCATTCAGATACCAAAGGAAGGTACCGAAGGAAGTTACCAAAGGAAGTTACCAAAAGAAGTTACGACGAAAGGAAGATACCAAAGGTACCAAATTAGATGAACTTGTCTAATTTTTGTGCTTGCACAATGCAACTTCAGGCGTTCCTTGTGACATTAGTTATACGTCACTCGCTTTATCTTCCTAAACTAACCAAGACATCATAGCTTTCTAAACGCTTAAAGGCAATAACTTTCATCTCGCCTGCGTAATCATATGCGAAACTTGCATTTATGATGGCAAATTTTGCAGAAGGTAATCGATTCGCAAAATCACAAAGGCGTGAGTGTGAAGCCAGAGGGAATAGGCTAGTAATAGAATAAAGGACATCGCTCTAAAAAAAGCGTAGTGTGCATTTCGGCAAGACACCCAATGGTGCAAATAAAAAAAGAGATCACCCTTCCATATGGGTGTATTAGTTCGCTACAACACCCTTTTTTATGCCTGTAAGGGTGTGAATTATAGACACAAGAAAACACCCTTAACGGGTTCAAATATCCTAAGCGTGCATCGCCATACTTCCAGCTCTAACATGCGCTATCGCGCCGCAGTGCCCTCGAATAAATTTTGTGGGAAACGTTTTCTTTTTAATATTTTACTCCTAATATGAGGCGAAGATTGATAGGATGTATCTAGAAAAAAAAGGTTTCATGATATGACAGGTTGCCAATTCTGCCAGACCATGCTGACTGGAATTTGACCGATCAGGAGGACACGGCAGGTCTTTGCGTTTGGTGCGCGTTACGTGGTATTGATAGCGATTGTAAACTTCTTTTGCTGCCAATGTGAGCACGATGGCAATTTCCAGAAATTGACACCGAAAATAGGGCGGAGAGGAAGATTTTATATGTATGAGGCTTCGATGCAAAAAGTAATGAAGCTAAGGCAATATTAAGTGATTCGCTTAGGCCATACAGTTCTGTAGGATTATAGCTTGGTGTATATTAAAGGGACACCCAAGAGAAACGGCAAATCAGTTTACACCTTAAAGTACTCTTCCGAAACTTTATTTTTGTTACTTGATAATTAGAAGAGAAAACGAAGGTCATAGTATCATTTGTCATTCGAATTTGGCTCCGAAACTCTGGCGCCGTTACGTCAGTTTGACATCACGGATTTCAAAGTATAGTATTTGTATTCTGGCCAATGTGGCTCCGTAAATGTACTTGAAACTTCTTGAGCTCAGTCTTGACTGCCCATCAATTTGCAGGATATTCATTAAAGTTGTCTCACAACCACAGTCTTGGACTATTTGCGAATACAATGTTGCCAATCTTTGCGAATACAAAAATTAACTATAGGCCCTATGCATGACGTCGTCAAAATTCATGGCCACACAGCGATCTGCGGAGGGCAGTTCAAGGCGGCGTCACCACCCCTCCTACGTTGTTGCGTTTTTGCTGACTAAGCGTCTTCTCAAGGAAAAGAGTAACTCCGTTTTATTTGTATAAGGATCATTTACTAATACAACTTAAACAAATTTTCTCATCAGTCTCCCTTTATGTAGGATGTGTAAAGCATTGAAGTTGGCAGTGTTCACGTGTGTGAATATTTTTTTTGTCTGCACGGGTTACCTCAACGAATGTTAAAGTTAAATGAAGGCGTGCAGTATTTCTTCATAAAGAAGAAACATGAGCGACATGTAACCTGTGTGTATTTCACCATTCGTAGTTTGTTGGCTGGTCTCTCCGCATCCCAGCACCTCTAAGCACTTCCTCGCTCGGGGCATTTCATTCTGCATAAATGTTTGCATGCTGTATTTTTTAACGTTTCCGAGTGAAAGTAAGCTAGCAATGTATGAGGATAATCACCCCAAACACGGTCAAAACTCGGTGGTGCAACCATAGAAGGCAGTTAGTTCTCCATGATGCCCGCTCTAATGTGGTGGATTCAGGATTGGGTGACCTCTCTGGCTTTGTATACGCCTGTTGTCTTTGTTACAGCGTTACTTAGACGTTTCTCTAGTGTTTTACTTTTACGTCTTTGTTGCATCTATTTTACAAATACTGATACATGCGTCCCCCCCCCCTCCTCCCCCATCAGTTCTATCTTGAAGGCACATTGGTTTAATTTCTTATATCTTGCTTTGCTTCGTTTATTCCGCCCGAAATTTCGTACACCCCGATCAACTCTCCCAAAGAAACATTTACTCCATTTTGTCTACTCTCTTAAGAGGTTCATATGGTCTTTAATACACCACACATAATATCTCATAAATAAACACCCTTCTATATTATACCCTTACTCTGTGGGCAGGAGCTTTCCGAAACCAAATTAAGCAATGTGACTATATTACGTAATCGATTAGCTAATAAAACATTGATTTCTGGTTCATGTGCTCTGAATTTAGTTCTGTCTGCCAAGTTGCGATATCTGTAGAGTTACGCAGGTATTTAGGACTACTTTCGATGTTTTTATTCTGTTATTCTCAGCAGCGACTCCCATAAGTAATCGTAGATGTAACCTGCCCAAACTATTAACGTTCGTTTGTTTTTTAATTAAACATAATACTGAATTCATTCAATATAAACCACAATTTTCACTTTGTGCTTATAACTGAATTCTTTGGGATAAGCGCCGCTTCTTTTTTCACGTTGAAAATCAAGATAAAAGGTTCGCAAATTAAACCGAAACAAGCTTATCATCACAACTGTATATGTACTTTGAATCGTTGCGTCTCCTGCGACGACCTACCGTGAGTGCACTGACGCAAAGGTTGCTCTTCGGGGCTCGATATGAGCGCAACGACAACGTATCAGGAAAACAGCCAGCCACACAGCCGAGATTAATTGAAAATGCGTCGAATACAGACGTCATGGCGCTGATCCGCGGTTAGTTATCTGGGGGATTATCTTGCTCACATGTGAGCCCTGGACCAAATTTTTGCATAGAATAATATCGTTCGTGTAAAAAACGTGCGCCCTGTGTTAGTAACAACGACCACAATGCGCGACGTCCAGCTTTTGCGATAACGTGTACCTAAATTGATATTTAGTTGCCCAACTTATTAAAGTTCGGTGGATATCACTGACATCTACCAATTCAGAAGGTCTTTTTTTCTCTTTCTTTTGTCCCATGCTAGCTGTAATATTTATTCGTCAACACCAATCGGCAGTCTTTTTCCATCTTGGTGGTTCTCCCCAATTCCACACAACAGGAACCCTATAGCTCGTCCCTAACGCCGCTCACAATAACGCTTTTTATTATCACAGAAATTGCCGCAGCAATGCCTATTTGAGCCTGCACAGGACCCAACCGTAGCGAACCTGATTTTCTGTTCTGGTTGACGTCACTACAACTCGGCGTACGTTTCTCTCTTGTTAGCATAGGAACCATGAAGACTCTGGTGTACCTGAATGTCATTCAAGTGTGGAAGATAAAAGGAATACCATCACGATTAGCTCGAGCTTGCGGAAGAGACATTTTCTTTCACGAAGCATAAGTATAGTATCGCGTAATTCTACCCGCCATTTCGAGGACTCTTCTGGCATGACGGTTACGCGTGTTGACCATCCCAAGTTTCCTCACCTACTATCAAATTATCTGATGGCCTTTTTTTAATATAATACTGCTCTCCTTGCCTCTTTTTCTTATCTTTTATCAAGGATGCATCGCGTTTTCTTACATAAAGCAAAATATATGCAATTGATAAGGTCTATGAGGATCAGATAGCGCGCTCAAACTCGTTGCATTATTCCGAAAGTCTAGATAGCGTTGCCTAAGCAGATACACGTTGTAGTAATAGATGTTACAGCGAAGCTGTTTGTGGCTAGGCTTCCGTGCGTTTTTCATGTGCGTATGGAAAAATGTGAGCCGATCCTGGTGACAGTACAAAAAGGGTCCAAGCGCAATGGCACATACAGCTGTGGACTCCGGGTGGTGGGCTCCGGTACTTGTAACGCCCCTTTGAACTACCCTTGTCACTCCTGGGACCCAAAGAGGTCCGAAGAACAAGGGTAACAACACAGGTGTTTAGAAAAAAAATGTTTGTTACGTTTTTTTCCAAAAAGAACTGTTAATAAATCACACGAGACAGTTGAGTTTTGGTGTTTGTTTTTGAGCAGGCATGAAGGTGCGTGTTTGTTTAGCGTTTGTTCACTATTGTTGGAAGGTTTTGGGCCGGCATGGAGGTGTGGGTCAGTGTAGTGTACTACGATCGGATCTTAGCCCAAAGGGCAGACCTTCTTCGGCCATGTCTACGTTCGCAACGCCCTCTCTTTGTCGGCGTTCCAACCGCTTGCGTGCCAAGTTTTCAGCTGCTCTCCCGGGGCGGCGGCACCGTCGCGCGTGTATAGAAGACGAAGTGCTGTCCTCCATTTTGAACTTCACTCCTCTTCTCGCGTCGTAATGGGGAGGCCGCGTGTTGTGCGCACTCCCGGCGACCATTGCATTCCTCGTCTCTGTTCCGGTTGTCGTTTTTCGTAGGCGCGTTGCTCCCCCATTTCTGTGTCGCCTCTGTGTGGTGTGCTAAACAGCTTCGTTGGTCATCCACCTTCACAGAGTGGAATGGCTCATGATTTTTCTATCAAATTGTGCTGAAGTAACGCGCTGTCATTGAGAGGCGCCCTGTACTTCGGTCCAGTTAGAACTTATTTCTCTTGGAATTCTTTCACATGCTGCTAAATTCAAACACATGGCGACTTTATTTTTCACTCCGTCCCTGTCGCCATGCACCAGCTGCGACCGGTAATAGAGCCCCCGACCTCGTTCGTGCTCAGCAACGTTATATATACTCAAGTCGTACGCACTGAGTAACCGCGGTAAGTGAAAAACAAATTGAAATTTGTGGTTTGACGAGTCGAAACAATGTTGTCATTATGAGACACGCCGTAGGAACTCGAGATAATTTCGACCACCTGGGTTTCCGAGACGCGCACCTAAATCTAACCCAGATACGAAGCAAAGGCGATGTGGTTTAAATTGAAGTCGGTGGTCCAAGGACATTTCGGAAAATGTGCCGAATTGAAAAATGTTACCCTGGATGCGGCGGAATAACAAGAGCTTGCCCACTTCGAACTAGCCACAAGGAATTTCTCCCGACCTCAACGAGAAGGCCCACCGAGCCGCGCGAGAACTAGCCCACCGCGGCTCGGACAGTGACGGCCCGACACCCCGCACCACCCGCAAAGGGGGTGTGAAGTGCGGCGGATGGCAACGGGTCGCCAGAGGAGGCGACGACTACGAAGTAGCGATACAATACGACAGGGACAGACTGGTCACGTACCACAACATACTGACACACTGTAAGAAACAGAGAAGCATACCCACAACCGCACAAACAACTAGACAGATCTCAAAAAAACAGATTGTGGAAGGTTGCAAACTAGAACCTTCAGAAACCCAGTACACTTAAACAGAGTAAATTCCACACAACAACCAGAAGCGAGCTGCAAGCTCTGCAAACACGAACACGCAGACATGGCACACGTCTTATGGAAATGCACAGAGATCAGAGGGATATACAGAGAGGACAACATAAAACAGGACCTTCTCGAAGAGCGATGGCTAAGCGCTCTGACTAGCTCGGATCTACACGACCAACTATGGGCAATCCAGCGGGCCCGGGCAGCGGTGGAAAGGCTATGCCTCATCACACATAATGCCCGGATGGCCTGAGCCCGGGCCGGCAACCTCGCAGGTGCTTTTCCCAATAAAGTTTTTTGCCGTCCGTCCATCTACCCTCTCGAAGGATGCTTCAAATAGCCCGCCAAAGCTTACCTCAGTGCAAGTTGGGCGGGCGAGAGCCTGTAAAATATAATCATCAAGGCACTCGAAAACGATGAGCAAGACAATGGCTCCTTGGCGCGAGCGCGTACTACTTTACTTCTTCAATAAACCGTTCATGTTGGAAGCAATCACCGGTCTCGATCGTTTTAACACTAAGTACGCGAGTATTCTGCATTTCGCCCCCACCTAAACCCGGCCGTCGTGGAAGGGAGCGAACCCACGACCTCGCATTCGGCAGCGGAACGCCACAGCCCACAGAGCTACAGCGGCGGGTTCCTCGGCGGGTAATGATAATGAACCTGAAGACAGCGAGGCTCTATATACGTGACATCTCGGACGCCCACTGCCGTGGCCCGATGGTTTCGCCGTTTGCAAAAGCCGATCGATCCCGCGTCCTCCACGCCGGATCCTGTTTGTGCAAGCGGCCGTGACTGAACGTGACTGCGAGGGGTCGTGCGTCACGACAAGCGAGGCAGTTGGCGCCAGTGTCGTGCTGCTCCGATCTCCTTTCTTGTTTTTGCTTTCCGTCTCGGAAATTGGCGCCTTCCTGAGGCCAATTCGGTCCGACGTTCCCAATCGCGACGAATTAGCCCCCGACATTAACGCTCTGCACTCCCACACAGCCAGCGAGCCGTTCGTTTTGTGTCCTCCTGGGCACGGAAGTCATGAATGCATGGACCACCTTCCGAGTGCAGCATGGTACACGGAATGGCCGGCGTGGCAAAATGGACACAGTGCGACGAGAAGGTCAGCATAGACGTTTCTTGTATCAATCAGTCGATCGATCAATTGATCGATCGATCGAATCAAACAATCAATCAATCAATGAATCAATTGATCCAAGGTTTATTGTACAAGGTCAAAAAAGAAGATGCGTACAAAAATATTTGGACCAAAAGCTTTTCCGCATAGTATCTGGTTCGTGCTTACACGCCTGTTTTTCCGTCCCAAGAATATTTACCAGCTTGCTCAATTTTTTAAGTCCTTCTGAGTGGTTCTACATCTTCCAGTATAGAGATAGTGTTCAATGCACGCCGATGTTTACAACATCGGCGAACAGACGTGAAGGTACGTTTCGAAAAAGCAAACCGAAACTCAGTCTACATGAATACTTGAACGACAGAAAGCTGAAGCGCGATGGCAGGGATTCATGTTTCGGAAATGGCAGACGTCCGAAAACACATACTCAAAAAGAAACGAGAGCAGAAGGTTTGCCCGGAACCGTGTCTATCTGTTTGAAGTTCGGAACTTGTGCCGCCGTTTGGTGTAGTACTTTCTTGTTTTTCTAGTACGCCTGCGTCCCATCAACATGAGCATGAATACTTCATGTTGACGTCCATATCACGTCGTCGACGAGTACTTGTGGCGGGGATGGAATGAGGAAGCCACAGTCCATAATGAAGGTTCAAGTTTATTTATTTGCCCATTGAGTGAAGCAACAATAGGGAAAGAAGAGGCAGAACACCAACCAAATAAGTGCTGTGGTATAGTCAAAAAATGTCTTCGCATCAAGACGGAGGCCATGTTCGCTTGGCTTCTTTGTGAAAAACACTGCCACGTGGAGACCGAACATTCGTCTAATCCTTTGCACCACACTACTTCGATCAGCTTCCAGCTTTTTCTTTCTTTAGCACGACATGTTTCGACCAGGCCAGATGATGACCCACTGTCGATATCAAACAGCAGACCTCTTGAATGTTCAACGGCAACTGTTGGAAATGATTCTCGAATCCAGACGGCTAGTGGTCATCGGCCAAATAGTAGGCCATCACACAAATACTTTGAGTGATGGTTGATTTGTACTGCTTACCACTGAGCCCAGTACACAATACACAGCAATACTGATTTGCTTATTAATCTTGAGATGTACACCTGCGTCGGCCATCGCACAACATCTGGTATCTCTTTGTCAATTTTGATTGAATAATTAGCGTTTCCTCAATAAGGCATTTTACGAAGCTATGCGGCTCGTGCTTGAATTGATTTTAAAAGAAATCAATGAAAAAATTATGCATATTCAACGCACATGTTTGAATCTATGTGAAGCGAAGGTTTCGTGAAGCGGTTAAATAAATTCTATGAGTTTTTCCCTTTCTTTCCTAGGTTCTTTGGGGCAAATGAAACTGTGGCGAGCACGTGCTCTCATGTGTCCGTGCAACGCAATGTGAGAAATCTTGCAGAGGCTTGTAATTCTTCGTTTCTTCTTACTTATTTTACATGTACCAGCCACTTCTTGGTCACTTCCACTTTCGGGTGTGTGCCATAGTACGGAAATATATTAATCATCAACACGCGGTGATGCTCTCAAATAGCTAGCTCGCGTATGTACCTCCGGCTTCTTGGCCAATCCGTCGTTGTAGGCATGTGCCGTTGCACTAGAATCTAAGCACAAAAAGCGTTTAAAACCGTTTCTGCATTCTAGCCCGATCGGAACGTGGGCACCAATAATGGCCGCGCTGAGGCAACGCGACGAAATCTTAAGGCAAGAAGTGGCTTGAGCTCTTGGAAGCACCCTCTGTTTTTTAGTAAATAAATTAGTCGGGGAAAAGCGACGCATTTTCCTTTATTCTGCATCGGCTCCGCTGTCTACGATGCGCCTATGCGTCCTTAATACGGAGCACGCACCCTCTCGTGGCCGGCCCCGCATTGACAGCCTTGTGAAACTCGCCATACATCTTCTCTCCAAACAAAAAAGAAAAACATTAACGTGCCATTTCACTGCTGTGGAGGTGGATTGCCGGTGAATCCGTTTAGCACACGACATAAAGGTGACGCAGAATTTAGATCACAGGTATGAGCAAATTTTATTTCTCTTGAGCGGCGAAGGCGGTCATCCCGAAGAAAGACACGCGCACACACAATTTTATTTTCATCGGCGGTCTTGATCGGCGGCATACATTCGCGTGGAAGACTACCGCCACCTCGGGGAGCCGGAGGAAACTAGACACGCGCGACGGGACCGCCACGCCGGGAGAGCGGAAGAAAACTAGGCACGCAAGCGCTTGAAACGACGACAAAGAGAGGGACGTGAGGGCGTACACATGCATAGAACCCTATAGCCATAGACAGCTTCGCTGTAAAAAACACGACGAGAACGCGTGCGCGAACAGTAATTTTTGAGATAGAATAAATAGAATCGATTAGTTCCATAAGCCAAGCGAATAGAATCACAAAGACTGAATACTTTTTTAAAGCAGTTTTCGAATAATAGACAGCGGTTCTCACCAATAATTTAAACGATGTTCTACAGCCTAATAAGTTCACAACGTTAGCAAGAATCTGTCAATATATTGCGCATTAGGAAGCGCTGTTTATTAAAAGCGCAGATGTGAAACTTTCAAATCAAATACGCGCTGTCTTCCGGATACTCGGCACTTTTCAGTTAATGCGAATGATAGCAGTTTAGCCGGAAAACTTTGACTTCCTCGTAGACAAAATGGTGCGCGTTCTTCTACGTGGCTATTCATTTTTGTCTGCTAGGCGAACCGGGTTGAAATTTATCGCATCTGAGCTCCAATTTCATGTCTGATCGGGCACAGCTGACCGTTTAGAATATTAGAAACATTTTGGATGATTCGTATTTCAGAATAGTGACTACTCAATTGTGCAGTAGACTTGAACTGGACAACATATGATTAGTTATTCGAAATGGGCCATAGGCACAACGCATTCGCAGAAACTTGGACACATTAATGACACGAGGCGACACACACACACACAGCTCTCTTAGGACAGCACGTGAGTTTGACGAGCATTTATGTCATTTTTTAAAATTTATTTTTGCATGCTGCTGCGGGCCCGCTGTGGCTATTGCAGGAGTGCAGAAAACATCGCATACCGATTGCAGACCAGAAATTGCTCAATGGAAATGAACGAACATCTTCAGGCAAAGCATTACGATATCCAATCGTTAAGGGGGAACAAAACTGCCTTTGTGCATGTCGATTCTACACTGTAAAACAATTTACACCTTTCAAGATGAATAGGGGTGTAAATCAATCTATAACTCAAACACTTACACCCTTTTCTGGTGTAATTAAGGACGCGAGTTATATACCAATTCACACCTTTTTTTTCACTTTTTAAGGGTGAAAATATTTTGCTGAGTAGCTTGAAGAGTTAAAAGGCTTAGGCTTAATTAATTAATTGTGAGGTTTTACGTGCCAAAATCACGATACGATTATGAGGCACGTCGTAGTGGGGGAATCCAGAATAATTTGAACCACCCGGGGTTCTTTTGTGTGCACCTAAATCTAAGTACACAGGCGTTTTCGCATTTCGCCCCCATTAAAATTCGGCCGCCGTGGCTGGGATTCAATCGCGTGATCTCGTGCCTATAGCAGCCCAACACCGTAGCCCCTAAACAACCACGGCGGGTAAACAAAGGTTTAGGCTGTCAGAGCTACGAGTACGGCAAGGAAGAGTGAACTTGATGCATTTATTGAATGTATTTATAATGATGTGTTTCCGGTCTCCCTGTATCTTTCTCGGCGTGCGCTTTACATATATATATATATATATATATATATATATATAGATCATGGCAAATCAGTTCGGCGGAATCCCGCAAGGTGGAAAGAAGTACCATGAAATGGAAGAAGTTATCCACCCGAAAAGGGAACAAATTTTTATCCGGGA
Source organism: Dermacentor silvarum (assembly GCF_013339745.2). NCBI lineage: Eukaryota > Metazoa > Arthropoda > Arachnida > Ixodida > Ixodidae > Dermacentor > Dermacentor silvarum. The sequence goes on from NC_051162.1 coordinate 118,946,879, forward strand.
CCTGGACGAATTTTCCCTCAAATGCGAAGCGTTCTTTCTCAGAAACCCGTATGGGTTTCCTATGTCGCTTCGTGCTACATTCGGGCGGATGACAATTTTTTTTTCGTTTCACATATACATCATCATGAACTATCAACAAGGCCGTAACGCCACACTGGTCACTATTCGAGTGGTTCGAATATTCGCACACTCTTAAACGCGATACCCACGGAGCGGTTTGCAAGTCATCACGGCGCTCGTTTCCCACGTAGCCTCACCTGCTCGCCCGTATTGACCGGCCTTTCTAAAGAAACAAAACCAAACAAATCGCTGCGAGTGCTTTGAACGGCAAGCGAGGTGAAGTGTGCGAGCGCACGCATTGCGAACGCCCGGATGGTGTATGCGTGTGTTTTCTTTTCCATTACTCCGGCAACCGCAGCGTGTTATGGTCGTTAAGGGTGCAGTGCACTGTCGCCGCCAGGTAGCGCACGCTATTTGTTGCGGAATCGCTACCGTCTGCTACGAACTCGCGATCTCGATCAGGGTCACGGTTGTACACACGGCATGCAGCGCTCAATTCCTGTTGCAAGTCCGTTGCCCCATACGTGGACGTCGCAGCAACCGCCTGTAAAGTCGTTCAGGCGTGTACCGCGCAGGAGTATTGAAAGTCGTTCAATATTTTTAACTAATTATTTCAGTTTAACCCAAGAGAGTGAGTCCGGATAATAAACGAGCGTAATAAATGAGGCAGTGCGGTATGCATTCGATGCAGTGCCAAATCGAATCGTGGAGCCTCAGTAGTTGCAAACGGGATTAAGTACCTGCTGGCACAATCCAGTCAAGCGGTACTAGTCATTTCATTTCATTCATTTGTACCCCAAGGGTCCCAGAGGGACATTACTTGAGGGTCGTCCCCAAAACAGTGTTGTCGTCATCGCATTGTGTGGCTACAACGGGGGAAGAGAGAGAAAATGACAGGTATTCATGCTACAACTGAGTGGCTGCAATGCGATAGCATCGTGATTAACTATGATTTGACGATTATCTTCATCAAAGGAACGCGACAAATACTACACTTTACGAAGTCGATTGGCCTCAGTGTCTGAGTTTACTAAATCAATCCTCCTTATAACGAGGTCGCATCCGGCACGAGATTACATTTCGTTATGAGTACAGATTAGTTATACGCGCATATTTTGTTAACCGTTGATATCGGTGAGACATTTTAATTACTTTGTTTTATTCGATAATTTGTTATAAACATGCTTTTTATATCGTGCTTCGACTGTACTTGTTTAGCAGACCGATTGTAGGCGTGATATACGGCCCGTACCCCACATGTTCGCGTTGACATTGCCTCCCTCTATGCTATGCATCGCAGGAAGCCGGACGTGGGCCTGGTTGCTTTCTTTAACTTCGTTCTCTCGCTTCCATCATCCTAATCAGATATCGCTTTATTAGAACCGCGTACATATATAGAAGTATGACGGAGAGCATTGCGTAACATAGCGTGCCGCGCAGCACGCCTGCGCAGCCTAGAGTTATTGCATATGGCTCCCTTAAGGGAGACGAAGCCACACGTGCAACCCCGCTCCGCCGGACACGTGTCCACCTACGTCACACAACTCCGCTGCTCCTCTTCTCACACTCCGTCGCTCTCTCTCCGCTAGTGACCAAGCCGAGGAAATACAGGTACTTATTCTTCCGAACATTCAACTTTCCATCTCTAACATGCTCTCTCATTAGTACCCATACCAAGATACATATCGTGCGCTGGTATCAGAGTTGATTGGCCCACACACGTCATTGGTTGCACCACCTCCAGTATTGTGGGGCTTAAGCCTGTTGCACATTATGCGATTTTCATCGCACCACAAGTGCGATTTCGGTCGCATGCGATGGAAATCGCAGTCGCAGGTTTCGACTCCCCCCCCCCCCGCCCGCGGCTGCGACCAGCCGGTTGGTCGCATGTCACCCGCGATCGCTGCAACTGTTCGTCGAAATTGCGCCGAGACCCGCGAGAACTATTTCGCGGTGGGTACAACAGCGTTTCCAGATACTTTTTATTTTGTCTATAAACGTTGGCTCAACAGGCCTCGAACAGTGGAGTGGAGCCGTGGATTGCGCAAGCGGTACTTACCATCAGCACCGACACGCGAACGAGGTAGACAAAAACTTGTAGGTCAGATTTGGTTCTGTGATTTTTATGCGTTTCTCAAGCGGTGCTTTTTTTTCATCATTGGCTTCGGGTGCTGACAGTGCGTACTTTTGCGTACCTGTCTGCTATTCACACGCGCCGCAAGTTGTAAATACTACGAGGTCTTTTTCACGAGAACACATGGCCTTCTGATGTCGCAATTTTCTTGTTGGTTGCGTACAAGCTACTCGCGATATACGAAAACGCCACAGTTGTAGCGCGGTAGGCTTTTACGGTCGGAGCAATATAAAAAATATGCAACTACTGTAACATGCTGTGTCGAGGGAATATGACAGGACAGAATAGTATCCGACGTTTCAAAGTCGCGCTATGCGCGCTACCATTTAGTTGTAGTTGCAGTCTGTTGGCTCCGGCTTTCACGGGTATCTTTTTTTACGGTGAATTATCTCATTTCAAGGTTCTATTACTTCGGCGGGGACACGAGACTGCTTCTCAAGCTCTCAAAGCGAACGTGCAAACGATTTATCGTAATAATTTTTCTACAATAGCATACTTAACGCTTTTGATAGCAATAAACAGCATCGCCGATTCGCTTTCGAAGCTTTTACACGCTATAAGCATGATTGAAATAGTTTGACTCTTTTTTCTGATCTATCATTTTTTTCTGCACAGAAACCAATAAACCTTAAATGTGTTGCAGACTTTGTATCCATACTGCACCAGTATTAACCCTCACTTTAAGAGGTAATTGCATATTACACTTCAGTACATTGAATTTCTTTGGTTTATGCTCGTTGTAACATATTACATTATTTCAAGAAACTACTTCGCCGTAAACATGCCTGCCTTTCTTTGCTTTTCTCTTTGCCTCCGGCAAAACACATGTAACAATGTGGAAAGCAGGCAAACCTTTTGTATTTATAAACAGTAGATGACACATTCAACAAAAGCAAGTCAAAATCGTGCTGTGAAGTCAGCCGGTTGCATTCCTTCCTGCGAATGATATCATCTCTTCAAGTGCGGATGATTCTTGCACATCCATAGCTAATAAAGTATGCAGACGTATCACCAGGCATAATGCTCGTCTAACAATAGAGAGGCAAAGTTGGAGTACAGGAGGCATACGCGAATATCTTGGCAAATATCTACAAGGATTGCACAGCAACCTTGCTTCTCCACAAGAAAAGTAGAAAGATACCTATCAAGAAAGAGGTCAGGCAAGGAGACACAATCTCTGCAATGCTATTCACTGCATGCTTAGAAGTATTCAAGCGCTTAGACTGGGAAGGCTTAGGAGTGAGGATCAACGGCGAATATCTCAGCAACCTTCGGTTTGCAGATGACATTGTCCTATTCAGCAACAATGGGGACGAATTACAGCGAATGAGTGAGGACCTTAACCGAGAAAGTATAAGAGTGGGGTTGAAGATTATTATGCAGAAGACAAACATAATGTTCAATAGCCTGGCAAGGAAACAAGAATTCACGATCGCCAGTCAGCCTCTAGAGTCTGTAAAGGAGTACGTTTATCTAGGTCAATTACTCACAGGGGACCCTGATCATGAGAAAGAAATTTACAGAAGAATAAAATTGAGTTGGAGTGCATACGGCAGGCATTGCCAAATCCTGACTGGAAGCTTACCACTGTCGTTGAAAAGAAAAGTGTACAACCATTGCATTCTACCGGTGCTAACATATGGGGCAGAAACTTGGAGGTTAAACAAAGAAGCTCGAGAATAAGTTAAGGACCGCACAAAGAGCGATGGAACGAAAAATGCTATAGGCATAACGTTAAGAGACAGGAAGAGATGGTGTGGATCAGAGAACAAACGGAGATAGCCGAAATTCTAGTTGACATTAAGCAGACAAAATGGAGCTGTGCAGGCCATGTAATGTGTAGGATGGATAATCTGTGGAGCATTAGAGATAGAGAACGGATACCAAGAAAAGGGAAGCGCAGTCGAGGACGGCAGAAAACTATATGGGGTGATGAAGTTAGAAAATCTGCAGGCGCAAGTTGGAATCAGCTAGCGCAAGACAGGAGTAATCGGAGATAACAGGTAGAGGCCTTCGTTCTGCAGTGGACACAAATACAGGCTGATCATGATGATATAAAGCCCTCTATTAACCGGAAAATAAAAGTACAATTGTCGCAAGCCCACAGCTTGCGACAATCTATACACTTCAATTGAGATCTCCTCTAGACTGATGTCCTTTTATTTCGCAGCTGATAAGCGAGACTGATGAGAAGTAGAGGCTATGGTTTTTCTGTTCGATTTGTTATCTCGTATTCTTGCCACGCGGCCTTCCAGGATACATTTTCCTTCTAGGGACGTACACACGACCGCAGCGAGACAATAAGGATACGCATTTTGTTTTCTTTTTCCTGAAGAAGGAAAGACCCAATGTCCTGTCGTTAATAGCAGGGGGGACCATCCTTCCTGCCGGGCACAACAGGGAGCGGCGAAAGGCGCATCGCCTCGTGTAGTCGGGCCTCCCGAAAATGCATTCCTCTGGCGCCCCGAGCGAGGCTCCGGATACAAACAAGAGAGCTCTTGACCTCTAGAACGGCTCTCACTAGATAATTCCCGGAAGGAATTTGCCTGCTTCATTTTGGTCTTCTTTGCAGGGAATCGGCAACACGTGGGAGTCGATGTCTTTTCAAGTATATTTTGTTGAATCGTTAATGGGAAAGGACAAATGTCAGTGTCGGAAAGGCATTTCCGGTTCGAGTTGTGTTCCCGCTTCTGAAACAACGCACACGTTCATAGTAAGATTGAGATCTAAAGAGATCAATAGGGGTCGAACAAGAAATGCGTTTGGACCCAACGTTCGTATGTCTGCATTTCCCTCGTAGGACTTGCATTTGTGCTGGTTTTAGCGTAGTATACGCAGAGGGGTGACGTCTGGTTGTCCGTAGATACCTCAGTATATAGGTGCCTGATGTTCGCCGTAGCTGCTGATTCTTGCGCAGCTCTGAAATATCACTTCGCGGCTAGTGATGACCTATACCATTATTTCATTAGATAGAACGTAGGCAGTTCTTATTCTTTAGTAAATAAACTTTGAACGCAACATAATAGAAGGCGAGAAATACGACTCTTGGATTAATTGAACTCCGGGGTGTTATGTGCCAGAGCTACGCTCTGATTATGAGGCGCGCCCTTGTGGGAGACTCAGGATTACCTTCGAGCACCTGTGGTTCTTTATCACGCACTGAAATCCAAGTACAGGATCGTTTTTATTTATTTATTTTTTTGCATTTCGCACCTATTGAAATGCGGCCGCCGTAGCCGGGATAAAATCCGTGACTCCGAGCTCAGCACTGCAAGGCCACTAAGCTATCGCGGCGGATAGACACGGCTGTTCTCGGAGTTGGATGCATAATGAGTGTCCACCTACTCAAGCACAGTCTGTGTGTCTGTCTGGAGTGTGCTCCAAGAACCGGTATTGATTAATTGATTAGGCCTATGTTAAACTGGCGCTATGGCAATGATGACCAGGAGAGGGATGGCGACACGACGACGCCGATGACGTCACGGGATGGCTACAGTTAACGACGCCGGCTCGACGACAAATGGCGGCAACGGCAAGACGACTCACACGCGTCGCACGCCCGGAATCGCAACTTGAGTGCGGTCAAAAATTTTCCTTTTTAATAATAATAGATGGGCCTAAAAAGATTTTGGGGCCAGCAGGCGGCAACGACTACACCTTTTCTCTGGCATAAGTGTTTAAGGTTTAAGTTTAAGGTTTAAGTGTTACAAGCACAGATGAGTGCAAAAAAATGCGTTCACATCAGTTCCATACGTAGCGAATTAACACACTTACGGTGTATAAAGGGGGCTTGGGTTGTACCATTGCCAACACCCTCACCATTAAAGGCGTGAAATGTAATCGCTGATGGGGACAAATGTCTTCCTTTTTTTTCAGCGAGTTCTTGCGGCCAGTAAACATTATAACAGCGGCGACAGACGACAAGGAAGGTACACGAATACTTACTACTTTATGCTTTACTAGTTATCGCTGTCATAGTCTCGTATCAGGTATTTTTGTGTGCATCACGTGGTCAAAATTACTCGACAGTCTTTAACTGCCGCTTCTCTCTTGGTGGTGTAGTTTGAGCGCGTTGCCGTGTATAGAACAAAATTTTCTACAATCTCGGGTATAAGGGTTTAAGCCATAGACAAACCAGTCCAGTTGAGGGTGAAAAAACATTTAGGGTGCAGCGCTGACACGAAGAATAATTTTTTCTGCGCAGTACATAAAACTCAACTGTTCTTTGACACGTGAAAACTAGCACGTTTATTCGCGTCAGTTTGAAGACAATAATAATCAGGCCTACCAAAGCCTGAAAGGGCTTCAGTGGCTGCTCCTGGCAGACAGCGAACAGTGACAGAAATACACAAAAAAGAAGAAAATACAGACGTTGTACAGAACCTGGCAAAACTTCTTACGAGTGTATAAAACTAAATATATATGTGCGTTTGTACAGAGACACAGCAGCTACACAACAAAAAGAATGAATGTATTTTAGAATAAAGTCGATAACAGCACTCTAAAACAATTTATGGGACAGGAAGCGACGTAGAGATGGATCGCAACGTTTTTCTTTCAGACCGAATTTAGATTTAATGCGGAACACACCAGGTGGTAGGCTTTTGAAACAAGCAGGTACATAGTATTGACGTGCGCGTTTTCCATACTGGGTGGGGAACAAGGAATGCTATACCGGTGTCTTGGCCTTAAATCACGTGCAGGAACATGTGATCACGTGCAGGACTGTACCAAAAATGTTTCAATAGAACAGTTTCTATTCACTCATTTCTATTAGAATTGCTCGGCATTGCGCTAGCGTGGTCGGAATACCTTCAAAAGTTGTTGCACTGCAAGTGCTTTCGCCAAATAGAATTACAACTCGTGCTTGAACTCTGAGAAAAGTTTGCACACCCTGGGACTTATCTCGTACGCAAAGAATAGTCGCAATCTATTCTGCGTGGCTTTCCTTTCTTTAACGCCGCGCGACAACCGGAAGTTCCATGTTATACGAACGGCATGCGCCTTAACAGATTGACGTACCATTCTCGACAGGAAAGTAGCGAGCGCAGAGCTTTCAGGAAAGGAACCGCAAGCAAGACAAATAACAAATATTGTTGGGGGGAGGGGGGGATGGGGGGGAGAGATACGCACTAAAGATGCAAACTTTCTTCTTTAGTGTGCATGCGCTGTTTCGTTACAGTGTGAAGCTATTGTCTTTGGGTGTGTTCGAATTCTGGCCAGCATCGGAGACAGTCAGCGTAGAGAGCTGAGACAGCCGAGACAGCTTCTAGGCCAAGCAATGGAACGCGTTTCTAACCATCTGGATGACGTATGGAAAACGATTCTGCGACTTGACGCCACCTCGCGGCGACAAGAAAAAGTTGAGAAAATCACGCATTATTTCTACATTTTAGATATTTGAGCCTGCGAACCTATAAAAAACTTGATGTGCCTTACATTAAAGGCACAGGAAAGCATGTCTACATTTTGTTGTGCGCAGACGACGTTCCCATCGTGTTTACAAGCGTCCTGCTCAGCCGGCATCTTGTTTGGGCAGGAAAATAACCTGCATCGTTTTTTATTGCGATAGCTATTATATGGACACTCAAAAGCAGATTTCTGCCGTCGGCGTCGCCGTCGTCGTCGCCGTGAGGTTCCGTATGACGTCCTTTGGAGACGAAATCGTCGCCGCGCGCCGAACGCTGTATGTGCGAGTGAAAAGGCACGAGGGGCGCGTCTTTCACGGGGAGTGAACGCACGGCGGAGAACAAACGCGCGTTCTGCGCCGTGCTCGCTTAAGGGCTGCAGAAGTAGGCGTCTCTTTTCTCCTTTACAATCACCATATATGTAGAGCAAACGCGCCTTCTTCCGACGCGCGAGAGGCCATGGGGGAGGGGGAGGGAAGGGAGGCGACGTTTAGCTGCGGCACCCAGTGCCTATTTATATCAGAGGCTCCGGCAACAGTCACCAACGCCGCACGCATTTTGAGCGAACGCGGGCAAAACGCCGATGGCATCGACAACAGTTCTGCGTGTTGCCGATGCTGCTGCATGTCCAAGTTTATACAGCTGATAAAACTAATATCATTACCCCGTATAGCTCTCTACAAGTTTGCTATCGCAATCGATGCTTCGCCTTTCAGGTGAAACTGCGACAACTTTTTACTTCAATGCTGTTTTCGCGATGGTGTCTACTTTGACGCCTTCGTGAGAACTGGAACGAGACTTAAGATGGCTGCTGTGCGCTTAGCCGTCTACTTTGCCGTCTATGGCGAGTATTGGAACGACCCTTGCTAGGGAGTAATGTTTCCTGATGTCCCTCGAAGGTGCCACAGTGCAAGCACAACTGTCTCCAAACGCGAAAATAAGACCCAGGGAAGCACAATTAAGGAAAGGCTGAAACAAGATAATGCGTGATTTCTGAAGAAGCACAGCCACAAACACAACTGTGTTAGCTCATTGTCAGCTTTATGCTCCAGCTGAAGCGATGAATGTGCGTCAAGTTTTGAGCAATGGGGAATCATGTGTTCTCATTAGGGACTATTCCGGGACTATAACCTCCTCCAGATATTACAATAAATGCATTATGTGCTGTGCGGATTATTTTTTCGCGAAATCTTGCCTAAGTACTGAGTCTAAAATCATATGAAGTATACAGACAATAAAACCAAAGACAGCATTGGGGAAAGCACCTGTGGTTTTCACTTTATAAATGCAGAAATAATAATAAAATAAGAAATTAAATAGATGAAACGCAACTTGCCACAGGTGTGACTCGATGCCAGATATTCCGCATTATACGCTACGAACTGAGCTGCGACAGCGGCTATACTGCCGTATAGTTTCACGGGTATTTGTCTATGTTTACTAAATGTGGCCCCATGCGTACTAAATTAGCCAGAGTCAATCACGACCATGGTGGCGAATGTGGCACACCCTTTTAACCGCATGCGGCATGTAGCACGTAAACATGTGTAGTGTGAACTGTGAACTGTGAACATGTGTAGTGTACACATGCATTTTAATTATTTTTCTCACCTCACGCTTATGCGTACAGCTGTTTCATCTGCATTTATTTTTAATTTATTTCAATGCAATCAACATTCTTTTTTAAGAAATCCTGATAACACACAGTGCGGAGGAGTCGCAAGAGGCTTATGCCTTCAACAGTTTCACCTCATGCCTCAGTGAAACCTACGTAACAGCATATTCCCGGCCGATGTTCCTTGCGCGGGCTTCTTTTGCTATGTAAACATATGATGTTGAATGGACATATCATAATACATGTGGCAATTCTACTGTATGTCTGTGTATTCATCATTGTTCAACAATAAAGTTCTGTACCGCTTGCTAACATTGCAGTAAGCATAAATAAACAAAATAATAATAAACTATAACGCTGCCAAACGATCTCGATTGTGTAATCTTCACAATCACAATTCTCTAATTTTTTTTTATATGGCGCGTAGACTGAATCAACGCAGTGGGGAAGTAAGATAGCACATTTGCAGCGTCATGATTATCTTCTAGTTCTTCGCAGCAGTTTATTTTTTCTTCAAAACAACCCATGCCGACTCGCACAGCTCGCTAAACGTTTTCACTTTCGCTGTGCGAGACACCAACAGCAGATTCTCGGAGCATGATGTCAACAGAAAACACCGTTTTTTGGGTGTTGGAACAAGAGTAACAGTAATATATGCACCACTGTCATACGGAAGGCACCATGATGCATCCTTGTTCGGAGAAGTAGCGTTTCGGGAAGCAGCGCCTGAACGAGAATGCATGCCAGCTGGGGACATACGTGTCTCGAAACGGTAATTCCGAGCTGATCTACAATTCAACGCCCCCAAGGCCCACCCCTGCAGGTCCACGCTTCCGGAATCCCAATCTCTTTTGCACTACCAGCAGTTCTGGTCTTGCTACAGGCTTTGCCTGCGGGAATAACGAAGTAAGGACAAGTCGAAGGCTGTCCGTACTGCGATGAGCTGGAAGAAAGAGAAACGCAGATCCCACGTGTTGTGGGAATCATGCTAATGCGAAGAATTCTGAAGGCTCGCGCCTCGGCTTGAGAGAACGTCTACCTAGCCCCTCAGCAAGAGGGTCGTGAAGGGAAGCTTCACGCCATCCTGCAACACATCAGACTTCAAAGACGGCAATTACATCCCCCCACCCTTCTGGATGACTCACGAGGCGGTGTCATGGAGGCAATTGCAAACACACTGCCACATCGCATGCTATATCACGCATGCTATATCAAGCCTCGGCTTGAGAGAACGTCTACCTAGCCCCTCAGCAAGAGGGTCGTGAAGGGAAGCTTCACGCCATCCTGCAACACATCAGACTTCAAAGACGGCAATTACATCCCCCCACCCTTCTGGATGACTCACGAGGCGGTGTCATGGAGGCAATTGCAAACACACTGCCACATCGCATGCTATATCACGCGATGTATCCCACGCAATATCCATCAACTTGTCCCGATCGCAACGCGCCAGCCACGCTTTTGCGAACAACATGGGCATGTGACCAAACAAAATCAATACCGCGTAACCCACACCCGAAAGTACAACAGTTGGGAGCTTCGCGGTATACAGCGTCCACTCCGGAGGCCAGCTTGAGCTGGTCAAGAGAGCGTGACGGGCGGCTGCCGCTCATGTGATGCTGGACTGAGGGATCCACCCTCGACCGAGGCCTCCCGGCGTGGAGCGCTCCGGTGCGACGTTGCACTATCAAAGTTTCTCTGCAACTCTCTGCCGCAGAACGCATGTGATGAAACGTTTGAACATTTCGGTTTGCGTATGCTTCACTTCCGTCATTGGAACTCGCTAATGGATGCATTGGATGCAGACTGACGCGTCCACACCATGCACCCGGTTTTAAACAGTGCGGTTGTGACGTGAGCCAACACAATGTCTTTGTAATTCACGTAACACTACCTCGAGTATATGGCACAACACATCAGCGCAACAATAAGGAGGCAGCACCAGAGAGAATGCAAGTGCACGCATGCCAGTATTCTAAACTAGCCGACAAGGGCACCAAAAAGCGCAAACACAGTATACCGTATAGACTCAGACAAAGCGTGCATTGTACTGTCCTCCGGTTTCCAGTGCTCAGTAATCCGTGACAGCCTAAGCATTAGAAGGTTACATGTACGCTGCCCAACTTAATCACAATTTGCATAGATGGGCGAGCCTATTAGGATCTTTTATTTACCTGACGTCAATCGGTTTCGTGTGTTTAAACCAACTTTTTTTTCTCTGTACAGATCGGTCTTTGTGTCCCTGGTTTCGCGATTATTTATTTATTTAATTTATTTAAATTCTCCTAATACATAATACTGCGGACACTAAGTCCATGCAGGGTGGGTAAAATACAATACTATTAGAACACAAGAAGTAAAACAATGTCAATACAACAAAATGCTGCAACAATACGGCAATAATGCTGATACGAAAAGGAAAGAATCGTGTTACAAGTTTTATAAAGGCAAGTCATTCCAGTCATTAATGGTGCGTGGAAAGAAAGGGTATTTAAATAGGTTGGTTCGGGCAAAATAGGGGGTTAATATATGAAATATGAAGTATATGAAATAATATAATATAAATATGAAATATAAATATCTAGGGAAGTTTTCTGCGTGACCCTGATATCATTTCAGTCGTAGATTACATTTCATCTTGAAACAACTAGCTTTTATTTTTCAATTAGCCTAGCATTTGCATTAACAGAGCAAAGTCAATAAGCTGTGAGCGAACTCCAACTGGCTCGCCTGTGTTTCACAGATGAAGAGCAAATGCATTGTGTTTTTTTTCTTTCTTTCTTTTTCTTTTTTTAGCGGAGCTTGTTCGTAATTCTTAGGTCCACTCGCACGCGCGCGGCGCTGAACTAGACGCACCGTTAGCTGTGTACGAGACAATGCGAGGGAGAAAGCGTGTGACGCCCCTATCCAACACCTGCCTTCAACTGTTTTTTTTTTCGAATGCGTCGCCGAGGCTGTGACCGAGAGAATGCCTAACGCCACCTGGAGCACTTGCATCAGCATAGAGTGAACGATGAAGCACTTGCACGCACATATATATTGCCACGTGTACTTGTTTATCTTTTACCGGTGACCGCTCTTCACCGGCTCACAAACGTTAAACGTTATCGCTCGGCGCAGGACGCGCCTGTATCGGAAGTTTCTAGAACGTTATCGATGCTTCTTTCCGTTGCCTGTCTTCACTGACGCTTATGTTATCTGATTGTATGACCGACGCGAATTGTCTAGAACTTTCTGGAAGACACGCGGGCATCAGGGATTAATCTGGAACCTTCGATGACTCAGGTATAAAAGCCGACGCGTTTCGCCGCTGATCAGATTTCGACGATCGCCGACTGTGTTCGCCGCTATCGTTGTGCTTCGAGTGTAGCTTTCTTTTGTGGGCACAGGTTCGCCCAATAAAGAATCAGTTTCGTCACACACAGTTTTACGACTGTTTTCTTCACCGTCACTACTACGTGGCATCTGGTGGAGGTGCTATTGCGTTCATGCAGCGAACGCCCCCACAAAGCCGCGATCCAAGCCCGAAACCGGAGGACAACACCAGCGTCGCCAAGGACCAGCGAGCTAGCCGCAGGCAGCAAGGACTTCTGCCGGAGTACGGACTTCTTCCCGAGAAGACCACAGCGATCAAGGCCAAGTCAACGACCCCAATGGCAGCCCCAGCGTCCCCCATCTTGCTGCAACAACCTCGGGAGCCACCGACCTTCCGTGGATCATCGGCTGAAGACCCGGAAACCTGGCTCGAGACATACGAGAGGACCGCGACGTTCAACAAATGGAGCGACGACGACAAGCTACGTCATGTCTATTTTTCTTTGGATGACGCTGCTCGGACCTAGTTTGAGAACAGAGAGAGCACTCTAGTGACTTGGGACCTATTTCGTGAGAACTTCGTGAGGACCTTCACGAGTGTCGTACGAAAGGAAAGGGCCGAGGTTCTCTTGCAAACCAGAGTACAATTGCCGAACGAGAACATCGCGATCTTCACGGAGGAGATGACTCGCCTCTTCCGCCACGCCGACCCCGACATGTCTGAAGAAAAGAAGGTTAGGTTCTTGATGCGGGGCGTCAAAGAGCATCTATTCACCGGATTGATGCGCAACCCGCCCAAGAGTGTGGCAGAATTTGTTTCGGAGGCCACAGCGATCGAGAAGACGCTTGAAATGCGAGCCAGGCAATACAACCGCCGTGCACTGACAAACTACGCCGAAGCTCAAGCGCTAGGCGCCGACGACCTGCGCGAGACGATCAGAGCGGTTGTACGGGAAGAGCTGCAGAAATTATTCCCAAGGTCGCAGCCTCAGGTGACTTCGATCGCTGACATAGTTAAAGAAGCGATTCAGCGGTCACTGGAAGTGCCAGAAGTTCCGGCATCGCCTCAACCACAGCCGCAAGCGATGACCTACGCCGCCGTCGCCCGTCGTCAAGGCCCCCCTCCGCGCTCGCGCCAGGGCCCCGTAACGCCGCAGTTCCGTCGTCCACCGCCGCCGCCGCCAGCACGCCCGCCCGTCGCCCAGCGCAGCTACCAGAGGAAGACGGACATTTGGCGCGCCTCCGACCACCGCCCGCTCTGCTATCACTGCGGGGAAGCCGGCCATGTCTACCGCCGATGCCCATACCGCGAGATGGGCCTACGAGGGTTCGCCGTCAACGCGCCACGTCCACAGGTTGGCGAGCGACCACGCGACATCGCTGACTACCTCGCCGGAGCCCAGTGGCAGCCACGACGACCCTCACGCTCACCGTCACCAGGACGTTACCTGTGGCCGCAGCGCCGACCATACACTGACCCAGCCGGGGGCCGGTCTGTGAGCCCCTATCCGGGAAACTGAAGACAGCAACCGATGGAGGTGCGGTTGCTGTACGACGCAATTCCGAAGATCCTCCGCCGCCGACGAAGAAGATTCGCGAATCATCACGACGACATATCAGTACGCCGCCCAGCAACAGCCTTGACAACACTTCGCCGCCGAAAGAAGACCTTCCGACGCGACGTAGCAGCAGCAGAGTAAGCCGACGCAGCCGTGATAAGACGCCACGACTTAACCGTAACGCCAGACGACGGTCTACCGACCTAGACATACTAATCGATGGCCATAACGTCACCGCTCTCGTCGACACTGGAGCCGACTATTCCGTCTTCAGTGGCGCGTTCGCCGCCAAGTTGAAGAAAGTGAAGACTGCCTGGCAAGGACCCGATATCCGGACAGCGGGAGGCCACGTAATAACGCCGGCTGGAATCTGCACAGCACGAGTCACGGTTAACAACCGCACTTACCCCGCGAGCTTCGTAATCCTGCAGCAATGCTCCAGGGATGTCATCCTAGGCATGGACTTTCTAAGCCAACACGGTGCAGTCATCGACTTAAGGTCCAAGTCGATAACGCTTTCAACGCACAAAGCGATACCACCGGATACAAACATCGGTTACCATGCCTTAAATGTGCTTGAAGAACAAGTCACTGTTCCGCCTCGCTCCAGCGTAATGATTTCCGTCGGTACCGAAGTGCCTGCAAACATGGAGGGCGTCGTCGAGGGCGATCATCACTTACTGCTCGACCGTGAAATTTGCGTCGCTAGAGGCATAGCTGAACTATGTGAAGGAAAAGCAAGAGTGATGCTTACGAACTTCAGCCACGAATATAAGCACATTAACAAAGGAACCACGGTCGCCCACATCGACGAAATAGTACAAGCCAGCAGTGCTTTCGCATTCACGGATTCTGGTGCGCCTTCGGCGGTGGCTGTGGTGCCTGAACCGACTTTCGACGTCAATCAGAACCTTCCCAATCATAAGAAAGAACAGCTAAAAGCTCTGCTCCTGCAGTACAAGGACTGCTTCTCGTCGTCGTCAAAAGTTCGACAAACCCCTGTCGCCAAGCACCGCATCATAACCGACGAATATGTCCGCCCACTTCGTCAGAGCCCGTACCGAGTTTCGGCGCGCGAACGCGAGGCCATAAAGCAACAAGTCGACGAAATGCTACGCGACGACATCATCCAGCCGTCAAAGAGTCCGTGGGCGTCCCCCGTGGTGTTAGTGAAGAAGAAGGATGGAACCCTGCGTTTCTGCGTCGATTACCGTCGCCTCAACAAGATCACGAAGAAGGACGCATACCCCCTCCCACGGATTGACGACGCCTTGGATCCACTCTACAACGCAAAGTATTTTTCGTCGATGGACCTCAAAACCGGCTACTGGCAAATCGAAGTCGACGAGAGAGACCGGGAGAAGACTGCCTTTATAACACCAGACGGACTGTTCGAGTTCAAGGTCATGCCGTTTGGTCTTTGCTCGGCACCTGCGACTTTCCAACGCGTCATGGATACAGTACTGGCAGGCTTGAAGTGGCAGACTTGCCTCGTGTATTTGGACGACGTCGTTGTGTTTTCCTCAAGCTTCGAAGAACACCTGCGGCGCCTTGAAACAGTTCTTCAAGCAATCAAAACCTCCGGACTCACGTTAAAGCCAGAAAAGTGCCGCTTCGCATATGAGGAGCTCTTGTTTTTGGGCCACGTCATCAACAAGTCTGGAGTGCGCCCCGACCCTCAGAAAACTGCGGCCATCTCCAACTTTCCTCCGCCCGATGACAAGAAGGCAGTGCGTAGATTTCTTGGACTGTGCGCCTATTACAGGCGCTTCGTCAAGAATTTTTCACGGATCGCCGAGCCACTGACGTACCTCACGAAGGCCGACGTCGAGTTCAAGTGGGAGACGCCGCAAATCGAAGCATTTGAAGAACTGAAGCGACGCCTGCAATCGCCGCCCATTCTTGCGCATTTCGACGAAAACGCCGACACCGAAGTCCACACCGACGCAAGCAGCGTAGGACTCGGCGCCGTGCTTGTGCAGAGGACTGACGGACTAGAAAGGGTTGTAAGTTACGCTAGCCGGTCGCTATCGAAGGCGGAATCAAATTATTCCACAACAGAAAAGGAGTGCCTCGCCATCATCTGGGCTACATCAAAGTTTCGCCCCTACCTCTATGGCAGGCCCTTCAAAGTCGTCAGCGACCACCACGCCTTGTGTTGGCTAGCTAACTTGAAGGATCCTTCAGGTCGCCTCGCACGATGGAGTCTGAGACTTCAAGCATTCGACATCACCGTCGTTTACAAGTCCGGCCGAAAGCACTCTGACGCCGACTGCTTGTCTCGCGCCCCCGTCGAACCGCCGCCACAGGACGACCAGGATGACGACACTTTCTTGGGACCCATCAGTGCCGACGATTTCGCCGAACAACAGCGAGCCGACCCGGAACTAAGGAGCCTTGTAGACTACCTGGAAGGCAAGACCATCACTGTGCCGAAGGTGTTCAGGCGAGGATTGGCGTCGTTTTTCTTGCAAAACGACATTCTCCTAAAGAAGAACTTTTCGCCTCTCCGAGCCAACTACCTCCTCGTGGTACCCTCAGCATTGCGTCCAGAGGTTCTGCAAGCTCTCCATGACGACCCAACGGCTGGACACCTCGGTTTTTCCCGCACGCTCTCGAGGATACAAGAAAAATACTACTGGCCTCCCCTCTCTGCCGACGTCGCCCATTACGTAAGGACATGCCGAGACTGTCAACGACGCAAAACACCGCGGACAAGGCCAGCCGGACTTCTACAGCCGATCGAAGCACCTCGCCGACCGTTCCAGCAGATCGGGATGGACTTACTGGGGCCTTTTCCGACGTCGACGTCCAGGAATAAATGGATCGTCGTAGCTACTGACTACCTCACCCGCTACGCCGAAACAAAAGCCTTGCCCAAAGGCAGTGCCGCCGAGGTAGCCCGATTCTTCGTTGAGAACATTCTCCTGCGTCACGGTGCTCCAGAAGTCCTCATCACCGACAGAGGCACGGCCTTTACGGCAGAACTAACTCAAGCCATCCTGCGATACAGCCAGACAAGCCATCGCCGGACCACCGCCTACCACCCGCAGACGAATGGCCTCACCGAGCGGCTAAATAAGACCATCGCCGACATGCTGGCAATGTACGTCGACGTCGAACACAAGACGTGGGATGCCATCCTTCCGTACGTGACCTTCGCATACAACACGGCCGTGCAAGAAACGACGCACATGGCGCCGTTCAACCTGGTCTACGGAAGGAGCCCAGCAACGACGCTTGACGCCATGCTACCGGACGTCACCGACGAAGAAAATCTCGACGTTGCCACCTATTTGCAGCGTGCCGAAGAAGGTCGACAGCTCGCCCGGCTGCGCATCAAGAACCAGCAGAGAACCGACAGCCGACACTACAATCTTCGACGACGCTACGTCGAGTACCAGCCCGGCGACCGTGTTTGGGTCTGGACTCCGATACGCCGGCGAGGACTTAGCGAGAAACTATTACGACGCTATTTCGGACCCTACAAGATTATCCGACGGATTGGCGCACTGGACTACGAGGTCGTGCCAGACGGCATTTCGCAATCACAGCGGCGCCGCGCACGACCCAAAGTCATCCACGTGGTGCGTCTTAAGCCTTTCTACGCCCGCTGACGAACTTAGGTACTTCGTTGATTTGTTATTTTTTATTGTCTTTATTACACGTGGTTTATGTTTTCAGACTCGTGTTTGTTAGTAGCATCGGGACGATGTTTTTTTAAGGGGAGGGTAATGCCACGTGTACTTGTTTATCTTTTACCGGTGACCGCTCTTCACCGGCTCACAAACGTTAAACGTTATCGCTCGGCGCAGGACGCGCCTGTATCGGAAGTTTCTAGAACGTTATCGATGCTTCTTTCCGTTGCCTGTCTTCACTGACGCTTATGTTATCTGATTGTATGACCGACGCGAATTGTCTAGAACTTTCTGGAAGACACGCGGGCATCAGGGATTAATCTGGAACCTTCGATGACTCAGGTATAAAAGCCGACGCGTTTCGCCGCTGATCAGATTTCGACGATCGCCGACTGTGTTCGCCGCTATCGTTGTGCTTCGAGTGTAGCTTTCTTTTGTGGGCACAGGTTCGCCCAATAAAGAATCAGTTTCGTCACACACAGTTTTACGACTGTTTTCTTCACCGTCACTACTAAGTGACAATATTCTATAACGCCACTGAAGTAGACGTAGCTGAGTGGCGTGTATAGCTTGATACTGGGCCGATATACTGAGCTGAGTATGGTACTGAGCTGAATTGGGCCGATACTGAAGGCGTGTAATTTCTCAGCGTTTCAATGCACTAGCACACACAGGAAAAGGACTTCTAGAAAGGTATCTATTCTGTTGTGCCATGCTTGCGTTTGTGGTCCAGTGGCTAAAGCACCAGGCTACTACACAACGGGGCCCAGTTTCGAAACTCAGCACCAAACATGGGGTTTTATTTTTCAGGATGCGCTTGCATCTATCTAGTCACAAGTGCAAAGCGAAGTAAAGTAAGCTTCATTTTAAAAACAGCTAACGGTTTAATTGTGCATCGTCAAAGAATGCGAACAAGCTAGATGCTGGAAGTGGCAACAAGGCTGACAAGGCGTCATATAAACACGAGGGCAGTGAGACATCGTAGGGTAAGACTTCAATTTTATTTTGATCACCATAAGTAACTTAACGCGCACCCAAAAAATCTGCAAGTATGAGCGTTCCTATTTTTGTCATTCCGAGTTCATCGCAACGACACCGCAGTGTCCTGCAATCAAACCTTTCCCTTGTACTCAGTGCCAAATGACCTTGCCCCTTTGCAAATTAGGGTCTCCACAAAAAAAGTGATATGCAATATAAACTTCATTTGTGGAGGTTTAACTGCGCGAAGTTGCGCCGCCGGCTATATGAGTAACGCAGTATCGGAGGACTCCGGTGGTTCTTGGTTCATTTGTGGTTCTTGAAAATGCGCCCCAAAGCACGGCACATGAGATGTTTCTCATACATCTACTAGATGAACGCCGCTTGCCCGAGGTGAGCATTAGAACCCGCGACCTCCTGCTCAGCTGCCGAAAACCATATAGCCACCCGGACTGAGCAATTCGCCACAGACAAATTGCAGAAACAGAACGACGGGTTTAATACCGAATAAGAAAAAGAAATTTAGTTGTTCCAGTTCGCATATTATGCTTGATGGAGTGCTCAAGCACCAAACAGAAAAAAGAAAAAGTGTACTAGAACTGTCGTTATTTAAACTGAACTTATTCCAAATCGAAACAATCTGAGTTTTGCTACTCATGACGATGACATTGTATCAATAGGACACTACAATACATTCGTGGCGTCTGTCCACGAAAATCTTTATGTTCACGGAAGAAAACCTCATTAACAGACTCGCTGCTTAAGTGAATGCGCAAACATAAGAAACCACCGCCCCTTCAACTTCGTGAAGATATTCGAACAGCGAAGCTGTGAACGGCGCTACTTGCCGGGGATCGGGCGCGTCGGCCGTCCATGGGCGACGGCATTCCTAGCGCGTCTCTCCCACTTTTCTACGACGTTACCAGACAAGAGTCATTGACCAAAGCTCCGTATATACAACCAACGCTAACGCGAACTCATCTCACACCCCATTCCTCCGTTTGCCTACTCTTTCGTATACCGCCATTGGTTGGCGTGCCTCATGCTCTCCCCCTCCAACGCGAGGGTGGGCTGGCGGACTTACGCCAACCCCCCCCCTCCCCGTTCTCCTTTTCATCTGCACCCCTCACAGCATTCTCGCAGGGTTGAGCCAACACCCTCTCTTCTTTTCCCCTCCTCTCCCGCTAGGTCACATGGGTTTTAGCGAACGGATGACGGCACTGCAGGGTCCGCAGAAATGAGCCGTGCTCCCTATAAGGGCTGCATAAACATGCATCTGTTCTCTTTTCCTCAACCTCTACTACTACTACGCAGAAACAGCTTCGCTGTAAAAAAAAGCTAAGGTATGACTATATAATTGGAACCTAGCATGTGAGGTGAACAATGAGCGCTTGCAAATGGTACGAACAGAAATGAACTTGTACTTAACAGGTTCCTGATTGAACTATGCAACAGCAATAATTATACGTCGCAATGTAGAGTTAGATTAAACTGAACTGCGATAACATATTCGGCCTTCGTACACGTGCAGAGTGAACAAAATCTCATCGCTGTTTTTTTAATAAGGACTGCACCGATATGTTAAGCGAACACTGAGTGCTAAACGCTTTTGGCGTAGCACACCGATTCTTATACTAAAGCAGACGTAGCGAGAAATCAGTAGCATGCTTTACAATGTTCTTGAAGCTCCAAAATGTGAACAAATTACGCTAAGCTCTAACAAACCACGAAGTGTTTTTAGCGAAGAAAACAACCCTCAATGACGAAGCACGTTGAGCTGAAAACAAGGTCTGAGGGCCAGTGACCCAGTTTCCTTTATAAGGATTTGCCAACCGCGGGAATGGGTGGGAAAATTGGGAAGAATGCGCTCCACTGAAAGCGGAGAAGTACGGGGGAAGAAAATGATGGACAGAAACAACGAAGAAAAGAAGGACAGATACGATCCTCGCTGGGATACGAAAGGGTGCGGTGGGGAAGCACGCGACACAACATAGACGCTGCCAAGTGTGGTCGAAGGGAGCCAACAAAAAATGGGAGTCGAAAAGGGGAGAAAAGGCTATGTCCGGAAACAATGAACTCTGGCCACAAGCCTGGAGATTCTATGCCAGAAAGGGTGTACGAAAGCGTCGGAAAGATAACAGAAATGGTGGTAAGGGGAGAAAGATGAGGATACCAGGGATGGATATAGTCGCGATCGAAAGGGGACGAGGGAACGCGGAGAGAAAAGGGTATGTGCACGAGAAAAAAATAGGGACGAAAGTCGATGCCACGTTGCGCTCTGGCTTGGTAAGAAAGAGCAGGCTATGAGCGTGCGGGAAATACGAATCTTTCGCATGGATGGAGAGGGTGACCGCAGAACGCGCGTGTGGTGAGAAATAGGGACGAACGGGAACGAGTGAAAGGGGGAGGGAGTGCGGGAAACGGATACGACTGGACGCTGCGCACACGTTGTTTGTCGGTTAGAAAAGAAACGGGGTAAAAAAGTGAGCATCACAACGCGATAAAAGCACACGATAGACTGGAAGCTCGAAAAGTGGAGACGAGTGTGGTTGTTTCCCCAAATAGAAGGGGAAGTGGAGTTAAAAGGGGGAGTAGTAGTGATACAGAACTGCTTGATCGACGAACTTTTTTTTCTTTTTGCCGTGAGTCGGTAAGATGGCGAAGGTTTGTTGCGTATAAGGCTGTCCTCCGTCTTTTTTTCCCTCTATCTCTCCCTCCTCTCTTTTACTCGTCACGACTGACTGGCAGATAAAGCTCTGTCACGCGATTGGCGTTTTTGCCGTCCATCGATCGGCGTGCGCGATGCAATTATATATATATATTCCGGTTCGATACGCAGTTGTTGTTGTTCTTTGGCGTTTTAAAAAGGAATTACGTACTGTAAATATGAAAGTTTATTGGTGGTTCGTGCGGCCTTTTTCCGAGCAGTAAGAACAGGACGCATCCTTTGTTTAACTATCTTGTTCAATGAAAAAAGGGTAAAAATAACGTTGTTAATATGGGCTGAGTAATATGAGTCATGAACTTTTCACTGCATAGAAATGAGCACAAGAATTGTTGGTTTTGATAACATTTCACTGTGCAGACACAAGTATAAACGAATGTTGAAGTCAAGAACTTTTCACTGCATGAAAATGAGCACAAGAAATGTTGGTTTTGATAACATTTCTTGTGCAGACACAAGCATAAACGAATGTTGGAGTCCAGAGCTTTTCACTGCATAGAAATGAGCACAAGAAATGCTGGTTTTGATAATTTTTCACTGTGCAGACATAAGCATAAACGAATGTTGGAGTCCAGAACTTTTCCGTGAATAGAAATGAGCACAACAAATGCTGGTTTTGATAGCATTTCACTGTGCAGACACAAATATAAACGAATGTTGGAGTCCAGAACTTTTCACTGCATGAAAATGAGCACAAGAAATGTTGGTTTTGATAACATTTCTCTGTGCAGACACAAGCATAAACGAATGTTGGAGTCCAGAGCTTTTCACTGCATAGAAATGAGCACAAGAAATGCTGGTGTTGATAATATTTCACTGTGCAGACACAAGCATAAAAGAATGTTGGAGTCCACAACTTTCACTGCATAGAAATGAGAACAAGAAATGTTGGTTTTGATAACATTTCACTGTGCAGACACAAGTATAAACGAATGTTGGAGTCAAGAACTTTTCACTGCATAGAAATGAGCACAAGAAATGTTGGTTTTCATAACATTTCACTGTGCAGACAAAAGTATAAACGAATGTTGGAGTCAAGAACCTTTCACTGCATAAAAATGAGCACAAGAAATGCTGGCTTTGATAACATTTCACTGTGCAGACACAAGTATAAACGAATGTTGGAGTCAAGAACGTTTCACTGCATAGAAATGAGCACAAGAAATGTTGGTTTTGATAACATTTCACTGTGCAGACACAAGTATAAATGAATGTTGGAGTCCAGAACTTTTCACAGCATGAAAATGAGCACAAGAAATGTTGGTTTTGATAACATTTCTCAGTGCAGACACAAGCATAAACGAATGTTGGAGTCCAGAGCTTTTCACTGCATAGAAATGAGCACAAGAAATGCTGGTTTTGATAAAATTTCACTGTGCAGACACAAGCATAAAAGAATGTTGGAGTCCACAACTTTTCACTGCATAGAAATGAGCACAAGAAATGTTGGTTTTGATAACATTTCACTGTGCAGACACAAGTATAAACGAATGTTGGAGTCAAGAACCTTTCACTGCATGAAAATGAGCACAATAAATGTTGGTTTTGATAACATTTCTCAGTGCAGACACAAGCATAAACGAATGTTGGAGTCCAAGGCTTTTCACTGCATAGAAATGAGCACAAGAAATGCTGGTTTTGATAAAATTTCACTGTGCAGACACAAGCATAAAAGAATGTTGGAGTCCACAACTTTTCACTGCATAGAAATGAGCACAAGAAATGTTGGTTTTGATAACATTTCACTGTGCAGACACAAGTATAAACGAATGTTGGAGTCAAGAACCTTTCACTGCATGAAAATGAGCACAAGAAATGTTGGTTTTGATAACATTTCTCTGTGCAGACACAAGCTTAAACGAATGTTGGAGTCCAGAGCTTTTCACTGCATAGAAATGAGCACAAGAAATGCTGGTTTTGATAATATTTCACTGTGCAGACATAAGCACAAACGAATGTTGGAGTCCAGAACTTTTCCGTGAATAGAAATGAGCACAACAAATGTTGGTTTTGATAACATTTCACTGTGCAGACACAAATATAAACGAATGTTGGAGTCCAGAACTTTTCACTGCAAGAAAATGAGCACAAGCAATGCTGACTTTGACAACATTTCACTGTGCAGACACAAGTATTAACGAATGTTGTAGTCAAGAACCTTTCACTGCATAAAAATGAGCACACGAAATGCTGGCTTTGATAACATTTCACTGTGCAGTCACAAGTATAAACGAATGTTGGAGTCAAGAACTTTTCACTGCTTAGAAATGAGCACAAGAAATGTTGGTTTTGATAACATTTCACTGTGCAGACACAAGTATAAACGAATGTTGGAGTCCAGAACTTTTCACTGCATGAAAATGAGCACAAGAAATGCTGACTTTGCTAACATTTCACTCTGCAGACACAAGTATTAACGAATGTTGGAGTCAAGAACCTTTCACTGCATAAAAATGAGCACAAGAAATGTTGGTTTTGATAACATTTCTCTGTGCAGACACAAGCATAAACGAATGTTGGAGTCCAGAGCTTTTCACTGCATAGAAATGAGCACAAGAAATGCTGGTTTTGATAATATTTCACCGTGCAGACATAAGCATAAACGAATTTTGGAGTCCAGAACTTTTCCGTGAATAGAAATGAGCACAACAAATGCTGGTTTTGATAACATTTCACTGTGCAGACACAAATATAAACGAATGTTGGAGTCCAGAACTTTTCACTGCATGACAATGAGCACAAGAAATGTTGGTTTTGATAACATTTCTCTGTGCAGACACAAGCATAAACGAATGTTGGAGTCCAGAGCTTTTCACTGCATAGAAATGAGCACAAGAAATGCTGGTTTTGATAATATTTCACTGTGCAGACACAAGCACAAAAGAATGTTGGAGTCCACAACTTTTCACTGCATAGAAATGAGCACAAGAAATGTTGGTTTTGATAACATTTCACTGTGCAGACACAAGTATAAACGAATGTTGGAGTCAAGAACTTTTCACTGCATAGAAATGAGCACAAGAAATGTTGGTTTTGATAACATTTCACTGTGCAGACACAAGTATAACGAATGTTGGAGTCCAGAACCTTTTCACTGCATAGAAAATGAGCACAAGAAATGCTGGCTTTGATAACATTTCACTGTGCAGACACAAGTATAAACGAATGTTGGAGTCAAGAACTTTCACTGCATAGAAATGAGCACAAGAAATGTTGGTTTTGATAACATTTCACTGTGCAGACACAAGTATAAACGAATGTTGGAGTCCAGAACTTTTCACTGCATAGAAATGAGCACAAGAAATGTTGGTTTTGATAACATTTCACTGTGCAGACACAAGCATAAACGAATGTTGGAGTCCAGAGCTTTTCACTGCATAGAAATGAGCACAAGAAATGCTGGTTTTGATAACATTTCACTGTGCAGACACAAGCATAAAAGAATGTTGGAGTCCAGAACTTTTCACTGCATAGAAATGAGCACAAGAAATGTTGGTTTTGATAACATTTCACTGTGCAGACACAAGTATAAACGAATGTTGGAGTCCAGAACTTTTCACTGCATAGAAATGAGCACAAGAAATGTTGGTTTTGATAACATTTCACTGTGCAGACACAAGTATAAACGAATGTTGGAGTCAAGAACCTTTCACTGCATAGAAAATGAGCACAAGAAATGCTGGCTTTGATAACATTTCACTGTGCAGACACAAGTATAACGAATGTTGGAGTCAAGAACCTTTGACTGCATAAAAATGAGCACAAGAAATGTTGGTTTTGATAACATTTCACTGTGCAGACACAAGTATAAACGAATGTTGGAGTCCAGAACTTTTCACTGCATAGAAATGAGCACAAGAAATGCTGGTTTTGATAACATTTCACTGTGCAGACACAAGCATAAACGAATGTTGGAGTCCAGAAGTTTTCACTGCATAGAAATGAGCACAAGAAATGCTGGTTTTGATAACATTTCACTGTGCAGACACAAGCATAAACGAATGTTGGAGTCCAGAACTTTTCACTGCATAGAAATGAGCACAAGAAATGTTGGTTTTGATAACATTTCACTGTGCAGACACAAGTATAAACGAATGTTGGAGTCAAGAACCTTTCACTGCATAGAAATGAGCACAAGAAATGTTGGTTTTGATAACATTTCACTGTGCAGACACAAGCATAAACGAATGTTGGAGTCCAGAACTTTTCACTGTATAGAAATGAGCACAAGCAATGCTGCTTTGATAACATTTCACGTGCAGACACAAGTATTAAACGAATGTTGTAGTCAAGAACCTTTCACTGCATAAAATGAGCACACGAAATGCTGGCTTGATAACATTTCACTGTGCAGACACAATTATAACGAATGTTGGAGTCAAGAACTTTTCACTGCATTAGAAATGAGCACAAGAAATGTTGGTTTTGATAACATTTCACTGTGCAGACACAAGTATAAACGAATGTTGAGTCCAGAACTTATTCAACTGCATGAAAATGAGCACAAGAAATGCTGGTCTTTGCTAACATTTCACTGTGCAGACACAAGCATAAACGAATGTTGGAGTCCAGAACTTTTCACTGCATAGAAATGAGCACAAGAAATGCTGGTTTTGATAACATTTCACTGTGCAGACACAAGCATAAACGAATGTTGGAGTCCAGAACTTTTCACTGCATAGAAATGAGCACAAGAAATGTTGGTTTTGATAACATTTCACTGTGCAGACACAAGTATAAACGAATGTTGGAGTCAAGAACCTTTCACTGCATAGAAAATGAGCACAAGAAATGTTGGTTTTGATAACATTTCACTGTGCAGGCACAAATATAAACGAATGTTGGAGTCAGAACCTTTTCACTGCATAGAAATGAGCACAAGAAATGTTGGTTTTGATAACATTTCACTGTGCAGACACAAGCATAAACGAATGTTGGAGTCCAGAACTTTTCACTGCATAGAAATGAGCACAAGAAATGCTGGTTTTGATAAAATTTCACTGTGCAGACACAAGTATAAACGAATGTTGGAGTCAAGAACTTTTCACTGCATAGAAATGAGCACAAGAAATGTTGGTTTTGATAACATTTCACTGTGCAGACACAAGATAAACGAATGTTGGAGTCAGAACTTTCACTGCATAGAAATGAGCACAAGAAATGCTGATTTGATAACATTTCACTGTGCAGACACAAGTATAAACGAATGTTGGAGTCAAGAACCTTTCACTGCATAGAAATGAGCACAAGAAATGTTGGTTTTGATAACATTTCACTGTGCAGACACAAGCATAACGAATGTTGGAGTCCAGAACTTTCACTGCATAGAAATGAGCACAAGAAATGCTGGTATTTGATAACATTTCACTGTGCAGACACAAGTATAAACGAATGTTGGAGTCAGAACTTTCATGCATAGAAATGAGCACAAGAAATGTTGGTTTTGATAACATTTCACTGTGCAGACACAAGTAATAAACGAATGTTGGAGTCCAGACTTTTCACTGCATAGAAATGAGCACAAGAATGCTGGTTTTGATAACATTTCACTGTGCAGACACAAGCATAAACGAATGTTGGAGTCCAGAACTTTTCACTGCATAGAAATGAGCACAACAAATGCTGGTTTTGATAACATTTCACTGTGCAGACACAAATATAAACGAATGTTGGAGTCCAGAACTTTTCACTGCATGACAATGAGCACAAGAAATGTTGGTTTTGATAACATTTCTCTGTGCAGACACAAGCATAAACGAATGTTGGAGTCCAGAGCTTTTCACTGCATAGAAATGAGCACAAGAAATGCTGGTTTTGATAATATTTCACTGTGCAGACACAAGCACAAAAGAATGTTGGAGTCCACAACTTTTCACTGCATAGAAATGAGCACAAGAAATGTTGGTTTTGATAACATTTCACTGTGCAGACACAAGTATAAACGAATGTTGGAGTCAAGAACTTTTCACTGCATAGAAATGAGCACAAGAAATGTTGGTTTTGATAACATTTCACTGTGCAGACACAAGTATAAACGAATGTTGGAGTCAAGAACCTTTCACTGCATAAAAATGAGCACAAGAAATGCTGGCTTTGATAACATTTCACTGTGCAGACACAAGTATAAACGAATGTTGGAGTCAAGAACGTTTCACTGCATAGAAATGAGCACAAGAAATGTTGGTTTTGATAACATTTCACTGTGCAGACACAAGTATAAACGAATGTTGGAGTCCAGAACTTTTCACAGCATGAAAATGAGCACAAGAAATGTTGGTTTTGATAACATTTCTCAGTGCAGACACAAGCATAAACGAATGTTGGAGTCCAGAGCTTTTCACTGCATAGAAATGAGCACAAGAAATGCTCGTTTTGATAAAATTTCACTGTGCAGACACACACATAAAAGAATGTTGGAGTCCACAACTTTTCACTGCATAGAAATGAGCACAAGAAATGTTGGTTTGGATAACATTTCACTGTGCAGACACAAGTATAAATGAATGTTGGAGTCAAGAACCTTTCACTGCATGAAAATGAGCACAAGAAATGCTGACTTTGATAACATTTCACTGTGCAGACACAAGTATTAACGAATGTTGGAGTCAAGAACCTTTGACTGCATAAAATGAGCACAAAAATGTTGGTTTTGATAACATTTCACGGCAGACACAAGATAAACAATGTTGGAGTCAGAACCTTCACTGCATAAAATGAGCACAAGAAATGCTGGCTTTGATAACATTTCACTGTGCAGACACAAGTATAAACGAATGTTGGAGTCAGAACGTTTCACTGCATAGAAATGAGCACAAGAAATGTTGGTTTTGATAACATTTCACTGTTGCAGACACACAATATAAACGAATGTGGGTCAGAACTTTTCACTGCATGGAAAA
The DNA here is from genome assembly GCF_013339745.2 of Dermacentor silvarum. Classification (NCBI taxonomy): domain Eukaryota; kingdom Metazoa; phylum Arthropoda; class Arachnida; order Ixodida; family Ixodidae; genus Dermacentor; species Dermacentor silvarum. The sequence continues at coordinate 118,975,210 of NC_051162.1, forward strand.
TGAGCACAGAAATGTTGTTTGTAATTTTCTGTGCGACACAGTCATAAACGAATGTTGGATGGTCCAGAGCTTTTCACTGATAGAGATGAGCACAAGAAATGCTGCTTTTGATAAATTTCACGTGCGAATAAGCATAAACGAAATGTTGGAGGAAGAAAATTTTCACTGCCTAGAAATTAGCACAGAAATGTAGGTTTGATAACAGGTCACTGTGCAGACATAAGCATAACGAATGTTGGAGTCCAGAACTTTTCCTGTGAATAGAAATGAGCACAACAAATGCTTGTTTTATAACATTTCACTGTGCAGACACAATATAAACGAATGTTGGAGTCCAGAACTTTTCACTGCATAGAAATGAGCACAAGAAATGCTGGTTTGATAACATTTCACTGTGCAGACACAAGCATAACGAATGTTGGAGTCCAGAACCTTTTCACTGCATAGAATGAGCACAAGAAAATGTTGGTTTGATAACATTTTCACTGTGCAGACACAAGTCATAACGAATGTTGGAGTCCACAACTTTCACTGCATAGAAATGAGCACAAGAAATGTGGTTTTGATAACATTTCACTGTGCAGACATAAGCATAACGAATTTTGGAGTCCAGAACTTTTCCGTGAATAGAAATGAGCACAAGAAATGTTGGTTTTGATAACATTTCACTGTGCAGACACAAGTATAAACGAGTGTTGGAGTCAAGAACTTTTCACTGCATAGAAATGAGCACAAGAAATGTTGGTTTTGATAACATTTCTCTGTGCAGACACAAGCATAAACGAGTGTTGGAGTCCAGAGCTTTTCACTGCATAGAAATGAGCACAAGAAATGCTGGTTTTGATAATATTTCACTGTACAGACACAATCATAAAAGAATGTTGGAGTCCACAACGTTTCACTGCATAGAAATGAGCACAAGAAATGCTGGTTTTGATAACATTTCACTGTGCAGACATAAGCATAAGAGAATTTTGGAGTCCAGAACTTTTCCGTGAATAGAAATGAGCACAAGAAATGTTGGTTTTGATAACATTTCACTGTGCAGACACAAGTATAAACGAGTGTTGGAGTCAAGAACTTTTCACTGCATAGAAATGAGCACAAGAAATGTTAGTTTTGATAACATTTCTCTGTGCAGACACAAGCATAAACGAAGTGTTGGTAGTCCAGAGCTTTTCACTGCATAGAAATGAGCACAAGAAATGCTGGTTTTGATAACATTTCACTGTACAGACACAATATAAAACGAATGTTGGAGTCAAGAACTTTTCACTGCATAGAAATGAGCACAAGAAATGTTGGTTTTGATAACATTTCCCTGTGCAGACACAAGTACATAACGAATGTTGGAGTCAAGAACCTTTTCACTGCATATAAATGAGCACAAGAAATGCTGGCTTTTGATAACATTTCACTGTGCAGACACAAGTATAACGAATGTTGGAGTCCAGACCTTTTCACTGCATAGAAATGAGCACAAGAAATGCTGGTTTTGATAACATTTCACTGGCAGACACAAGTATAAACGAATGTTGGAGTCAAGAACCTTTCACTGCATAAAATGAGCACAAGAAATGCTGGCTTTTGATAACATTTCACTGTGCAGACACAAGCATAAACGAATGTTGGAGTCCAGAACTTTTCACTGCATAGAATGAGCACAAGAAATGCTGGTTTTGATAACATTTCACTGTGCAGAACAAGTATAAACGAATGTTGGAGTCCAGAACTTTTCACTGATGAAATGAGCACAAGAAATGCTTGCGTTTTGATAACATTTCTCCTGTGCAGACCACAAGCATAAACGAATGTGGAGTCCAGAGCTTTTCACTGCATAGAAATGAGCACAAGAATGTTGGTTTTGATAACATTTCACTGTGCAGACACAAGCATAAACGAATGTTGGAGTCCAGAACTTTTCACTGCATAGAAATGAGCACAAGAAATGTTGGTTTTGATAACATTTCACTGTGCAGACACAAGCATAAACGAATGTTGGAGTCCAGAACTTTTCCGTGAATAGAAATGAGCACAACAAATGCTGGTTTTGATAACATTTCACTGTGTACAGACACAATATAAACTAATGTTGGAGTCATGAACTTTTCACTGCATAGAAATGAGCACAAGAAATGTTGGTTTTGATAACATTTCACTATGCAGACACAAGTATAAACGAATGTTGGAGTCAAGAACCTTTCACTGCATGAAAATGAGCACAAGAAATGTTGGTTTTGATAACATTTCTCTGTGCCGACACAAGCATAAACGAATGTTGGAGTCCAGAGCTTTTCACTGCATAGAAATGAGCAGAAGCTGATTTGATAATATTTCACTGTGCAGACATAAGCATATAAACGAATGTTGGAGTCAAGAACCTTTCAAACTTTTCCATAAAAATGAGCACAAGAAATGTTGGTTTTGATAACATTTCTGTGCAACATAAGAAATGTTGGAGTCCACAGCTTTTCACTGCATAGAAATGATGCTGGTTTTGATAACATTTCACTGTGCAGACATAAGCATAAACGAATGTTGGAGTCCAGAACTTTTCCTGCATGAAAATGAGCACAAGCAATGCTGGATTTGATAACACCTTTTCACTGTGCAGACACAAGTATAAACGAATGTTGGAGTCAAGAGAACTTTTCACTGCATGAAATGAGCACAAGAAATGTGGTTTGATAATTTCATTTCTCTGTGCAGACACAAGTATAAAAGTGTTGGAGTCAGAGCTTTTCACTGCATAGAAATGAGCACAAGAAATGTGTGGTTTGATAACATTTCACTGTGCAGACACAAGCATAAACGAATGTTGGAGTCCAGAACTTTTCACTGCATGCATAGAAATGAGCACAAGAAATGTTGGTTTTGATAACATTTCACTGTGCAGACACAAATATAAAACGAATGTTGGAGTCAGAACTTTTCACTGCATAGAAATGAGCACAAGAAATGTTGGTTTTGATAACATTTCACTGTGCAGACACAAGCATAAACGAATGTTGGAGTCAGAACTTTTCACTGCATAGAAATTAGCACAAGAAATGCTGGTTTTGATAACATTTCACTGTGCAGACACAAGTATAAACGAATGTTGGAGTCAAGAACTTTTCACTGCATAGAAATGAGCACAAGAAATGTTGGTTTTGATAACATTTCACTGTGCAGACACAAGCTATAAACGAATGTTGGAGTCCAGAACTTTTCACTGCATAGAAATGAGCACAAGAAATGCTGGTTTGATAACATTTCACTGTGCAGACACAAGCATAAACGAATGTTGGAGTCCAGAACTTTTCACTGCATAGAAATGAGCACAAGAAATGCTGGTTTTGATAACATTTCACTGTGCAGACACAAGTATAAACGAATGTTGGAGTCAAGAACTTTTCACTGCATAGAAATGAGCACAAGAAATGTTGGTTTGATAACATTTCACTGTGCAGACACAAGTATAAACGAATGTTGGAGTCCAGAACTTTTCACTGCATGAAATGAGCACAAGCAATGCTGGACTTTGATAACATTTCACTGTGCAGACACAAGTATAACGAATGTGGAGTCAAGAACCTTTTCACTGCATTAAAATGAGCACAAGAAATGTGGTTTGATAACATTTCACTGTGCAGACACAAGTATAAACGACTGTTGGAGTCCAGAACCTTTTCACTGCATGAAATGAGCACAATAAATGCTGGTTTTGATAAATTTCACTGTGCAGACACAAGATAAAGAATGTTGGAGTCCACAACTTTTCACTGCATAGAAATGAGCACAAGAAATGTTGGTTTTGATAACATTTCACTGTGCAGAACAAGTATAAACGAATGTTGGAGTCAAGAACTTTTCACTGCATAGAAAATGAGCACAAGAAATGTGGTTTGATAACATTTCACTGTGCAGACACAAGTATAAACGAATGTTGGAGTCAAGAACTTTCACTGCATAGAAATGAGCACAAGAAATCTTGGTTTTGATAACATTTCACTGTGCAGACACAAGCATAAACGAATGTTGGAGTCCAGCACTTTTCCGTGACTAATAAATGCGACAACAAATGCTGGTTTTATAACATTTCACTTGTGCAGACACAAATATAAACGAATGTTGGCGTCCATGACACTTTCACTGCATAGAAATGAGCACAAGAATGTGCCATTTTGATACACTTCACTGCGCAGACACAAGTATAACGAATGTTGGAGTCAAGAACCTTTCACTGACCTGAAAATGAGCACAAGAAATGTTGGTCTTTGATAACATTTCACTGTGCAGCACAAGCTAGTAACCGACTGTTTGGAGTCCAAGAACTTTTCATGCATAGACAATGAGCACACCGCAATGCTGGACTTGATAACATTTCACTGTGCAGACACAAGATTAACGAATGTTGGAGTCAAGAACCTGTTACACTGCATGAAAATGAGCACAAGCAAATGTTGGTTTTGATAACATTCTCCTGTGCAGACACAAGCATAAAATAATGTTGGAGTCCACAACTTTTCACTGCATAGAAATGAGCACAAGAAATGCTGGTTTTGATAATATTTCACTGTGCAGACACAAGCATAAAATAATGTTGGAGTCCACAACTTTTCACTGCATAGAAATGAGCACAAGAAATGTTGGTTTTGATAACATTTCACTGTGCAGACACAAGTATAAACGAATGTTGGAGTCAAGAACTTTTCACTGCATAGAAATGAGCACAAGAAATGTTGGTTTTGATAACATTTCACTGTGCAGACACAAGTATAAACGAGTGTTGGAGTCCAGAACTTTTCCGTGAATAGAAATGAGCACAACAAATGCTGGTTTTGATAACATTTCACTGTGCAGACACAAATATAAACTAATGTTGGAGTCGTGAACTTTTCACTGCATAGAAATGAGCACAAGAAATGTTGGTTTTGATAACATTTCACTGTGCAGACACAAGTATAAACGAATGTTGGAGTCAAGAACTTTTCACTGCATGAAAATGAGCACAAGAAATGTTGGTTTTGATAACATTTCTCTGTGCAGACCCAAGTATAAACGAATGTTGGATTCATGAACTTTCACTGCATAGAAATGAGCACAAGAAATGCTGCTTTTGATAACATTTCAATGTGCAGACACAAATATAAACGAATGTTGGAGTCCAGAAGTTATTTCACTTGTTAGGCTTAAGGGGCACTAGACGAACAAAAAGTTATAAGCGCCATAAATGCCACTGAACATTGAAAAAAAGAAAAAAAACATACAACATGCCATGGAGGTAAGGTATGCTGACATCACAAGTGTCCTAATAAAGAAACAAGTTATAAAAGTAAACATAAATAACAAACGCTCAAAAATAATTATGCCACGAAAAAAATAAATCGCACCAGTGAACGCTTCCAAAAAAATTCGCCGACGATTACGATACTTCATTACGCGAAATTTGAGCGCAGCTCTATACGTGTTTCCATTTCGCGATATATTGGCTGGCGCGGACAATTTGTCTCGCGCGACTCACTGGCTAATCTGGAGATCACGAGAAGCAGCGCGTGGGTGACGCGTGGGCACAAGTCACAGCAGCCTCCGCAGACAGACCTCCACTCATTCAGCGCTTCGGTAAACAGACACCGTGCGCTACTCCGTAGCCATCTCGTATCCATCGTCGCCGCACAGTCCGTGTTGCGAGGCACTGGGCTTTCTTCTTCCGATTTGGCCATGCCATCCTCCTCCGATTTCTTCCTTGCGCATTGTTCGCTATTGCCGTCTTTCATCTCCCGCTGCGCTCCGCGTTCGCTCTCGTCCTTCGCTGTGCTCGTTCACTCGGTTACGAGGTACGACGTCGACGCTCGCCGCAGAAACGGGCGCCTATAGTAGCTGTGCTCCAAGACACAGTGCAAGTTGATATGAAGTGCTTAATCGGCATACTCGAGTTCCTCGTAGCGTCATTTTGGCACTGTTAACATGTTCGACCAAGACAATCAGGGCGATGTATACCACATCATATATGATACGGAATATTACCTGCTAATTACACCAATGTGACTGTGTTTTAAAAAAACTGGCACTTAGGTATACTGACTTGATTTGAGTGCGAAAACGTAAGAACTTGTCTAAGTTATCACCCTGAATTAAAACTCCACCTTAATCCACCTTGCTCTAATTTCTACTAACCTTAATCCACCTTAATCCACTCTAATACACCTTAATCCAATTTTGGGAGTGGGCCAGGTCCAACGCCGTGACTGTTCACCGTGGGATTTCGCAGTGCCAGCCGCAGCGGGTCCAGCGCCGAGAACGTGACGTCATCACTTGGTCACGTGGGTTTTGGCACCATCGGATGATAAGAACGGACAGCGGATTTCCCGCTTCATGGGGCATACAATGCTTTCGCAATTAAAAGGTATGCACGAGGTATAATTATGTGCTGATATTCTGCAGATGTTCGTTTTCTTGAGTATTAGTAATATTCCTGGTGTGCCAACTTATTCTTGATGTGTATATCGATTTTCTGCCATTGCTGCTTTACACATATGAAAAAAATGACTTTACACAAAAGTGCTTTCGCCTATGCCTTTAGTAAAGTGGGTAATTCTGCCAGCTGCTGATGTGATGTGTGCTGATGTCTATCGTCTACTGACTGCGTATTTGGCCTCTCGCGCGAGAACACTTCTTTTATCGTTTCCGGTTTTGTGCGCTACAGGATAACTATGTACATGGTGGAAATAAACAGGCACCAAGTGACTGTGTGTTTTTTATTTCTGCTTTTTCATTAGGCCGTCTTGCTCGCGCTTCTTCCTCGCCCTGCAGAGATTACCAGATTACCATCACTGTATTATTCTTGTTCACGAATCCTGATATCTGACCGTTACATCGCCGTTCGATGCGCTCTTCGGGCTGGAATTTGGCTTACGAGGCAGGGAGAGGCAAACCGAAAATTATCTGGGCGTTGCGAGAGCGGATCCTTTGCCTGGCCTAGTAGTATAGACAGCCGATAATTGCTTGCTACGACCTAGTTTGTCCTCGAGTATAAGCCTTACCAGGAGTCTACCAGCGCGAACAATCAGTAATACAAAGGCCGAGCCTTGTGACCCAATTTCTTGCTCGGACGCGTCGTACCACTTTCAAAAAGAGCAGTGATTGGCATGTTGATCTGGGTCGACAGGACAAGTGATACGGGCTGTCCGAGCACGAAATTGTTTCAGCTATGGGAGACACCACTTCTGCTGCGCGAAATCACGGGAAACCGTATCAGGGGGCACTTGACACAATGTTGTGTCCGTTTACCCCGCGCCTCGTGTATTTAGAGGTTGTCTTTCCGAACGCTGTACGACAAGAAGCAATGGTCACCACGGTCCTACTACACAAGCATAGCCAGAGAACTCGAACTTAGTGAAAGTTACGGTGAGATCAGAGGCAGAAAAGTGGGGCGTCAATTACAATAGCCCGAGAACTATCAATAAACAACAAATTAGACTACACCCTATTATAAAAACAGCTACCGCGAATGATCTGCCCTCGCTAGTGCCATGACAGAAACGCAGTTATTGTGACGTCTGCTACTTTTCTTTGGTTGGTTCATAATGCAGTGGTAACACGATTTTGAGCCTTCTTCTCTAATGACATCTACGCAACGCAAAATTTCGATTACGCTCCCTGCTTATTCGAGCATGGAAGCGTTCCACCACCACCATAGTGCAAGTCTATGCTACAACATCTAAAAAACGCGTTTTAAAATATTTTTAAAACCAAGCTTTCTCTGCCTACGCTGTCCCGGGTATTGAGTGGTGCTGCTGCTTGCTGTCTGCTGCTGGGTCTGTTGGAACCTCGGCAGCTATACATGAAAGTCGTATGCGCGCTTAATACAAATACCAGCAACTGGGCCTATACAACCCGTGTAAGCTGACCGAACAAGTAGTCTCATGAAGCGCACTTCACTTCGTAGTAATAAGAAATTACGGCAAAACTCATCTCGCGATTACTGTAGATGGTAAAGCGAGATATCAACCGAGCGTTGTAGCGACAGACAATTTACACGAAGCCACGCTTATCTATACAACGTGTTGTGGTAACTCGGACTTTAGTCACTTCGGCTTTGTGTCATATGTTCCTATATCGTTCCACTTTGCTATGGCACTCGCTGGCCAATGTCGCCCATTGGCACGGAGGCATGACGACTGTACGATGCCCACGCAGTGGCGATAGAATTACGAAGAAGGAATGAACGCCATCAAACGACAAAGGCGTATAATGACAACGGCCCGACGAGAACGGGATGTCTATTCTTAAATTACGACGATGGTATAACGAAGACAACGGGACGAAAACGACATGAGGACAATGAGATTACGACTGGGTGGCGACGGTGATGTGATGACGGTGGAATGAAGACAAGAGAAGAAGCAGAAATGGACGACAATGGCAGGAAGACGTTGGCATAGCAACGGCAGGCCTAATTGTGACTGGGCGGCGACAGCACGATCGCGGTAGAATGAGGAACAAGGAATGACGTTGGTAGATCGACGAAGGTGGTATGACGACGGTGGTGGTATGAAGACCATGGGAAGACGATACTGAAGTGAAGACGATCGTGAAACGGCAGCGTAACGACTACGGCATGATGACGACTGTGACGACGATGGCACGATGGCAACGGCAGGACGAGAGTCGGATGGCACAGGCGAAATGAGACGACGAGGCAACGACCACTACGTCGTCCCGACCCCGAAGATATTAGTGACCCAAACTATTAGACAACTCGGACCACTGTGTCGGAGTGTAAAGCGTGATGACGGCAGCATGACGAGAGTCAGATCGTGAAGCTGGAAGGAATAAACAACCGCGAAGACGATGTGACAAGGAATGCATGACGACTGTATGGCAACGGTGGCGTGACGGTGACGGCATAACGAGTGTCGGACGACAAAGGTGAAATGACGAAGAGGCAACGACCAAGATGGCATCACGACCCCGAAGACATACCTAGCGGTCCATGCAGGTAGACAACTTGGGCCCCTCGGTTGGCGTAAGAGGACGGACGGAGGAATAGGATGGGATGGATGGATATGCTGGCAATCTAAAAACGACTGAAGTAGGTAAGGAACGTTATTACAACGTATTTGGTTGTACCTACGCTCTTTCCGCCTGCTTATGGCCTAATAATCATTCTGGCGATTGTCTAGATAATTTTTTTATATTTCAACTGTTTAGGGAGACCTGTCATAGAGTAAATCTTCCACGATGCCAAACATTTTTCCTGATTATGATGGGTTTACTCTATCGCGGTTCTACGAGACAAAAACAACACGTTATATCGTTTTATTGTGCTCTTGATTTGATTCGAATCTATTTATTGATTTTCACTCAACAATACAATCGCGTTGGAAAATCACGGAAGGACAGGCGAGATGCGTTGCTTACAGCTGACGAGGACCTACGGAAGACAAGCAGCATCCATCTATGCTGAATCCTATCCCTAAGGATGCAGCATTGACGCTGATGTTTGCAGTCTTTCCGACTTTTTCCCTTGCATTACAGTAATAAAAGCTGCGATATGACCGGTCTTGCGGGTCGACCTCCACTATAGCAAAAAGCACACTCAGAAATGTGTTTAGACGCATAAAAAAGACGACCTAGAAAAAAAGAACACTTTGTTGGTCAGAGTTTGCGGTTTGCTTACCATGTGCTCGAAACCCAAACATGTAATTTCGCACGAGTTTGTTTCCCTTTAGCCCTTGCCTCTGCAGCAACCGAAGCAAATCAAACTATACTGACAATAAGAACACATATTCACCCGGCTTTTGTTTCCTTAAACCTCTCTGGCTTGAACTGATGTTTTCTTAATGGCGAAGCACGACAGAGACTCTTTGCGTCGGCAGCGTTGGGAAGGCAAGAAAGCCTACAAAACGGCGAAAAAGTCTCAGATGCAGCTTAGTTACGAGGAACACAGCTGACGAAACGGGCTATTGCAGATGTATACGGCGACGACGTGACGGGACCTCCGACATCGCAAAGTTCGTGACCCGAAACTTCGGGGTAGTCAACCCGCGGCCTCCGTTTGGGGGAAAAAGGAAATAAGGATCTTTTTATCATTGCTTTTCCAGACGAAGGACGCCAAGAGTTCTGTGTTGTCGGCACCGCAAGAAGCCTGACCCAGCGTGCCAACTGAGAGAAAATTACGCGGTCCGTCAGCCGTTGCTGCCCTAATCTCTTTAACGCTGCAAGCGCGCGACGTGCTAGGCTACAAATGTTCTTTCATCCACTTAATCCACTTTCATCCACTTAAAGTACACGGTTTCTTTCTGGCGCATACAGTCTTACTGTGAGCAGTCCTTTTGTGGCTGCACCTTCTCGTGACAGACTTTGTGTGTTCATTTCTTTCTTCTATGAGCACAGGTTACGGTGCTTCTCTCGTTAAAAGAAATGTGTGTGTAACAACTATTGGGATGAGCTGTACATATTATATGACGTTTTGTTGCGTATAATAAAAAGACATTATTCTGAACTACTCCTTGCCTAATTCCCATTATTGGGCGAGGTACGTATCTTAATCAATCAATTAATAAGCTACACATGTTACGTTGCTTCTCTTGTTGGAAGAAATGTGCTTGTAACAGCAACTATTTGGATGACCTGTACGCATTGTATGACGTTTAATCCTATTCTGCCTAATAAAAATAACACTAATTCGAAGTACTCCTTGTCTAATGTCCTTTATTGGGCGTGGTACATATCTTAATCAATTAATAAAATAGTTTATCAATCAAGAAATCGAGCAATCAATCAATTAATTAAGAATCTTAATCAGTTATTAAAATAGTTTATCAATCAAGCAATCAATCAAAAAATTAAGAACAGCGTTTTCATTCAGCTGTGCACCTCACCTTCCACACCGGCCACGGTAGCTCGAATGACTAAGACGTTATACCTGCGAGCCTGAGGTCGTGGGATCGATTCTCCACCGCTGCGGTCGCATTGTGGTTGGGGGCAGTACGCAAAAAAAGCACCCCTATATCCAGATATTGGTGCGCTGATCAATCTAGATCCTGCCACTACACATACAGCGCTTCTCATGGACGATGTGTTGCTTCAGAAGTTGTACTCCATCTCATCAATGAAACCCTAATTGGCATGGATAGGGACTGAGATAAGGAGAGCCGGTCACAAGAAGGCAATGAGAAAGACTAATTAGAATAGAAAATCCCGTTTGCTATCTTACGTTGAAGTACGTGGAAGGGAAGTCGAAAGATAAGAAATAAATTGTAAGAAAGATACAGAGAAACCAAGTATACATACCCCGATCATTCAGACGTCCGCCGCAAGCACTTACAGTACACTATCGTAGGTCACGACTACAGCTAATAGCACTCAGTGCTTACGCATTTTGCGGAAATCTTTTACCCTTAATAATAGCAAGGACACCTTCCCCACCCTCGGCTGCGACGGCTGCATGGAAAGGTCGACATTCACAAATCGTTCGCTCAAAAGCCGGTCGGGTTCAGCATACTAACGCCTACAGTCGGGCAATACTTATACGCAGTCACCTTTATTACAGTTTTCCAAGCCTTGTTTCTTTTTTTTATCCGCATCCTCATCACTGCGTCTTTTTACGGCACATGTTTTCTATCCCCTTACGCTTCCGTTTACCTTAGGTCCAAAAGCGTGCCCCAGTTTCCACGGCATCTCTTACGCATTTAAATATCACAGATTGTCAGTTTGTTCCTTCTACTGCCATTTGGTCTTATAACAGAATCAGTGAGTCAGCGTTGCTACTCGACGACATCACGAACTAAAATTTTTTTCGTATTTCTTCCACTTCTTCATCGCTATGATTCCACGGTACCATTCGTCTTTGCCGGGGCACCTCCGTTTGTCATTATGCGCAAGGGCATGCCCCAGTTCCGGAAGCAATTCTTCGTACTATATGGCATCTCGCTTTCGCCTGTGTACACTTTGCCCATGTCTCGCCCCCGCGAAGGAATCATTGCCTCGAGATTGCCATCTGCGACTCGCACAACACCTCTTCTCAAATAGTCAGCGGTGAGCGAAAAACGCCGGTCGCGAAACTTGACCCACGTCTTTGACGTGCCGCCGACTGTAACTCACCGTTTTCCCGTTTCCTAAGATGGATGGCAGAACGGTCGAGGTCGTTTTTGCTCTCGAGCTTTCCGCGTAGCTGCGCTTAAGCGCGCGAGATTGCATCGTCGTTCGCCTGGCGTCGGAAGTGTCGGGAACTGCTGCGCACGTCTGAAAAGATGCGCAGGATAGGGGCAGATTTAACGCTTTGGGTGGAGGAGGCGGTTGCCCTCACCCTGCCACTACCCACATTTATATTTCAGCAGTACTGGGGCTCCATGGAATCCATGGAATCACCAAGCCTCTGCGGGAAGCGTTTCTGACGTTGTGCTTATTGCGACTACCCACTTTTGCAAAATGATACTGCGCTTGTTTTCTTAAAACCAGGCGCCTTCTTTTACTTTTACAAAAGTGACATGCAAACATCGGGCCTCTTATTTGTTCTTCTCGTTGTCATTCCAAAACAACAAAAGAGGGAGAAACAGAAGAGAGGAAAGGCAAGGAGGTTAACCAGACGCACGTTCGGTGGGTTCAACAAAGCTCCGCTATGTTTTGTATGGCTGAGTACTAACTGCAATAAAGTCTGAAAAAATGCAAATGGAAAGCAGACACACAAAAGGGTGTTTATCCATTAATGTCTTGTTGGTTCTTGGCCTTTTTCCTAGCTTCCGCAGTTAGTACCCAACAGTTAACATGAAAAAAAAATCAGAGGCAAACAGCGCTGTATAGCACGACCAATTACAGACGAAACTACACCTCCGCTGATTATCAACTGCTGGTTGCTGCTGGATCGTACAACTGCTGGATCATATATGACGTAAATATACTGCTCCCGTTTAGCATACATATGCGGTATCTGTACATATAACATGTTGTACACATTACACTTTATATGTACATAACATATGCGTACAACGTATACTCTCATGCATAAAAGTAAAACAGCGCGATGAACATACATTCTCAGAGCAACAGCGTGTACATTACGGGCATTATGCATGTTTACTGTGCCGCCTTCGCCTACGTTGGAGCTTCGCAAATGAGGCTTAGACGGTGAGCTATACTTAGCCCTGTCCCTCTTTCCCACATAGGTCCTAGAGCCATAATTTAAATATATTCTTCTGTCACGACCTTTGCAAGCGAATAAGCTCTTTCTGTTGCTGACAGGCGGCACTCTCAAGAGTTAAAAGTGGGCCATAAACTTCATGGACTCTTTTACGCGGAGACGTGAAGGATCCTATAAAGCGCTGAATCTTTGCGCCGGAAATAGCCGCGGAAATTCCGGCCTGAAAACGACACAAGAGGCATTTTCTTTCTCGTCGATTTACATATGAGCACACATCTGTTTGTTTTTTGCTACGGTGTACGCGAATTTGGGGCAGCACGGAAGAATCTAATCAAACAGGGAAGACCAAACACGTCATACTAGAAAGCAGCTCAACCCGGCCACTCAACACAAAGGAAGATAGGTCCAGCTGATGTCATTCCTTTAACTCTTTCGCTGACCCAGGCGCCACCGTTTTATTTTGGTATATTTTCTTAGAATTCTTGCCTCAGTTCGGGCACTGAATGGCTTGATGGATGGATTTTACGAGCATCTCCTTTTAAGAGGAGGATGGGGGAGAAGGGATGCCGCCCCTAAGCAGATTATTTTAATATTTCAGCTGCGCTTACTCTCAGCCTCTTAATGTTGTGTAATAGGGACATCAAGTGGGGGCACTGGCCTAGTTTCGAACATTCGAAAATTGTTCCAAGCTATTTCGCCTTAATACAAATTGCTAAAATAATATTAGGTCCAAGTTTCACGTACGCCCACAAATAAGGAAACATTCGATGACTTCGAGTAATGAAGAAAAATGATTCCGGGAGCTTAAGGTGATACATTTGAAACATTTGCTCTTGCGGACGTCAGCGACTGTTTTCCTACTAAGTAGATAATGATAGACGGAAAATTACAGTTTACACTCTTGCTTTAGGGACCGTAGTAGTCTCGCTCTATCATATTTGTGTACATTCCTTGAATACTGGCTGTCTTCAACTGTGCGATTACATCATGTGTTTACAAAACCTCTGTTCAATCAATGGGTCAGAATGAATGCTGTGCATGCAAGTTAATGTCGAGAATTTTGTTAGCGAACCAGAGGGCTCTGCCGCTCCAATGAGAACATGTTTCAAGTAACATGCGCGAACTCGAGATCTTGAAACAGCGCTGTTTCACTGGTTCCTGATGAAAAACACTGAGAATTCAACATCAGCAGGGCCGGCCGTACCGCCTGTGCGTGCGTGCGTGCGTGCGTGCGTGCGTGCGTGTTACAAAAGGAAGTAGCACCACTTACTGGCATAGTAAGTTTCTCGCACGTTATCTGCAGACATCCACCCCTACTCGCACGCGAACTTACGCCCATCCTATCACCGACGTATCACTAATAAGTGAATCGGTCCCGAAGGATGAGTGACGGCGACTACACCGACAAGACACGAATGTTGGGAGCTGAACGTTTCATGACGGTCCATAGAGTAAGGGTACGGCCACGCTAGCGGCAAAAAAAATGTCACAGTTTCGCCCTAAGGGCGAAGCAATGAATGCGATAGCAACACAGCAATGTCATACGAAGTAAGGTGAGCGGCTTTGGTAGCAATATGAATTGTAGTAAACATGAGCTTATTAAGTAAGCAGGTGTGCTGCGGCGTAAGTAAACTGACATGAAGAGAGACTCGATGACCACGAAAGGCGCGTGCGAAACGGTGGTGTTGATGAGTAGCGCTTCCCGTGGGCAGCGCGTGCGAAGGGACACACCTGTAACGCTGCACTGCCGATCCGGGCAGCATTGCATGTGCAGCGTGCGTTGGAAAATGTGGCCCGACTATTACTAACTGAATTAACAAGCGTGGTGTCAGCGCGCACAAGCAAACATGAATAGATCACACTGAATGACTGCAGACAACGACTGTCAAAACGCTGGCAGCAAGCGCATCCGCCGCAGCGGTCTATCGCTTCAACAGAAACTGAGCGGCGAATGCACAGCGCATAGAAAGGTCAGAGCCGTGTGGAGATAAGAGACGGTGCGGCCGAGCGACACAGCTGGGCAAAGTGCGAACGCGGTTGTTGGCAGAGCTGCGGGTAGGAATAAATTCATCTACGCAATGGTTGACGATTCCCTTGAAACGTTGCCACAGTTCCTCTACTGACTCACTAGACGACACAAATTCAAATTCACTAAATGATAGACTTAAGTTATCTACTATTGTTGCATCGTCTGCCCGTACGTAGTCTTTTATAGGTTTAAAAACAGGTGATCGCCGAATACTTTGTGTACCAACTGGTATATCGACGGATATCATTTTGTGGTCTGATATTCCTGGTTCAACTGACACCCTACTAGCAGCTACTTTGCAAGATAAGAACACAAGGTCTAACAATGACTGAGAACATGAAGTCGCTCGTGTATTTTCTTCAACAATTTGCCTTAAATTGTGATAAAAAATAATTTCCAGGAGCTTTTCAGCACTCGAGACTTCTGTGTGTCCGGGCGAGAGAGTTTTCCAGTTTATGTGCGGTAAATTAAAATCTCCAGTCATTATTAGCCTCGTACTACTATTCAAATGAGCACACAAAAAAGCGTTTAATTCGTCTAGGAACTCAGGCGTGGTAGCAGGGGCCCTGCTACCTCCCACTAAGAACACAACACCATTTAATGATATTTTGCACCATACTGCTTCTGAAAAGCCACAGTCTATTCTTTCGGCCCTAACTGATGATTTCACAACTATAGCTACGCCCCCCGCCCCCCCCCCCTCTTGAGCCCCTATCCCATCTGAACATTTTATACCCTGGAGGAACAACACAGTCATTGGGAACTGAACTATTTAACCACGTTTCTGTAATAATAAGTACGTGTGGGCTATGAGAGAGTAGTATATATTCAAGTTCTGCGATTTTATTTGCAACACTCTGTGCATTCAACAAAAGCAGGCGTAGCTATGAGTGCTGCTCAGAATTAGGAGCACTCTCCTGCGCAGTGGCTACAGAGGAGCCTTGCAAGTTTGGGGTAGTTTTGTCCCCGCTTTGCGGTATCTCCCGACGCTCTCCTCGAGCTTGGTCCCAAATGTAACATTTGTCTTTTATTTTCACTTTTTCATGGCTCAGGGAAACCTTCACCCCATTAGCTCTTCCGAAGCAGCACTTTCCCATAACTGCTTTCGAATTTCCACTGTTTCTGGTGCATAGTCATTGCTGACGGAGTAGGAGGATCCCTTGAGTTTATAGCAGTTTTTCATCACGTGCTCCTTTTCCTTATAGTCATAGAATCGCATAATAACCGGCCTACTTTTCCCTTTTTTATCCTGTCCAGACGATGTATTCTTTATAACGTCTTTATCTCAACGCCGAGCTTGTCCTGAAATACCGTTTTTCATGACTGCTTCTTTCAAGTCAATGTCTGTTTCAGAGGCACTTTCTTTTATACCAAACACGAGAAGATTGTTGCGTCTGCTTCTGTTTTCGTATTCTACCAGTTTTTTGGCTTGTAACCGCACAGTGCTCTCAAGAGCATCTATTCTGGTTTTCATTTCCTGGATAACATCTAGTGCACTGGATACCCTATCTGTCTTTGCATTCAGTTCGCAGATCTGAGCCTTAATGTCATTCAAATCACTATCAGCCTTGGCCTGGTTATCAAGTATCATTTGCAACAGTTGGGCGGTCGTAGGCCCAGGGTTTTCTTCAATATCGCCTGACATTATGAGCAGTAACACCATTGACCAACAATCAAGAGCAATCTGGCAAAATCTACGAGGGCACGGCAGGACTAACAAAAAACGGGTGTCGCTACGGAAAGACGGAACTCCATATCGAAAACGAACCTGCAAAAGCAGCAGTAGCGGCTTAGGCATGCTGTCCACAGGCCGAGTGCCGTGCCCTCTGAAGTGGCCCGTGTCCCGATGGTCCTTTAGTACTGTTGGTACCGATGACGTCACTCCACGAGGCAGATGATTCATCAATGCGTGGGCAATAATTCTGTCGGCGAGATCATGCGGCAAGTGTGGCGGCCGATCGGTGTCGCTTGAAGCCAGGGCGAAAAAACACGGCAAAGCCTGCAAAAGCAGCAGTAGTGGCTTAGGCATGCTGTCCACAGGCCGAGTGCCGTGCCCTCTGCTATCGCAATAAAACGCGCGCGTCATGCCGCGAGCGGCAGGTTGCCGCGCGTCAGCGCCTTGCCGCGAAGCCAACGTGGCACGCGCATCTCGCCGTGCGGCAGCGCGATAAGATCTCCCGCGCTCTCCGAACGCGCGAGCAACACTGCGAGCGTGAACAGATTGAGGAAGCAGTAAAATATGGACACAGCATGGAAACCAGTGAGAAGAAAACTTGGCATAGGACAAGGCAAGATGTATGCACTGAAAGATAAGCAGGGTAATATCATCAGCTATTTCGATGACACAGTAAAAGCAGTGGAAGAATTCTATGCTGACCTGTACAGTTCCCAGAGCAGCCAAGCTATTTTCATTCGAAGTAGCGATGAACATGATACAGAGGCTCCTTGTATAACTAGCGATGAAGTTAGAAGGGCCTTGCAAGACATGACCAGGGAAAAAGCTGCTGGAGACGATCGACCAACAGTCAATTTAATCAAAGATGAAGAAAAAAGCATGCTTGAAAAGGTTGCGGCCCTTCATACGGAATGTCTCATTACTTCAAGCGTATCAGAAAGCTCGAAGAACGCCAACATTATACTCATCCATAAGAAGGGAGACATTAAAGCATTGAATAATTATAGACACATTCGCTTACTTTCCGTATCGTATAAAATATTCACCAAGATAATTTCCAATAGAATCATGGCAACAATTGACTTCAAATCAACCAAGAGAACAGGCTGGCTTTAAGAAGGGATACTCTACAATGGATCATATCCATGTCATCACTGAGGTAATAAAAAAATCTGCGGAATACAATCAAACTCTCTATATGGCTCTCATAGATTATGAAAAGGCACTTGATTTAGTAGAGATACCAGCAGTCATAGAGGCATCGCGTAATCAAGGAATGCAGGAGGCATACGTACGTGAATGTCTTGGAAAATATCTACACAGATTCCACAGCTACCTTGGTTCTCCACAAAAAAAGTAGAAAGTTACCTTTCAAGAAAGGGATCAGGCAAGGAGACACAATCTCGCCAATGCTATTCACTGCATGCTTAGAAGAAATATTCAAGCTCTTAGACTGAGAAGGCTTAGGAGTGAGGATCGATGGCGAATATGTCAGCAACCTTCGGTTTGCAGATGACATTGTCCTATTCAGCAACAATGGGGACGAATTACAGCAAATGATTGAGGACCTTAACCGAGAAAGTGTAAGAGTGGGGTTTAATATTAATATGCAGAAGACAAAGATAATGTTCAATATCCTGGTAAGGCAACAAGAATTTAGCATTGCCAGTCCGCCATTAGAGTCTGTAAAAGTGTACGTTTATCTAGGTCAATTACTCACAGGGGACCCTGATCATGAGAAGCGAACTTACAGAAGAATATAATTGGGTTGGAGTGCATACGGCAGGCATTGCCAAATCCTGACTGGGAGCTTAGCACTGTGGTTGAATAAAAAAGTGTACAATCGTTGCATTCTACCAGTGCTAAAATATGGGTCAGAAACTTGGAGGTTAACAAATAAGCTCGAGAACAAGTTAAGGAGCGCCCAAAGAGCGATGGAACAAAAAATGTTAGGCCTAACGTTAAGAGTCAGGAAGAGAACGGCGTGGATCAAAGAGCAAACGGGGATATCCGATATTCTAGCCGACATTAAGAGAAAGAAATGGAGCTGTGCAGGACATATGATGCGAAGAATAGATAACCGGTGGACCATAACAGTTACAGAATGTATACCAAGAAAAGGGAAGCGCAGTCGAGGACGGCAAAAATTAGGTGAGGTGATGAAGTTGGGAAATTTGCAAGCTCATGCTGGAATCAGCTGGCGCAAGAAAGGGGCAACTGGAGATCGCAGGGAGAGGCCTTCGTCCTGCAGTGGACATAAATATAAGCTGATGATGATGATGATCACAAATCAAATAAATTCTGGGGCTTTTGTGCGAAAGCCTCCGTATGATTCTGAGGCCCACCGTGGTGAACTCTGGAATAGTTTTGATCACCTGGAGCTCTTTATCGTGCCTCAATGCACGGTAGACGGACGTTTTTGCATTTTTTACCCATGCATATGCATCCGCCGCAGCCAGAATTTGCTCCCACGACCTCGGGCTTAGCAGTACAACGCCAAAGCGACTAAGCAACCGCTGGTTAAATTACCTATAACCAGCGGAAGAGAACTGTCATATTTTCTTTCGTGTGTACCCCTTAGTTTGAAAGTAGCAGCTATATGAATTGACAAGCAATGCAACTTTGTATGTTGGTAGAATCGAAGTGCGGGCGACGGACAGCGCAATTACGAACGTGCACTCTGATAAGCAATGCGCACAGCAAGGGCTGGCTACAAGCCAAAGCTCGGTGCCAGCCTTGGTATGACAAGTTAAACACTGTAAGTATTATCGTCAAACAATGGTCTCATGTGAACCTTAGTTTCACAATTAAACCCTGTAACCCACGTAAGCCATAGTTTAAACCAACGTTATATGAACCCTACTTTGTCAACATAATCTTGCAAACGAAGTAAACCATCGTTTGATATCAACGTTGGTTGGTCAAGTAAACCTTTGAAACCAAGTGTATCTCTGCTTCGAACGCAGGTTTGATGTGAACTTTGATTTGTCAAGTAAAACTGGTAAATACAGTAAACTTCGTAGACCAAATAAACCTTGTAGATGAAGTGAACTTTGTATACAAAGCAAACGTTGGCTTTCAACGAAAGTTTGATGACAACGCTGCTTTATTATGTCAACCCTGCAACCGAGAAAGTATTAGCTTCAAACCAAGGTTTGATGTCAAATCTTGTATTTCAAGTAAACCAAGTAAACTTGGTTTGACTACAAACCAAGAGTTTGTGTCAAACTTGCTTTTTTTAAGTAAACCTCGTAAACCAGTAAACCTTCACATAACTCCAACACTTCACGTCAACCTTGGTTTGTCAAGTAAACCTTTTAAAGCAAGTGAACTTTGGTTAGAAGTGAGTCCTTCTTGTTTCTTTTCTTATTTGAATACGCATCCTCTTTCACTCTCTTAATCAATCCGTAAGGTATATCATTAAACATAACTTGCTCACCTTTTAATTTTCATTCGTTTACACCAGCGACAGTGAGGCAGCAGGCGTTGAACCACACGTGTCTTGCTGGAACGAGCTTGAGAAAGCCTTCTCGTTTAGTTTGAAATTGAGACAGGCTTCTTGGCCGGGATGGCATGAATTTTAGCTCATAGCTGTAGTAGAGTTACTTTGTCCTTGGCTTTTAAGTAACCAATGCATCTACCATTCCTATTGTACGCACGTGTGTAGACACATATTTCCCGCCTCTCAATTACCATGTGCGCGCCATATGCTTCCTTCGTCTGACTCATGAAGCTACGCCGGCGCCGACGTTAGGAATATAATTTCCGGCCCAGATCGACTTTTTGGAACCTACTTCCTGGGCGAGGTTCAAAAGGGACGCGCCTAAGCGCTTCATTTTAGGAAGCATTAAGAGCGCTCGCGTTTCTAATTAGATTTGTGGTATGCGCAAGTTTTCCGGGGTTCCAACCTGAAACACGAGTGAAACAGCCTGAGTAAGTAAAAAAGGTAAGTTTGAAGCGGCTTTATCGAATAAACCGGGTGCGAAACTGGAGATGCGTCTTTACTATCGTCGGAGTGTTCTTAACTATAATGGCAGGGAAGGTATAAATTGAGGATACCTGAAAAATAGTTACTGTCTAATGTGTTCTACAGCAATTTCGAACTTGTCTCACTGCCGGTGCTCGGAACCCTTATAGACTGGCTGGGAGAACATGAAATTTTATGCTGAAAAAACTTTATGACACAGCCCAAACACGAGCTCTGGGCAAAGAGGCGAGAGAACAACCTAGAGGGGTAAAAGCAAACATTAGAAAAGTGTGCAATTTTTGCGATGGTAATGCCAGTTACTTAAGAATCATATTTCACTAAAAAGAGCACGACAGGGATGAGGTGCGCACGAAAGAAATGACGTATTAGAAACAAAGTAGTGTAACAAAGGAGCGAAGGCAACAGCGAAATTGACAAAAAAAGAGAGATTGCAATAATGTACTTTAACAGACACGAGGCGAGGTCGAGCTATATTTGATTGTGAAATCGCTGGGGAAAAAAACCTGCTGACAATTTGTGCGGAGGAGTACGTGTAGTCAGGGCCCATCTGGAAGCGAAGGCCAGGATGACAGCTATTGTATGGTGATCCATTCCCTCGCTATAATATGCTAATGATCCTAACACATTCAAGGTTCCATGTCAAAACAGGCTTTACGGGCATATATGTGAAGATTTCCTTTCTGTTCGATTTGTGTGCCTCTTTTTCTATCGTTTTCGACTCTTATTTCAGCTCCTTCTATCATTTTCAACTATTTTCGGTGCAGAAAACACGGAGATTCCTTGTCCAATTTGCATACGACGCGTGCCTAAGTGAGTGAACCTAACTTGCGCATGTCTTAACCAAACGTGACTCGACTTCCGTATACTATAAACGAACTTACTTCCACATCCCCTCTTGCTATCTCCACGATAATCAGAAGACGTCGGCACAGTCTACGCGATAACTATAGTACGCGGTCACCTAAGAATACAACGGTAACTATATATTGATAGCTTTCGCGTGACGTCACGCACCCACCTTATCACCGTTTTGGGGCACCAACGTGGCGACTACGAGCACTTCAGGCCAATCCATCTTATTGAAAGCTTTCGCGTGACGTTACGGACCCAGCTTATCACCGTGTTGGTGCACCAACATGGCGGCTACAATGACGTCAGTGCAAGCCATCTCTATTGCGATGTCCGAGTCAAACAAAATGTATTATCAAGATGCACGAGCCAATTTAGTTCGCTCCATTCGGTGACTTCACGACAGAGACGAACTTCAATTGTTCTGGAACGCGGCAGCACGCCCCGCCCGAGCGACCGCGCGTGCCAGCAGGGCCGCAAGGCTCCGGGGGGAGGGCAAGATGGGGGGAGGGGGGGGGAGGCCGCGTACTGCACCGCGCGCTCCCGCCCGGGCGGCTGTCTGCTGAAAGGCATCTGCGTCGGGGGCACAGTCCTTCCTTCCTACGCTGTGCTTTCGCGGCTTAGTTCGCGTCGATGAGTGTGGCGGGCCGAAGGTCAATTCGCTCGCTGCCGCCGCCGCGCTTGCTCACTACAGCGTTTTCACAGCGAGTTTCCGCGGTCATCGAGTGAGATTCATTCACGTTTTCTTGTGCGCGCGTCACACCATCCTTGTATGCCTATGTTTACAAGTTTGTACGGCTGATAAAACTACTATCCTTATTTCGTATAGCTAGCTGTCCACTAGTTTGATATCGCAATCGATGCTTCGCCTTTCGGGCGAAATTGCGACTTTTTTTTTGCATTTCGCCCTCATCGAAATGCGGCCGCCGCCGCCGGGATTAGATCATGCGACCTCGTGCCTTATTAGCAGTGCAACACCACAGCCGCTAAGCCACCGCGGTGGGTGCACCAATGCTGTGTTTGCTCTAAGAGTTGACGACCCTGCACATGCTTGATGTTTTGTATAATTTCTACTTGCGACACACATCTGTTCCGACGTTTTATTTGTATTTTATATTTAATGACACTGAGACGATACTCCACATTTTCACGCGCTGGCATATAGTCTCTCTCTACTTTCTGTTAAATTCATACATGCTCAATATGTTTCAGTCTCCCCTCTGCACCCTATATATAGTTTGTTTTATTACAGTATTAGTGAAAAGGAAAACGTGAAGGAAAAATTCTTGCTGAGCGCACTGTATACCTGCCTACGTGGCTGACACCTGAACGGTGGTCAGCAATGGTTCGAACGGAGGAGAGGGGGAGGGGCGGAATAAATGACAGGGACTCAGCAAAGGAAAAGGGATAGATAATAGGAAAGTGACTCCGATGCCTCAAGAAAGGCCTGCGAGGTATTTTCCTTCAACAAAGGAAATAAAAATAAAACTCCGTTCCCTTTTGTCGAAACGTGTTCTGACCACAGCATTCGGTCCAAATTAGCTAGCTCATGACAGTTCAAAACCGAGCTCGCGAACAAAGCCCCTATCTATTTTTCTACGATCTCGGTACTAAAAAATTTTCTCACAGAAAGTGATCCACAGTTCCTTAATCATCGGGGACAGGAAACTGCGGGACTCTATACGTCACCGTGGTGATAGGTGCGGAAACTGATTAGCCTGCCGATCGAAATTTGCTGCCAAGCGAGCAGCTGCGAAGTTGGGCTGTTCTGTCGACGGCGCGGAAATAATTATTTTCGGGCCATGCTCTTTATTCCGGAGCCGCCAGCATCAACTCAGCTCCTTCGGTACTGCCCAGGAAAGGCTAAAAAAATCAAGGGACACTTAGTTATCTCTATACGGGGATGAATGCGAAAGCATTGCAGCCACGTCAACAGAAGCGCGGCGACGTCCGGTGGCGCCACTGGCGGAGTCACGTGACTCGAGCGGCCACGTCAGCAGAAGTGCCGCGACGTGACCAACCGTGTTCGTGACAAGGTGCGAACAATGCAAGGTCATGGGTTCGAGTGCCTAAACAACGATATTTTAATTAACTGAGCCATAATTGCCTTCGTCTTAATTAGGTCGAGGGTTTCTAGCCTTTTCCAACATCTTGGTCACGTACTCTAACACCGACAACTACGCCGGCTTTTCCGCCTCATGGGCCATACAATGCTTCGCATTAAAAACCTCGGTTCTCTTTGCGCGCGCTAGGCAACAGTCCGGACAGTCGTGAAACCTAACACGCACCTTAGCACATAGAAAAACGCACATAAACACGCATTCATGAACGTACGTGGGCACACATGTACATGCAGAGGCACACGACGAACGAACGTGCACACATGTGTAGACACACACGCAGACGCATTTGTTATAGCCTCAAAGTCCCCCCCCCTTCCCACTATAATTATGCGAGTACCGGTAGAATGCAATGATTGTACACCTTTACTTTCGAGGATATCGGTACGCTGTCGTTCATGACTTGGTGATGCCTGCCGTATGCGCTCGCAGCCGTTTTTATTCTTCTATGGGTTTCCTTTTCGTCGTCCAAATACCCTGTGATTATTTGGCTAATATGAACGATTTCTTTCCCAGATATTGTAGCGGCTGATCGTCCATCAACAATGCATCCATACGCAAAAACACACCCACCAGCACAAACACTCACGCGAACACAAGGGTACGCAGGCGCGCACAAACAAAGGTATATAAAGCACCCACACACATGTACACACGAGTACGCATGCGACATCCGTAAATATGAACGGAAATATGCACAGGTATATTCACCGATTTCCCGTCTGTCCTGATGGTTCGGAGGCTTAAGCAATCGAAACCTGTTAAGAATTCTGGAGGGCCTCCAATTTCAATCATCTGTTGGTTGGTTGGGAGTTCAGGGATCTGTTACCACACGTCCCTGAGTTCAGTGTGACGCAGTTATGCGTGTAGAAGGCGTGAAATCTCTTTACGAACTATCCTAGGCCCCTCCGGGGAATGTAATTTCTCCACACACCCGTTTTAGCGGGTGTGTAGGAATAATGAACAAGAATATCCCACGTGGAACAGACTACAGAGTTAAGTTTGCGTAAGGATTTGATGTGAGGTATGTGTTTGAAGACGTGCGAAAACGGTGATAATCTCTGATGATGTTGACCAAACGTGCAGGCAGATTATTCCAATCTCGGCATGTTCTTGGAAGAAAAGAGTTCGGATACGTTGTCGTTCTATGTCGGGAAACGCAGACTTCATGCTGAGGATCAATTTGAGAAGAAACATGGGGAGCAATAAGGCTTATATATCGCTTGTGTTACAGTGGCATATGCTCATTGCTTAGGTTTGGCCAAGAATAGGGACTAAGCGTTTCAAGAGAGCTTGGCTTTAAAATGACGTAAACTTTGAAGAGTTCTTGTTCCTATTGCTTCCAGGAAACCGGGGAAACACCCAGAAGCTGCTACCGCCAGAAATGTGTGCGCCGCTGAAGACGACGCACTGCCAAGATGTGCAAACACTGACCATGGGGGTTTCACCGTAATCCACAAGGACATGAACAAAAAAAGAAGAACCCGGATGGAATTTTATATTTCCAGGATCCTGTGCCACTCGCACACGTCCCTCGGTGGCCTCACCAATGTGGAACTCAAGAGAAGAGGACGCTGGCACGCAAAGACCGGCAAACAGAGTAAACAAATCTTCCAACACAGCAAACACGTGTCGTCGTCTCCTTCTTAGGAGGTCGCTTGTTTCTGCGTAAACAAGTAACAAGCCTGCACACATACGGGCAAGTAAATCGAGGGAGCTACTTCGTATCAATTTTATGCTTTGTACATGCTTTCTCCTGTTTTCGTGATGGTTTCTTAAGAGAATTTGTCACGTTGTTATTTCAGCTCAAGTAGCACCGGGCGTCATTCTCGGACGGTCAAAAAAGAGGCCACAGTGCACCCTAACGACGGCGTGTCGTTCTCAAGTTCCCTCCTCTGTGTGGCTTTATCTCAGTTCTCTTTTTATCCTCGACTTTTGTTTAAGTGCTTGCTTTTTGTGTCGGAGATATCGAACGGTTCAGGCCTGTTTTGTTAGTCTCGCAGAAAGATGTGGCGTGGAGCTTTCGTCCCGAGGTTACAAACAATAGAAAAAGAACTGAACGCTATTCGCACAAACCTGCGGCTAAAAACACTTATGCTGGCATGTTTATATGTATTGTGCACACGCCGCCTATGACGCCGTACTTAACCCGAACACGCCTTAAGTGCCATTTGTTGCTTCTTCTTCATAGCCTGGTTTCTGGTTGGGGTGCCTTGAATAGTGTCGCATTTATACGTCTTCCTTCCAAACTCTTCTATGTTTGCCTTTTACACACCATGTGTGTTAAAGTTTAGCCTCCATAGCCACGTCTTCATTGCTTGGGTTAAGTCTCATAGCGGCTGTTCGTGCCCTTTCTCATAGATCGCCGCTTCAGGTGTACGTTGAGGAACTTTACCCTATCCTAACCGAGGGCGAGCCAGGCTTGCAATTTAAATGTGTACCGCTCCTACCGAAGACAAGCTGGGCTCGTCCGTACTAAAACTTGCGAACACAAGTTCGCCTTCACCACGTTTAAGTACTTCGGCCTCACTGCATCCGCTTTTCAATGTTACGCGACAGGTGACGCCCCACGAAGATAACATCTCGACAAATACACCTAATTTTGAGACCATCACGTTCTTGCATTCCAGCATGTTCTTGTGACCTGCTGTCCAGAATGACGTTGTTGTCAAGCGGTTGTTTTCCTATGCATTCCGTGCACAAATCTTTAACGAATTTTTGAATAGCAAATATTTACGTTGAACGAATAACATAGAGCTGGTGACAGAGGTCGGTCACCAGCTGGCTGTTGACAGCAACACTTCGTTTGAAGACAGTGCAGTGTGACAGTGAGCTCGCTACCTGCGCTGGAATATCAGATCTCGATATTGTTTCCATTATCCATCCCGAAGAAGAGTGTGACGAAGAAGATGCAATGGCAGAGGCAGATTAGAATGCTGCAACTCTAGCCGAGGCTGTAGGATGCCTTTGAAGGTTGCGAGACTTCGTGTCTCAGCAACAAGCTGTGCCTGAGGAAGCGCACAAACACATAGATTCTCTGGACAGCTTTGTTACTTCTCGCGCTTTAAGAGCACCAGTACAAATGCAAATTACAGATTGTTTTCAAGATGAGATAGCCAGCAACATAACTGTTCCGCTCCCTAAACCATAACTCCATAAGTTGCATTTGATACTTTTGAGTCGATGTCTGCTGTGCCCTATGCTGTTCCATACTCTAGTGAATATTCAGCTTAGGGAACTTTCAGTTAAGTGAACAATTTCCTTGGGTCCCTTGAAGTGCACTGTACTTCTAGTAAACTTCCATTAGACTTCTATTACACAACTTAGCGACCACTCAGCCTGCACACAGAGATTATGCATTCAGCTCTTTGTAAATATACGGCAGTCACAGCAAAAGAACGCTTAGTTCCCTTGTAATCATTTGCCACGGGTTAAATGTCCAGGGGTCACAAACATAGCCATGGTGGTGCTTTTTGAGACGCGATAAGGTATTTAATGTAGACATTGCCTCCCAATTCATCTTAATTCGCCGGCGTCTTGAACGCGTCTTGACGGCCCCGCAACAAGACCATCATAAACATTTGTAACGAATGACGTTGGTATATAAGGACACCGTGGTGAAAAGTGCAGGCTGCGCTTTTAAAAACTATTGATATCCTGACACTGCAAGCGCGCAATAAAATGCGTTGTCGGGCTAGGAAAAACATGAGCTGACCTAAATGACGTTTTAATTTAATCTCCTCTTGCGCGCAGGCGAGACATGCTGAAAACAAACAGATATATCTATCTATAACGTAAGCGATTTTCATTGGGTTTTTTTTTCGCAACGGTGGTAATCAGCGCAAGGCATTTCGCAGCAACCGAGCTAGCACCCATGTTGCCAGACTGTCGTTGTGAACTCGTTCGTGCGTTTGTTTGTGTGCGTGTCTGTTTGGTTAAATGGCGAGGTCACGGGCATCACCGACGCTGATTTCTGCGGTTTTGGCAATCTGGGCGGTCGTTGCAGTCGTCTCAGTCATTTCGTTTTTGATGAAACCCCAAATGTGAAATCGCACTGAACAACGACAAACTGCGAAGCATGACCCAGCTAAAGAAAGAAGGGCCCGCTTATTACATCTTGTTTTTTTTTCCTGCCCTGTTCGCCATTCTATGATTTCATCTGACGCTACCTAATGGTGCCGTTGCCTAATGACAATCGCACTAGTCTTGTTTCGGGTCACAACGGTCTCGCAGCCATGTGTTTCTGCAGAGTGCTCAGATTTATACGGGCATGGAAAGGTCATCAGTTCGCTCAATTAGTTTTTTTTTTCTTCTTCTTCTTTCCCAGGTTGCGTGCCCAACAGCGCGACAGGCGCCTGCTGTGAATCAAGCGCAACAGCTTTCATGCCGGGCCCATCCTTTACCAGTGACAGTAATGACCAGTGAGGTTTAATGTCCCAGAACCACACCTAATATACGGAGAATCCATTTTGCCGCCATTCACAGGAGTACGTATCAATGTTTGTTTAGCTTGTGAAAAAGGGTGGGCGAATGACTACTGCTGCCGCTGCTGCTGCTGCAGAGACTATAACTCCGCGACAACAATTCTATTCAATTTACGTTATTATTCCAGTGAACCTCCTAAAAAGAATTACGGGTAAAATCGGTATCCATCTGCATAGAGAGGTCCATAGTCACCCACCAGATAGTGATCGACGACACGGAAGATGACGATACAGGAAGAGGGAGCAGACAAAATAAGCAACAAATCAGTACAGCATTCATCTTTAATAGTAACACAAGGGAATAGATAATTAGATTGTGTTGTCATGAATACGCATACGCGACAGTGCAACAACGCATTGCACTGCAATATACGCGTATATAATACAGGATAATCTTTTTCCCAACGTAGTAATGCAAAAATAAACGTAACAGGAAACACCAATGATTACAAAAACTAAAAAAATGACTTCCTATATGTTTAAAAAATATATATTCTGCTCCTTTGAACTCATGTGGATTTGAAAAAACACGTACAACACACTTCAAACAAAAAAATGGATATGCGAGCCCCAAAGATGCATATAATCAGTGCATGCTATCAGTACTAACCTAGGGGGCTAAAGTAGGAAGGAGAACAAAGAAATTTGTAAAGTTAAAACCCGCCGTAGCGAGCGATCGAACAGATAATTACCGCCGTGAACTTTCAGAAACAGGAAGACGATGGCATGGATAAGAAACAAAACGAATATAGCTGGCATGCTGTGTGGTTGAGTATAAGAGGCGTAGTTAGGCGGGTCACGTACTGTGCAGGAATTTACATTCCTGCAGCACCGGAGTTACAGTGCAGAACCGGAGTTGTATCAGAATGGGTTCCATGGGAAAGGAGGCTGAGTCGAAAGCACCGAATAAGGCGGTGCAATCGGGAAATTTGCGGGCGTGTGACGTAGTTTGCTGACGCAAAGACGGACGGGTTTAATTTGAGATCGCTTAGCGACGCCTTCGTCCTGCTGTGGACACAGTACAGGATGACGATATGGATTACGACGATGATGGTGATGAGCTAGCCCACGCAAAAGCACGTCTGCTCAGCCAACTGCTGGGTACCACTCATACGTAGCACCGGTGTTGACTTTTAAAGGGGAAAATACGTCAAAGAGAGCTAATCGGCATTCTCCTTCGTATTTCAGTACAAGCAAATCAACCTTTAATGATCGCTGGCCGACTACAATACTCATATATCAGCTGTACAAAGCTGTGCCCTCGGTAACAGCGACGCTTGGACAGATTAGGGATATATAGCCCTGTCATCATAGTGCGACCTAATATTTGATTATGCGCCATTTCCCATGGGGCGTCCCAAGTCAACTATTAGGTGGGCGCGCCCTCGGGTTGGAGAGAAATATCCCTTTCCAAGCGTTGAGGTCCCGTAATGGCCGAGCACCAGGCCAGGAGCGCGCTTGTATCTATTTTACACTCAGTCATATACCCGGCGGCAATTGAAACTGTGACAGTTATTTGATTTGTTTTTGTGTGTTGTTTTTTTTACGTTGTTACAGCAAGAATAACAAGTCGTGCGTCCTTGCCATCGATGATCGCCAAATGCCGATCTGCGTCGTGCCAGACACTCTGACTCTCTTACTACTCGAGTGCCCGTGGCGCCCCGAAGACACCGTTACCAATCATACAACGACCGCAGACGTGAACCTCCTCGCCGAGACGTGAGAGGCCAAGATCTCCACCCCGGCCCTGGACGACCAACGACGCCTTGTCGCCAGAGCCCAGGATGCTATCGCGGCCAGAGGATTCATGGAATGAGGGACCCTCCCACCTAGAGTGATCCACAGCTCAAACGCTCGGGAACACTGTCTCGAAAATTAAAAAGTCTATTTCATCATCATTACATTGTTACAAATTCCTTTCCCTGTTGATTGCATGCAGAAAGAAACAAGGCATGTGATTACACACGTTGTGAGAGCAATATTTAGAGAAGCCTGGGGCGAGGATATCGCCACATATCTTCATCCAGTTGTCGTTTCTATACGTTCGCTGCTTCTGGCCTGTGGAACTCTTACTAGACCGGAAAAAAGAAACCGGAAAGTTGTAGAGGCCTCGCAAACCGGCTGTCAGTCCAACTGTAACCTTGTAGGTAATCAGGGGACCTTTACCGAAAGCTCGTGTAAGGTATTTACAAATGCATGGGTCCTGGCTCCAAGTTGCATCCGGATCTGTAACTCATCCCGCGCTTGGGGACACTCCGATGACCGATATAAGTGCGTTCATAGTTTACTCCGTATCCCGAGTCTATAAGAACTGGGTCGCATCGAGTTAAATAAAGAGATATGATCCGCTGTGATCGAACGCTACTTCCAAAAGCATATAAGATTCGGACAATGGAAGCTAGAGCTGCCTTTTCTATTTCACCAAGACTTTCCTGGCTTGCGCGTGGGGAAAGAATTGCATGCCAAACCAAAAAAAGAGCCCGAATTTCTGAAAAATGAATTCAATTTAATTTCAATGTTTACCAACCCCATTCTTTCTGGATTTTTCCTCTTTTTAATATTTTTATCTCGCGTTATGCTAAATCTCGTTATAGCAGCACAGCCGTTCGTGCCGCTTTTTTTTTTCGAATAAGCTCGCACGGGCCGCCGCTAGCTGCCACATTTATCACGCTTTTCCTCGCGTTGAAACAACGGCGCGCGCGAGAGCTCGCGAGAGCTATATATAGCGTATAGAGCGTCGCGGTGGTCACGTGGGCGAGGGAAAGTGGCTTCATGCGGGTCAGTAGGAATGGGAGAAAAAAAATAAGACTCGATGCTTCGAAATGCGCCCACGCATGTCATGGTATAAACGATCGCGCGAACTTGCATTCGTGTTCATCACTTTAATCTAGCTTTCCCTGCTCTCCTTTTTGGGGAATTATATACGCTCCTTTCCTTTCCACACTTGTGACCTTCCCATCGCTTCCCCTTATTTCTTCCAGCATTTCAATTTCATTTAATTTCATTCCTTTTGCCTTGGCAACGCACGCAGGAATGCAGAATTTCACTGTTCCTTCCAGACACTCATTTTTGTGCTAATATTCGCGCCCTTTCTCCCCACGTTCTCGCCCTCATTTTGCGATCACTTCCTATCTGTCCCCAAGATCTTAGCTCCATTCTGACCTTTTGTTCCTCTCTCTCTCTCTCTCTCTGTTTTCCGCCCTGAGCAATGAAAGTACAGCGCCTACTGTGATTGTTTTCCGTATGCCTCCACTCATTCATTCGCTTTCTTCCGTAATTTGTCCCCATTTTTCTTTGTCTTTCACTCGGCCCACATTATCCAGCATCCTCTGCTTTGCGAAATTGATTTTTCCTCAAGCCACGCTCGTTCATGGCATACGGTTTTACTGTTCTCGCGCCTCACTTTACCTTTTCTTGTTCTTATTAGAAAATCGCTGCTTCTAAGAACTTCCGCGCTTTTCCCCATATCCCCATCTTTCCCCGTCTACAACCCAGATGACAGGGAGGGAGGGGTGGAACACGGTTCACTCCTACAAACTTCCACACTTTGCCCTATTTTTTTTTTTTCAACTGTGCCCTCTTCCCTGTTTACCGCAAACCATGCAGATGGCAGGAAGATAGCGTGCGTTGGTTCGTTCGCACTGCTTTCCACCCACTTCCCTATGACATCTGCTTCCCCATTTCACGTGTTTCCTATTTTTAACTTTTATTCAGCACCGGCGCGGCACCCCGACAAAAACTGGGTCACTGATCCGCTGACCTTCATTTCTCCCTCTCATCCATAAAAGACTGTCCCTTCCTCCTTTTGAGATCCTCTACCCCTTTTTTTTTACTTTATTTGAGTGAGACCCGATATTGTTGGTCGTATGTTTGTTACTTAAGGATATAGTACATGTCGGGCATTGGCCTGTTGTATGATTAATTTAACGTGAAGGCCGCAGTTAACCTACAATGTTGAAATGCTGATCATACATAGCCCTTACCCGCCAGTTTTTCACCGGCTATGGTGTTTCGCTGCTGAACGCACGAGGCCAACGATTTGATCCCGGCCGCGGCGGTCTCGTTCTGCTGGGTGCGGAATGTAATAACTGGGAATTTGATTCTATTTTTTTTCTCTGCCAGTAATCAAGCGATTGCAATAAAGTTCACGAATGTACAGTTTTGAAAGAATGCGTAATAGCTGTTTCTGCTTAGTGTTGTTCCTCTCACAAACCAACCCGCATGCAAAGTGAGTCTCAGTGCCATGTTTAGGTCTCTCGGGACACCGGTCAGACAAGGCAAGTGCTAACACACCTAACCGGAGCGAGACCGATTATTCACTAGCTATTTTCAATGCGCTAACGCTAATTAACCAACACGGATTAAACTTCACACCTTCAGAGCCTTTCACATCTTTCTAAACAAGTCACTGTCACATTTGGTGTTGCCAGGAAACCGGATAAACTTTATGTGCATTCAATGTAATCCCTTTAAACAGGCAAACGAAAAAAGGGTTTGGTAGTTCTTATTTAGCCCCTACCAAGCTCAGACACATCCAAAATTTGTGAGTGTGCTCATATGACTGCCTCTTTACTATTGTTTCTCATCTTTCCCTTTTTACTAATGTTTCTCATCTTTCCCTTTCTCATCTCTTTCTCCATCCCCAAATGTGTTCAGCTAAATGGCCAGTTTTTTTACTATAATACAAAGCAGTCGAAAGCGCAAAGCAGTGTAGGAAGCTCAAAGTGAGGTTGAAGGCGAAACGCAAGAAGGGAAACGAAATAAACTTTTTCATTTCAGTTTATTTGCACCAACTCCACTATAAAATAATGCGCAATACGATGAAAGTATGTAAACGTCAGGCAGTCGAGCACACTGCTTTCTGGCTTTCATACGCAAGTGCGTCTCCGGCATCCGCACACAATAGACTTTCTCAGTTCGATATCTCCAACTTCCGGCATTTCGACGGATATACAAAGAGGATCCAAGCCGTTTTCATGCCGAGAGATAATATTCCAGCTCACACATTGAAAGATGTCCTCGCCTGAGGAGGCTCTTTTGTATGGGATCACGCCTGCGCGCGCGAGTCTGTAGGACAGAAGTCATGTTTTTTTTTTCTTTTTTAATGGGAAGTGTTATTTAGGAAGCTCTCAGCAACGTCACGCAAGGTAATATTCAATTTCTCGGTTAACTTAAAAAAAATCTCTTTTCCGCTTACGTATCCCGCAATGCACTGCTACAGTCTGAAACCAGACCTAATAATGTCTATAATATCCAGAACTACCGAAGGATATATATATATATATATATATATATATATACAGTGCTTAATTATTGAAATTTAAAATAAAACTAAATTGCTTGGTCTTGTGAGGAGTGTGAAGTGATAAGCGAAGAAGAGAGACGCTAGTGTATTCAGCGCTACTGGCTCCGAATGCTAGTGGGTCGAGCGCTCTCGCTCAGCAACGGCTCCCGTGCTTGGAAGCTTTGACTGCCCTGCCCGCCGACGTTGCGCTGCTCCGAGCTCTTGCAAATAAACACCTTTAGAATTGGTGGAGGTGCTGGGTACACTCAGACAATCATCCTGGAACTCCGGTCCCGCACCCTACCATCTACCATGCCCCAAAACGCCTCCCAGCAAACGCCTCCTCCCGCACCCACTGCGTGTCCCGGGGTGCCTCGACATCGCGACCCTCCTATCTACACTGGAGCGGATGACACTGACGTGGACGAATGGCTCACGGCGTACGACAGGGTAAGCGCCCATAACAAGTGGGACGAAGCGGCCAAACTGAGCCATGTTCAGTTCTACCTCGCTGGAGTGGCCAGCCTGTGGTATAACAACCATGAAGCAGAGTTCCAGACATGGTCCGAATTTAAGCCTTCCCTCGCCGATGTATTTGGTCGCCCTGCTGTTAGCAAGCTGCGTGCCGAGCAGCGCTTGCGAGAAGGAGCTCAACAGCCAGGAGAAACATTCACCAGTTATATTGAAGATGTCCTGGACCTATGCAGGAAAGTCGATTCGACCATGGTGGAGTCTGATCGAATTCGGAACATCTTGAAGGGCATAGAAGACGACGCCTTTAACATGTTGCTGGCCAAAAGTCCTAGCTCTGTGGCCGAAATTATCACACTGTGCCAGAGCTATGAAGAACTCCGCAGGCAGCGATCACTGTCCCGTCGATCTCTACCGCATGACGAACACTTCGCTGGTTTGGCTGCCATGTCCGACCAGACAGCTTTGCTCGCAGAAATGAAGGCGTTCGCCCGCGCGGAGGAAGTTGCCCGGCAACTCTCATTGATGGATTTTGCACAGCCGCAGCCGGTAGAGGCGCCAGCGCCGAGTTCTGCGCCTCCGCTTCGCCGCGTCATAGCGCAAGAACTGCACGGGGTTTTGCCTGAGCACCACCAGCGCGTTCCTGCGGCTGCGCCTCACAGGTACGCCGAAGTCATGGCCAGGCCCCAACAGATCCAGACGACTGTGCCGCTCAGCTACGCGGAAGTCGTCACTCAGCCTCAACAACTCCCTCAACGGGGACCTCTCACGTACGCCGAAGTCCTCGCTATGCCCCGACAACAGCCTGCCGTGCAATCACTTCACCAGCCGCCACGTCCAACGCGTCCTCCCACATGGATGGGACCTGCCGCAGCGACTCGGTGGCGTACGGCGGACAATCGGCCGATATATTTTGCGTGCGGCTACGCAGGCCACGACGCACGCCACCGTAGTCGCGTGCAGTCGCCTAGCGCTACACCGTATGCGCCAAGTCCTATGGTGGGTTCTCCGCGCCCATATTACGACGACGAACCTCGGGCTGCGTCACCACCATTCCGCCGGTCTGCCAACAAACGCTGCTCACCTTCTCCACGCCGACGCTCCCCATCACCGATGCGGGCTCGTCCCGTAGCTCGGGATGAGGAAAACTAATTGTCGCAGTCCATGAGGCAAGGGCTGCGACGCCGTCGAAACGCGAAAGTCCTCAACGTAGCCTAACCAATGTGATAGACGTGTTAGTTGACGGTGTGCGCACATATTCCCTCGTGGATACCGGAGCCGCTGTATCAGTTATGGACGCAAAGCTTTGTTTCTTCCTTCGGAAGGTCACGACGCCCCTTGCCGGATTCTCCCTCCGCACAGCAGGTGCACAGCGTATTCATCCGCTAGCGGCGTGCACCGCTCGTGTTCTCATCGAGGACGTTGTATACGCCATCAAATTTATTGTGATTTCTTCGTGCTCCCACGAAGTTATCCTGGGGTGGGACTTTCTCGCCCGCCACAATGCTGTTATTCATTGCGCACGGGCCGAACTAGAACTTTCGCCGATCTCAGATATGACGCCTGCCGATAATGCTTCTTTTGCGAACAAACTGCTCGTCAGGCACGACACCAGCGTTCCTCCCAACTCGTCCGTGATTGTCTCAATGCATTGCAGCAGCCTCTCTGACGCCGTCGCACTACTTTCTCCGTCTGGCCGCTTTTATACTCGAAAAGATCTGCTGCTACCTTTTGCGACTGTGAACGTCAAACAGGGCTCCACAGCTATTTTCGTCTGTAACCCCTTCTCATACCATGTGATGCTGCTTCAAGGTGAATGTCTTGGCTAGCTATGTTGAGGTGATCGACGACGTACAAATTACGGATGTTCCTGAAGCCACGTCCTGTGCCAGTTACAACACGCTCGGTTCTCTCGTCCGACCCTTTGCCCACAGGTGTGTTCGATTCATCTATTGCCGATGGCCTCACCCCAGCTCAGCGTTCTTAGCTTCTGCGCATCTTAGAAGAATTTCGTTCTTCTTTTGATGTCGGGCAACCTTCCGTGGGCCGGACGTCTGCTGTCACGCACCATATTGACACTGGCTCCCAACCGCCATTGCGGCAACGCCCAAATCGCGTCTCTGCCACTCAACGTCGTGTGATTAATGAGTAAGTGGACGATATGCTTCGCCGCGAAGTGATCCGACCCTCGAACAGTCCATGGGCATCTCCTGTCGTCCTTGTTACGAAAAAAGACGGCTCGGTACGGTTCTGTGTAGACTATCGGCGCCTGAACAATATCACTCGCAAAGATGTATATCCGCTGCCACGAATCGATGACGCTATCGATAGCCTACAAGACGCAGAATTCCTTTCATCTCTAGATTTACGCTCCGGATATCGGCAAGTACCCATGGCTGACGTCGATAGGCCGAAGACAGCCTTTGTCACACCCGACGGCTTCTACGAATTTTACGTCATGCTGTTTGGACTTTATAATGCGCCAGCAACCTTTGAACGCATGATGGACACAGTTCTGCGCGGTTTGATGTGGCACACGTGCTTATGTTACCTCGACGACGTTGTTGTTTTTGCCTCTGACTTCACCACGCACCTTCAACGCCTATGGCGTGTTTTGACGTGCTTAGCAAACGCTGGCCTCCAACTGAACCTAAAGAAGTGCCGATTTGCCGCGCGACAGCTCACGATACTAGGTTACGTCGTCTCAAAGTATAGAATCCTCCCCGATCCAGCCAAACTTCGTGCCGTCGCCGAATTCCCTAAACTGACGTCCGTCAAAGAACTACGCAGTTTCGTAGGCTTGTGTTCCTACTTCAGGCGCTTCATTCGCAATTTTGCCGCCGTCATATCGCCCCTGACGAAGCTCCTTGGAAGCAATGGACCCCTCCATTCGTGGTCGTCCGAGTGTGACGAGGCGTTCGCAAAGCTCCGTCGTTTGCTGACGTCTCCTCCCATTTTGCGCCACTACGACCCAACGGCACCTATTGAGGTACACACAGATGCCAGCGGTGTTGGCCTCGGCACTGTCCTAGCGCAGCGCAAAGAAGGGTTTCCTGAATATGTTGTGGCATGTGCAAGCCGTACGCTTACTAAAGCCGAGACCAATTACACCGTCACGGAAAAATAATGTCTGGCAATCATCTGGGCGCTTACTAAGTTCCAGCCCTATTTGTATGGTCGCCAATTTGATGTCGTCACGGACCACCATGCACTATGCTGGCTGTCGTCATTGAAGGATCCTTCAGGCCATCTCGCCCGCTGGGCGGTTCCCTTACAGGATTACGATATACGCGTACTGTACCACAACGGGTGCCAGCATGCTGACGCTGACGCCCTCTCACGTTCTCCCTTGCCTGACGACAATACCTGCTGCTCACTATCCCAGCTTGACGTTTCTTACGTCGACATTGGGACCATCGCTTCCGAGCAGCACAAGGACTCCTGGATTGCCTCCATCATACCCTTCCTTGCTGAGCCGTTATCGCCGCCAACCACTCGTGCGTTGCGCCGTCAAGCTCGCCATTTCGCCATTCGCGACGACCTGCTCCACCGACGCAATTACACCTCTGACGCCCACCAGTTGTTATTAGTAGTACCTCGAAGCCTGCGTTCTGAAATCTGCGCATCGTTACACTCTGATCCATAGTGTGCACACTCGGGACTTTTCAAAACCTACCAGAGCTACCGACAATGCTACTACTGGCGAGGAATGTACAACTACGTTCAAAAGTTCGTTCGCTCATGCCCCGACTGCCAGCGCCGGAAATCTTCACCCCAGCTCTCGCCAGCTGGGGTGCTATGCAGGATGCCCCGAGTTTGGCGAAACTCGGGATCTTCACGAGCTCTGGCGACGCCCCAAGATCAAAGAACAAATGATAACAAGACGAAGTTTGTCCATCGGCACGCCTCCAGTTTCATTGGTTAATCTAGATTCACTCTGGGTGGCTATTATCCCTTGGGCGTTGCCA
Organism: Dermacentor silvarum; assembly: GCF_013339745.2. NCBI lineage: Eukaryota > Metazoa > Arthropoda > Arachnida > Ixodida > Ixodidae > Dermacentor > Dermacentor silvarum. The sequence goes on from NC_051162.1 coordinate 119,013,204, forward strand.
TATGGGCGGTCGACAAACTGGGGCTCACGTGATCATACGGTCGGTACATGGTCGTGCCTTCTTTCACTTGTTTGTCGTTCCACCGAGTGCAATACAGGCACAAGCAAGTTATAAAATAAATTCATTTAGTACAATAATATTAGTCACATTAACGTGGGTTGTAAGCATTTTAATGTTTCCACGATGTACACGGAATGTGTATTAGACTAATTTGTATTTAAATACGTTTCGCGTTATGCCACGAGGGGACGCTCGCCCCCCTCTTTTTTTTCTGGATTCGATTGGCACGGCTCGATACGTGCTTGCTCCAGCATTTCCGAGCACCGATTGGTGTGCGCTTGCTTTTCTCACTGGGTTTCCAACAGATCGCTCGTTGCTCCTTTGCTCTAGATTGGATTGGTGCGGCTCGCTACGTGCTTGCGCTCCCATTTCCGAGCAGAGATTGGTGTGCGCCTGGTTTTCACACTGGGCTTTTAAAAGATCGCTCGTTGCTCGCGCTAAAGAAAAGCTGCGAGTAGCGCGCGCATCCAGCTACAAGACGAAGTGAGCGTCGGCTAGCGCATAAGTGGTTTGCCGTGCGCTTACCGTGTAAGCACACAGGAATGCCGGAAAGCACACATACAAGGGTCAGAAAACTACGCTTTATTTTCTTTTACTTTGCGATACACCTCCATACTGGCAAGCGTCGAGCGATGGCTTCTAACAACCGCAGGAAAGAGTCTTTGTAGTGGCTAGCCCGAGCGATCCGTGGCTTCTAACAAACGCACCAAAGGGTCTTTGCAGCGCACGTGGATGTTGACTGTCACCACATGCATCCCAGGTGGGACTCCATCATCGGTGCAGTTACCCTGTACCCATCGCTGACGAGGGAGCGCTTCACTTTTTGACAATAACTTTCTTTTTTTTTGCGTGTGAACGCCCGTGATGGGGTCCACAAAGTTCACGCTTTGGTTGACTGTCTACCAATGCGGATTGAGGCATAGCCCCGTTAGCATCCACTAAATTTGGGATACATTTGTATGCGGCCAATTCGTCACTATGAATAATGGTCCCCGGTTGAACATTGGCTGCAATAATGGCGCCTAGCGTCGCCGCCTTTCGTCGGTCGACTTTGAAAGTCGCAGCACCCCTCTGGTCGCGCAGAACATGCCGAAGACCCATGGGCCCCCAACTTTAACACCGCCGTAATTTTGGCGGCTTGCGGAAAGTTGTCGCCCGTCATTAGGCGGCCTCGATTGTATACTTTTGCTCGCCGCGAAGAAGGCACTCATCCATTTGCGCTATCTACCCGGGGTACCAAGTGGAGGTCGCGCCAGCAGCTCGTCCCTCGCGACCTTACGGGGGTAGTTCGTCCTGTCGGCGATGGTGTGCTCCTATAGAGGAAACAAGTCGCCGGTCATCTCCTTCAACAGCCATATGTCTACGCTTTTGCTCACGCAGTACGTGAGCCAAATCATTTGCCGCCTGGAGAGGTGGTCGTTCGGACGGCCGAGGCGGTCCGTGTTGGCGAAGTAACGTCCTTCGCCTCTCTGACCGTGCAGTGCAGCTTTACCGTGTAACTGCGAAAACTGATTTCGGCACCTGTTGCATCGGAAGGCAGCCCGGCTTTCATTCTGAGTCTTCCAATATAATGTGACCACTTCGCCTACGCAGGTTGGTTGGCCCGGGTTGAACCCCAGGTGCTCGCAGGTGCCCCAGTACTCCGATGACGACGCCGGACCTGGCCTGGGGCTAGGGCCCGGTGGACGAGCAGCGCTTGAAACCGGAGAGAGCCGAAGCGATCGCACGAACTTATCCTCCGCAGCCTAGTCACATCAGTCTGTGCTCGGAAAGCATAATATGCCCGCCACGCAGTCTCCGCAGACAAGGGCGTTCGCCTAACTCGTCACACAGCCAGCGCACTGACGTTTTGGAAAGGCAAAAACGACGCTGAAACTCTACGTCGGTCATGTAGCTGAACGGGTCCAGATGGTAATATTGACGCTTGCCGCCGCTGGATGCGATGACACAGGCTGCTGCTGCCGCCGCCATGCTCCCGAGTTTAACTCGAGGGGGGTTTCGCGATGTACGAGTTTGGCCCGAGTTCGCGTGTCAATCAAAACCATACGTCACGCCCCGAGCGAGGCATGTAACTCTTGTGCGCGCCCACCACGGTTGGGCCACGCCCAACTTATTTTTCGACAACAGCGACGTGGTGCGGAACTGAGAGGCATTAACAATCTTGACCGGCGAAATAAAACACGCACAACGCACTGTCATCGGTGATGTACTCAGCACCACTATTAAAAAAAAGAAGAAGAAAAAAAACGCGTCGGCTTTCGCTGCCTTATGCATATGTCTTCTTGGGCTGTGATGACCCCACAACACGGTTCATTGCCTGCGTTGTGGCTACGTAGCGCACAGCAAATAATTATCCGCACGTCACTGTAGCTGCTTGCAAGGCGTCGATGCGCCGTGGTGGACGACGATCTTGAGCAGTGCGTAGTGTTTTGCAACGACAACGTATCGCAGCTGTCATTTAAGATGGCTGCTCTGTCAATGATATAGTGCAGCAAACACGGTCAGCGGTCAGCGCAAACACACCCAGTGCAATGGCATTTTGTCATCACAAGCACGGCACACTAAACAATTGCAACACCTTCCTGCGTTCGAAGTCTAATTTCCTAACTGCGCACAAGAGCCCTCACCCACCAAAATGCGATTTCTGCGCTGTCGTTACGATATCCATCTGCGATCGCTATTAGCTCAGCAGCAGAGGCAATCAGCAAGCACATTGGAGTGAACAACACACTCAAATTCTGCGCACATGCGCACGGAGGCACCTTCAATGGGCAAGCGGTGACAAGCGACGAACTGTGTCGCTGGGCAGCACGCTCGTGTTCGCAATGCATCGCGGAGACTTCGCGCACGCAGATAAACTGGTGCATTTTCATTGTGCTGCGTCACTACGGACCCAGAATACCGCACAGCCATTTTGCAGCGACAGCCGTTGCTCCCGTCTCTATGGCTAAAGTGTCGTTTCAGTTGGTAAAGCGGCGGCCTTAATAGCCGCCGCAGTGAAGCACCTGCGGTGAACAGCCATGCCGCAGCGCTGCGTTGCCAATCCCCTATTAGACAGGGAATGGGCAGATCGTTGTCATGACTGACTTTATCGAACATAGCACTGCAGCGCCCCTGGCGACTGCTCACCGCATTAACTCCCTCGTGCGTGTGACCCTCTAGAATGTATCCGCTTGTAAGCTTTCGCCTCACTGTCGCCACTCGCGGCAAAAAAGTACAAAATTTAATAATTCATTATATGTCCGTTTGTCATCACAAATTTACAGCATTCAAAACAAAAAAAACCGATACTTTAAGAAGTAAAATGTTGGTTATTTTATTTGTTGTATTTCAAAGTATTCGATTGAGGGAAAGTATAGGTGCAAGAATGCACCGCATGTGCCCTGTTCGCATTCGACGGAGGATAGAAAGATAATGCCAGAAAAAGGAGGCACGCCCTTGACGCGCCCGAGAAAGGCGTGGCAAGCGGCTCATGGCAAGTGTGCAGATAGACAGTGATGGTATTCCGAAATTGCGATAGTACGTTGATAACAATACGCGGCGCTGGCGCGTTTTGTTGCGCAGTCCTCTGTGCTTGAAGCGCGGAAGCACTGTGCCGCGCAGGGTGCGCTCATGTTGTCATACGCGGATTTATCTCGACATTTCTTTTTGCCTGCTGTTATTGCACGTTCCTTGCTATCTTCGTTCACTGACTGCCATCGAGCAACCTCGGGTAAAACTCGGGTGAACGAGAAACTCGGCGCATCCTGAATAGCACCCCTGGTCAGCAGCTGGTCTACCCTGCCCTACCCGGCCGTTCGGGCGCGTTGAAATCGATTTGTATGGGCCACTTCCCTTGACGTCGGCTGGTAACCGCTGCGCCATTGTGGCCGTAGATCACCTTACGCGATACGCCGAAACCGCCGCTCTCCCAGCAGCTACAGCGCGCGATGTTGCCTCATTCCTGCTTCGCCGATTCATCCTGCGGCATGGTCCACCTCAAGAACTGCTCAGCGATCGTGGACGCGTCTTCCTGTCGGAAGTAGTTGAAGCGATTCTCAAGGAGTTTTACGTTGTTCATCGTACGACTACGGCGTACCACCCTCAAACGAATGGTCTCACAGAACGCTTCAACCGTACACTCGGCGACATGCTTTCAGTGTACGTCACCTCCGACCACACGAACTGGGACGCCATTCTGCCTTTCGTGACCTACGCGTTTAATACCGCTACGCAGAGCACCACTGGATTTTCACCCTATTTCTTGCTGTATGGTCGACACCGTTCGCACACCATCGACACAATTCTACCGTACCGGCCGGATGCATCCGAGTGTGTGCCTATTTCTGCCACGGTCATGCATGCAGAAGAGTGCCGCGACCTAGCACGGGCCTTTACTTCCGATGATCAAGAGCGCCAGAGGAGCACTCGCGGTGACGCCACTTATGCGGTCACCTTCGACCCGGGAGCGCTCGTGTGGCTCTCAGACCCTTTCACTGCCCCTGGCCTCTCATCAAAACTGGTACCGAAGTATGAAGGCCTTTATCGTGTTCTCGAACGCGCATCTCCTGTGAACTACGTAATAGAACCAGTAGAGCCATCTTCAGACATGCGCCGCCGTGGACGAGACATTGTCCATGTCGACCGTCTAAAGCGTTACTTCGACCCGCTCATCGTGACGAGCTGTTAGGTCGCCGGACGGCTCCTTTATCGCTCCCGGGGGTGATTGTAGGGAAGAAGATAGACACGCTAGTGGATTCAGCGCTACTGGCTCTAAACGCTAGTGGGTCGAGTGCTCTTGATCATCGGCAACGGCTCTCGTGCTTGGAAGCTGTGACTGCCCTGCCCGTCGACATTGCGCTGCTCCGAGCTCTTCCAAATAAACACATTTAGAAAAGTAATTATGTACTGATTCCTAAACCAGGCGACTGATTTTTTACATGGTTTGTTTTATTGGAACATACTAAGGCCCAACCTGCATCGGCCAGAAGTGGGCATGCGGACATTTCCGATGTGCGTAATAGTTGCTGTCTCATAACACTGGATGTTACCTGAAGCAGCATTGTCTACAGACTCATTATGTCTCAGTTGTACCTCCATGAGTATACACCAAGGACAACACGCTTATGTAGTGGCAGGCCACCGACAAAGCGCATTTAGTGGGCCAAGATTTCAGGAGCCGCTTTTATGCGAGCTATCTTGAGTACTAATAAACACGTGTTATTCGCCCTGCGCCTTGTGTTCCTACAACTTGGTGAGTGCGGACGATTCCCACGTCACAAGTACCCCAAAGCCTCCGCCTCGACGCCATGAATATGGCCCCCGAAGAAAGCGCAACGTCCTCAGGCGTCGCACTCAAGCATCTTAGAGTAATACGTATTATTCATCCTGGACCTTGTTTTCATATATATATATATATATATATATATATATATATATATATATATATGCACCATAACCTAACACTTCCACCAGGCTTCGTGTAGTTGCGGTGAAAACGAACTGCCCGTGCATGGGAGGTGTCGGGTTCCTTGCGTCACGCGATGTGCGTGGCCTTTCCTCATCAGTGGATGAAGGACACACTTGCAAAGTACGAACCCGCCACCGGCCAGGTCTTTGAGGCCCAGGTTGATCGGCGCACAGTACAACGCACCAGAGAACAGGGATGGAGCCTTGAATACGGCTCTTGTCTGGGTTGCTGCATTTTGGGAGGGGCATCCCTGAATGCCCTGGATGTTCGATTACGGCCTTGACTTGATGAGAATGCCGACGGATGGTCAAGATATCTTGCGTTTGTTGTAACTGGGCACGGCGTAAGATGCGCGTAATTGAGCGTGGATTAAGGGGGCGGGACGTGCAGAATGGGTTCCAGAAGACGAGGCTCTCGCTGCGAACAGTTTTGCTATAGAATGTCACACGATTCCTGCAGATGAAAACACCGGGTGCAAACAGGTATGAAAGAAATTGCGGCTCAATCCATCTCACGGTGACTGTCCCCAGTAATGCGTTAGCATTGGGGCTATATTGTCGCGTTGTAGTAGCAAAACTGTGAATCACAGAACTAAATATTTATTGGGCGAGCTTGACCCGACGCGGCACCTTAGCGGCTATGCTGTTGCACTGCTAAGCACGAGGTCGCGGGATCGAATTCTGGCCGCGGCGGCCGCATTTGGATGGGGGCGAAATGCAAAAATGCGCGTGTCCCGCGCATTGGGGCTTAAGATCTCCTGGAAGTTGAAGTTAATCCACAGTCCCCCACCGCGGCGTGCCTCGTAATAAAATCCTAGTTTTGGCACGTAAAACCCCAGAATTCATTCATTGGTCGAACCTGTGAAGGTGACAAGAACTTCATTTGGTCCTGAGAAACTGTGGCCCGGCTCCCTCAGGTTAAGTCGGTGGCTCCGCCCACGATGGCACCGGGAGGCGAAGTCCCGTTGCGATCTCGTGGGCCCTCTGGACTGCCTGGAGCTGGATGTGATGCTTGCCTTCCCACCGTTCCTTGGTGGTAAGTGTAGAGTTTTCTAGAGCTGGGCACAGCCAGAGCGTGTGGTCCAAAGAGCATCAATCGGCTCCGCATTTGGGGCACGACTGCGGGAAGTCTGGGTCTATCCTGCTCAGGGACCGCGGAGTGGGGTACGCGCGGGTTTGTAGCATTCTGAGCGTGCTAGCTTGTGTTTTGTTTAGTTTTGGGAGGGGAGGTGAGAACCGCCTCCTTTCCAAGCGATAGTGTGAGACGATTTAGTGAAAGCTGCAAGATGGGTCTTTCTGGATACAAGCCTCGTTACGAGGATGGGCGTTGTCGGTTGCGCAGGTCGTGAAATCGCGCGCCAGCCGGTGAGACCGTTCGTTGGGGGTGCAGCCATGCGGTTGGACTCCGAACCATGAAATGTGGAAATATGCTTCCGTGCCAATTTGCCGGAAATTATTGAGCGTGTTGATCGTTGAGCGTCCGTTTCGATACCTGTGCCCCGAAAAATAATCAAACCAGTTTGACCATTTGACAAATGTGTACAACACGGGCGTTCATGAGTGTCACACAGTAACGCACGAGCATATGAAAAGAGGGAGTAATTTTGATACTCTGGCGAATTGCTGCGCCAAATTGTGCCAGCTGGAGAAAGAATGCCCTAAATTGCGTCACGCTGCGCCAGAACAGCTTCGGCTTTGGCAGGCCTCGGCGAAAGATCGCCGGAACGGTGCAGGGCTTTGCGTCGTTGGCCTCGGAGCACGTGTAAAATTAACGGTCGTGCTCTGGCCGCCAGTGGCCGCAAATAAAACGACCAACGAAACTTCTCCGTAGTATCTAGGCAATGTCATATATTCAAGGAGCAAAAGCCCCCAGATTTTCTCTCTCGCACGCACTCTTACTTGCGCCTGCGCACAAACGTCGGCCGATTCCTGAAATGCCACGCCCCGATGTGCTGCCTAGCAATTACAACGTCGCTCCGTGGGAACGGGACCGCGCGCGCTCTTGGCAACGAGTGTCTCATTTCAGGAATCGCCAATCGTTTTTGCGCAGGATCGAGTACGAGCGGGTGCGAGAGGGAAAATCTGGGGGGCTCTTGCTCTCTGACTGTCTGACTTTGCCTGGGTACTGCGGAGAAGTTTCATTGCGTAGTGAGATCGTGTATGCGCGAGTTTGTTTACGCTCCGACGCTGGCTGCCAGCGCGGTGAACCAGGTGAAGCAGTGGGCACTGACGCCTCATTTGGTGATCGCTGTGTCTAAAGGTACGTCGGATGTACGTGAACCCCACAAGGTAAAGGTATGTCAGACAAACTTTCTCGCGCCTGCAGCGCTCGTGCTCAATCGTCCATGCCGGATTATACGTTTCTCGCGTCTTACGGCCCTCTACCTTCAAAACAATTGTCATCACTCATTTTCCCGGGAGAGCACTAGGGGCCGTATTAGAGACCGGGCCTGCTCTCCTGCAGCAGTATCTTCGCTCATGCCAGGCTTTTCGTATGCTGCTCTCCTTGACTTTTCAAAGGCATTTTTAATAGTCCCCTTTGAGTTAAATACACGTACTTCTGCAAAAAAGTTGTCGCAGTTTCACCTGAAAGGCGAAGCGTCAATTGCGATAGCAAACTTGTAGAGAGCTATACGGAGTAATGATAGTAGCTTTATCAGCTGTATAAACTTGGACATGCAGCAGCACCGGCAACACGCCGAACTGTTGTCGACGCCGTCGGCGTTTTGCCCGCGTTCGCACAAAATGCTTGCGGCGTTGGTGACTGCTGCCTCTGATATAAATAGGCACTTGGTGCCGCAGCTAAACGTCGCCTCCCTTCCCTCCCCCTCCCCCCCCCCACGGCCTTTCGTGCGTCAGAAGAAGGCGCGTTTGCTCTACATATATGGTGATGGTAAAGGAGGAAAGAGACGCCTACTTCTGCAGCCCTTAAGGGAGCACGGCACAGAACGCGCGTTTGTTCTCCGCCATGCGTTCACTCCCCGTGAAAGCGCGCGTCCCTCGCGCCCTTTCACTCGCACATACAGCGTTCGGCGGCGCGCGGCGACGATTTCATCTCCATTGACGTCATACGGAACCTCACGGCGACGGCGACGGCGACGCCGACGCCGACGGCAGAAATCTGCTTTGGAGTGTCCATATAATTGCTATCGCAATAAAAACATCTGCAAAAAGCGGTAGGCGGGAGCCGCGAAGATAGCGAAACGGAAACAGAGCAGCGACGTCCGACGTATCTTTAGCGATCACCAAATGAGGCGTCAGTACCCACTGCTTCACCTGGTTCACCGCGCCGGCAGCCAGCGTCGGCGCGTAATAAAACTCGCCCATGAGCATGGCCAGCACGCGACCTCACTCCGCAATACCGGCGCGCCTATAGGGACAAACGCATACAAAACGAGCAAAGAAACTTCTGCTCCGAAGTACCTAGTGTTGTGTCTGGCGGTCCTTCGGGACACAGGAGGCCGGCGCCGACTCAGACGCGCCAACCTGGCGCCCCTTTCTCGCGGCCGAGAATTGTCACCTGGGACTGAGGGATTAGCAGTTGGTCTCCGGGCTACCTCATGCGTGGCTAAACGGCAGCGTCGCCCCTTGGTGCGGTCCCGTGAATTACCAGCGCCGCCCGAACCACGACGACGCTACGCCGACTGCTGCCTTTCGAGACAGCCACCGCCCTACCTGGTTCCGCGAACTGACCGCTATGGAGAGGCGAATCTTGAAAGGGGCCAGTGTCTGGCAATCCCGGGGGAACGACATCAACGTTCGGTTCCCAGGGTGTCAACCGCTGCCTGTGTTCGGGGACGACCTAGCAAGACTGGAGGCGGAGCCCGGCGGGAAACGACGACACATCACGTGCGGGATATGGCCACCTGATCCAAGATGCTGATTGGCTAAAAGAACTACAGTGTGTTCCCTCGTCGAGTGAAAGAGGGAAACGAAAAGGATAAAACAGGGGACTTGAGTGTTGTGAGAGACGCTTGACCATAGACGCTAGACGCTTCACCATGTAGAGAGGCTTGAGGTTTGACCATGTAGAGCACGCTTGACGATGTAGAGCACGCTCGACCATGTAGAACGCTCGGAGATGTAAACGCTACCACATGCAAAGATGTTAGCACGTAGACGGCTCCAACATCATGGAGCCCTTGTAAAATACCATGTACAGTGTATATAAAACAGTTTTCTAATCTCCCTGGATAACTCCTCCTCTTCGCACCTGGCACGGCACCATACATGCAACCTTTGATGGACACACGGAAATCCCCATTCGCAACAGTGGCTGGCAGCTTATGGGATCGGCCTGCGTTGACTACATCGGTGTGGTGAGTGCTACGTGTTTGCTTCTCTTTTCGCCAGACTCATTAGCGCAGGTTACTAAGTCGGTGATGATGGTTTGGTGTTAGTGATTTCATCTCGCAGACCAAGAATATAGTGTCTCGTGGGCTAAGTTACTAAGGGGAAGAAACACAGGGTGCACTGTAAATACGGATAAGTTTGAAATCCAGGAACTCCTCAAAAGTTGTGAGCCGATGGGCATTTTGGTGGCCCCTGCGGTAGGCAAAAGTCAACAATTGGAGCTTTTACAGAATGAGGAAGTGAGTTGGGAGAAGGCCGGAGAGACCAGAAAAATTGTTTCGTAAGCTAAGAGAGGAAATTCTGCGATCTCCCGATGTGGTAGCGATAAAGACGGGCTTAGGGCCTGAGTTTGCGCTTCATGTCGCCAGGACTCTCTAGTACAAGTAGGTAGTTGCTAGGAGAGTAACTGTGTGTTTTCTGGCGGGCACCATTTTGGGAAATTCACCTTCTTTAAATAGCGAATTTTAGGAAGGGTGAATTTTGAAGGCAAACGAGATCGCTATGGAGAAATTCAGAGTGCAGGACCTCCTTCTAATTTGCGAGGAGTTAGGCATTTCGGTCGACTCCGCAAAAACGAAAGAAGCGGTTCTCGACGTCATAAAGGTAGAAGAGGTGACGGTCGAGGAAGCTGATGAAGCTTGGGAGACAATTCAGGAAAGAAACCAAAAGGCAGAGGAGTGCAAGAGGCGCGAGCTTGAAGCTGTTGAGAAGCGCGAGAGGCGCGAGCGTGAAGAAGCAGAAAGGCGCAAGCACGATGCCGAAATTCGCGAGAGGCGCGAGCAAGAGGCAGCGCAACGGCACGCTCTTAGGATGAAAGAGCTCGAACGGGAAAATCAGATGCTCAGATGGCGGACAGCGCGACGCCAGCTCCACACTTTCGAGACAGACGAGGGTATTGTTAATTTCCTCGCCGGTTTTGAACGAGTGTGTGAGAAAGAGGGTGTCAGCCGGGACTTGTGGGCTGAGCGATTAGGAGCACTTCTCCCGTTTAGTGTCGGCGCGTGTTTTATGCATTGTTTGTCCGAGGAGAAAGCGCGCGACTACGACAGGGCTAAGAGGGCTTTGTTCAGGCGCTTTGGTGTAGCATGGCAGGCCGACTTCGAAGGCCCAAAAGACAGTGAAAAAGCCGAGCCTGTCGAAGGTAACATTAGCACTGAGAGGACTAGTGTAGAAAGCTTTCGAAAAGGTGTGATGCAAGTGGCACACACACAAAACGAAGAGAGCGGCGGATTTCCCGCACCAGAAACGGAAGGCCCTTTAGGCCAAGTGTGTACGGCGGCGGCAATTTCGGCCAGCCTGCCAGACAAGGTCATGCATTGCTTCTCGAATAGGTCGGAGCAAATGCTGAGGGAACCGGGAAAATCCATCTCCAGCAAGGTAGCTTTCAGGGCGAAAGCACGTGAGGAGACTCAGAGACTGATAGGCGCATTTCCTATTGAGCAGCGGTCACAGGACCATGGAACGATTCCAGAGGCAGCTGTAAGCAGTGATGAGTTAGACGGGTTAGTAGCCGGAAGCGAGGTGAATGCGGTCACCGAAGAGAGCGGTGGTTTTCCCGCCCTAGAATTCGTGGCCGACTGCGAAGGCCAGGATGAGAACAACAAAGCTAGTTCAGACAGCGCTGAGAGGGCTGTGGTGCCAGTAGTTGACGGAAACAGTGACAAGCGCGAAGAAACGCTTGTTTCGCCATTTAGTAAGGCTGTTTTGAAAACAGAGGCCGACTTCGAAGGCCCGCGAGAGGTTTGGCATGCTATCGACGGCAGTGATGGAGCTAGGCCACCTGAAGATAGACTTAATGACGAGCTAACTTTCTCAAAGGTCAAATCTGGTCCTGCTCTATTAGAACGGCAGTCGCGCTGTGAAACCCAAAGGGGCAAGGAAATTTCAAGCGCGTGTGCCGAAACTGCAGACTCTACGAAGCATGCCAAACAGAAAAGGCGTAGGCGCAAAACGAGAACGGCGGACGCGGTCGAGGCGCTTGGAATCAAACATGCGAAGCGCCAAAGCGACAGGGGCAAATTCGCTAGGGTCAGAGTCCAGACAGAGAGCGTGAAAAAGCGAAGGAGGGTAAACCCCAAGCTTAGGCGTTTGCTGCGGTCAGGGACCGGCGTGACGCACGTCGCGAAAAGGAGAGTTTCGCGAAGATTCAGGCGTGGTGAACGTCGCCTAACCGCATCTCGTACAACGCATAGTAGGCAGAGGGACAAAGGGAAGCGTCCTGTAGGCTGTTACAATGGCCGATCACTCGCAGGGAAAAAGAAAGGAGTCTGCCGAGCAGATAACTGGAAAGTGCGCGCACGGGTCTGTCAATGTATCTCCCTCCCCGTACTTGGAGGCGGTTGTCCTAAAGTCACAGCTACCGGATGTGTCAGGCGAATTAGTGGCTTTTGCCTTCTTCGCGACGGCGCCTTGCGAAATCCCCGGAATGCGCGACCCCCTCGAGTGCGTTTGAAAGAAGGGGGTGCGTTTGAGGCCCGAAAACAGAGAAAACAGGAAGACGGGTAGGATTTTTTCTTCTTTTGTATTCTGTCTGCCCGAGATTGAGTTCAGTTTTGAAAGTTTGACAGACGTAAAGAATGCCGCAGTTTTTTTGTTATGTTGTTAACCTTTCCGGCTCAGGTTAGACCCACGATTTAAAGGGGAGTGTGTACGCGGCGACAGATAAAGAATTGTATTGCAAACCAGGTGTCAGCCATAGACTTAGTGTCAAGGTTGCAATAGTTTAGAAGGTCACGCCCAGGTTGCGCAAGTTGATGACCTGCTCTTTTGCGCGAGTTAATAACGCGCCGTGTTTTGTTTGGGATTTTCTTTCAGGGCACGTTTTGTAGTTTGCGTTCATTGTCTTTCATTTCTTTGGCAATATGTTGTGAGCGACTTTTATGTCTTGGGAACCATTGGTTAAAATACGGCCACCTGCTCAGATGGAGCTTATAGCATTAAAGCAGCACAATTTCGAAGTGCGCAGGGGAAAATGCAGAATAAGTTAGGCCTTGTGAGCCACTTTGGGCACGGGATAGATGGTTTTCTTATTTGCTGATTTAGTATCTCGGCATTATGTAATGATTGTGTAGTTTTTTTTGTGCTAAGTGTTACGGACTATGAATTATTGAAGGCCAGCTCTCCCTTCGCCTTCCTGATCTGTGGAAGCTCTAATTCATAATAACTTAGCTTCATTACATTAACCCAGATGGTGTCTGTTTCCGAAGACACATCATCGGACGTTTTTTTGGTACTTGTCCGGATCAACGAGCACCTTGTGTTTCAGGGTTTTCTTTAGATAGGGGGTTGTCAGATTTTTGGAATTGGTAGAGTCTGGCGATGAGAGTGGCTTGCAGTGGCGCTTGCAGCATTGTGTGTGGCTGACAAAGGTCGCTCCTTGGAGCTTGTCATCTTGCATTTCTGCAGCCTAGTCAGAGCCCACCTATGAAGAGGCCTTTGGCGGGAAGATCATCATTCCTGGAAGCAGCGGCCCCATGGCTTTGAGCGAAACAGGCATCAAACCGGCCGAGCTGCATGGAACAACTCGACCTCCCGATGCATCATCTGGCGGCGGGGGTGCTGTTGTGTCTGGCGGTCCTTCGGGACACAGGAGGCCGGCGCCGACTCAGACGCGCCAACCTGGCGCCCCTTTCTCGCGGCCGAGAATTGTCACCTGGGACTGAGGGATTAGCAGTTAGTCTCCGGGCTACCTCATGCGTGGCTAAACGGCAGCGTCGCCCCTTGGTGCGGTCCCGTGAATTACCAGCGCCGCCCGAACCACGACGACGCTACGCCGACTGCTGCCTTTCGAGACAGCCACCGCCCTACCTGGTTCCGCGAACTGACCGCTATGGAGAGGCGAATCTTGAAAGGGGCCAGTGTCTGGCAATCCCGGGGGAACGACATCAACGTTCGGTTCCCAGGGTGTCAACCGCTGCCTGTGTTCGGGGACGACCTAGCAAGACTGGAGGCGGAGCCCGGCGGGAAACGACGACACATCACGTGCGGGATATGGCCACCTGATCCAAGATGCTGATTGGCTAAAAGAACTACAGTGTGTTCCCTCGTCGAGTGAAAGAGGGAAACGAAAGGGATAAAACAGGGGACTTGAGTGTTGTGAGAGACGCTTGACCATAGACGCTAGACGCTTCACCATGTAGAGAGGCTTGAGGTTTGACCATGTAGAGCACGCTTGACGATGTAGAGCACGCTCGACCATGTAGAACGCTCGGAGATGTAAACGCTACCACATGCAAAGATGTTAGCACGTAGACGGCTCCAACATCATGGAGCCCTTGTAAAATACCATGTACAGTGTATATAAAACAGTTTTCTAATCTCCCTGGATAACTCCTCCTCTTCGCACCTGGCACGGCACCATACATGCAACCTTTGATGGACACACGGAAATCCCCATTCGCAACACTAGGCAAAGTCAGATACTCAAGGAGCAAATGCCCCAGATTGTAAATGCGCAAGCATTTTTGCGCTTACCCAACGAGAAAACTGTTCGTGCGTCCGTCCCTCCTTCCCGTGAGACGATCGCTTCCAAGATAGAGAACGCAACATCGAGCGACTGTGCCTCGCGCTGCCTGTCGCTTCCACGAGAACAAGGCGGCGAGAACACAGCGCTCACGGAGGTCTCAGCACATTCCGCACTCTGCCCATTTTGTAGATGGCTTCCAAGATATGAACCCGCGCGTCTCTCATCAACGCTAAGTGAACGGCGAAAAGACAGCGGGCCAAGCTATCAGCAGTCGGCACTCTCTGCCAGCATCGCATATCGCTTTCAAGATACTGCCCGCGCCACTGCGCCAGACGCATATCCGCCGCCGGAGCACGGTTCATAATGGTTCGACGCCGGTTGATAATGCGCTAAAGAGCGATAACGGCTTATAATGATCGGAACGTCGTCAGCGCACCTGCCGCCGCCACCTGCAGTTGAACCAACCAACAAGAGACAGTGCACCTAATAAATGTCGCATACATTTATTTCATTTCCTACATCTCCCTCGTCATTTCACCCCACGTCCACATCCACTGCGGGCAATCTATAGCATGAGTGAACATTGCTTCTACTCGCCTCTTCTACGTCGTCTCGTGCAGGTCTCGCTTAATAGTTCGGTGTTGCACGATTCTTTCGCGGTCGTGCTCGCAATTATACGCAACACTGCAGCGTACGACCACTGAACACCACGTCGTCACTACTAAATGCTTACGCATCTTTCAGATAACTCCCAAAGGAGATTCTACGTGGATATCTTTCTCTCTCGCGACCGCTTTTACTCGCGCCTGGGCGCAAACGTCGGGCGATTCCTGAAATGACCGTCTCATTATCGCACCCACTCGTACTCGCGCCTGCGCATAAACAGCCGGCAATTCCTGAAATCGGACACTCGTATAAACAGCCCGGACTGCAATCGATACCAATGGGCTGCTGCGTCTCGTTTATCAGTGAGATCTCAAAACCTTTATTCAAGTAATGAATTACAGACATTAATAGCAAACGTCCAATAAGAACAATGGCCTATTTTTAAAGAAAAATGACGTGTTGACTATGTTTGTCGGTTATAATATGTGCACTTATAGATAAAATATTTAGCCGCGTTGATCGCCCCTACCAGAGAGAACACAAATTAAAGTACTCGACCTAAAACGGTAGCTCACCTTATACGCTTCATGCTGGAACGCGCCGCGGTTGATTTATGCGCCCTCTATGGCGATCGCTGGAACTTGAGAGTGTTCGGGGCCTGGCTAAAGTAACCTAGCCTGGCGATACCCGTAGGAAACGTCCACCTTCCACAAGCGCTGCGATTTAAAGCGGATGGGAGCACTAATCGGTCAGCAGTCGAGACGAGCAATTAAGAGACGTTTAGAGTATTGGTTTTACCCGAAAGGCGAAGCATCAATTGCAATAGCAAATTAGTAATACGGAGTAATGATAGTATTTTTATCAGCTGTATAAACTTGGACATGCAGCAGCACCAGCAACGCGCAGAACTGTTGTCGTCGCCGTCAGCGATTTGCCCGCGTTCGCACCGAACGCGCGGGGCGTTTTTATATAAAAAGTTGTCGCAGTTTCACCTGAAAGGCGAAGCATCAATTGCGATAGCAAACTTGTAGAGAGCTATACGGAGTAATGATATTAGCTTTATCAGCTGTATAAACTTGGTCATGCAGCAACATCGGCAACACGCAGAACTGTTGAAGACGCCATCGGCGTTTTGCCCGCGTTCGCTCAAAATGCGTGCGGCGTTGGTGACTGTTGCCGGAGCCTCTGATATAAATAGGCACTGCGTGCCGCAGCTAAACGTCGCCTCCCTTCCCTCCCCCTCCCCCACGGCCTCTCGCTCGTCGAAAGAAGGCGCGTTTGCTCTACATACATGGTGATTGCGAAGGAGAACAGAGACGCCTACTTTTGCAGCCCTTAAGCGAGCACGGCGCAGAACGCGCGTTTGTTCTCCGCCGTGCGTTCACTCCCCGTGAAAGACGCGCCCCTCGCGCCCTTTCACTCGCACATACAGCGTTCGGCGCGCGGCGACGATTTCTTCTCCAAATGACGTCATACGGAACCTCACGGCGACGGCGACGGCGACGGCGACGGCTACGGCGACGGCGACGGCGACGCCGACGGCAGAAATCTGCTTTTGAGTGTTCATATAATTGCTATCGCAATAATAGGCATTTGGTGCCGCAGCTAAACGTCGCCTCCCCTCCCTACCTCCCGCCCCCCCACAGCCTTTCGCGCGACGGAAATAGTCGTGTTTGCTCTCTATATATGGAAAGGAGGAAAGAGACGCTTAATTCTGCAGCCCTTCAGGGAGCACGGCGCAGAACGCGCGTTTGATCTCCGACGTGCGTTTGCTCCCAGTGAAAGCGCGCGTCCCTCGCCCCATTTCACTCGCACATACAGCGTCTGTAGCGCGGCGACGATTTCATCGCCGTTGACGTCATACGGAACCTCACGGCGACGACGATGGCAGAAATCCACTTTGGTGGTAAGTGGTTCTTGAGGGAAAGGGAAAGGTTGGCGCTATCTTCTGCAGCCCTTGAGGGAGCACGGCTCAGCGCCACTTTGGAGTGTCCATATAATTGCTATCGCAATAAAAGCAGCGAAAAAATGAATCTGGCTGGATCCGTTACAGGCAAGGAGGTTTAATCTTTTTATTGCGATAGCAATTATACGGACACTCAAAAGCAGATTTCTGCCGTCGGCGTCGCCGTCGCCGTCGCCATCGCCGTGAGGTTCCGTATGACGTCAATGGAGATGAAATCGTCGCCGCGCGCCGAACGCTGTATGTGCGAGTGAAAGGGCGCGAGGGACGCGCCCTTTCACGGGGAGTGAACGCATGGCGGAGAACAAACGCGCGTTCTGCGCCGTGCTCCCTTGAGGACTGCAGAAGTAGACGTCTCTTTCCTCCTCTACAATCACCATATATGTAGAACAAACGCGCCTTCTTCCGACGCGCGAAAGGCCATTGGGGGGGGGGGGGGGGGGAGGGAAGGAAGGCGACGTTGAGCTGCGGCACCAAGTGCCTATTTATATCAGAGGCTCCGGCAGCAGTCACCAACGCCGCACGCATTTTGTGCGAACGCGGGCAAAACGCCCACGGCGTCGACAATAGTTCTGCGTGTTGCCGGTGCTGCTGCATGTCCAAGTTTATACAGCTGATAAAGCTACTATCATTACTCCGTATAGCCCTCTACAAATTTGCTATCGCAATTGATGCTTCACCTTTAAGGTGTAACGCGACAACTTTTTTTAAACCTCCTTGGTTACAGCAGCAGATAATTTATGTAAGGTAGATATAGGTCTTTTAATGGAAGAGAGAAAATATTACGGAGGCATAGGCAAAATCCTAGACTGCGACAGATGTAGTAAAGCCCGATTAGAAAACAAAAAAAATGGAGGAAGCTTAAGCTTAGCCTTTAAGAGTGGAACGCGATAGCGTTATCGGGCGCCGTTCGCATTGCATTTTTCTTTGAGTAGGCCTCACTAAAACAGAATGCGGGAAAGCCAGCTAACAAAGACCAAGCTTAAACCGATCCCCTTAAAGTCGGCTTCACTTTTAAACAGAAATGCATTCCCAGGAAGACGTTTTTCCAGGGGCAATATAAGTCGTCTTATATTAAAATGGGAGGGCCCTAGGATCTTTTTTTATTATTTTATTGTTTGCTATTGCCCCGACGCGCGCGCTTGTCCAAAACGCATTAGGCAGGCCAAGTCCCAATTTGACCTGCCAAGGATGCGAGCGCCACCTGGACAGGAGATTTTCGCAAGTAGCCTACCCGAGCACGTCGCTGTTGGTATGGTAGAAATGCTGGCAAAAGGGGTTTGAGTTTCCTCGTAACAGAATTACGTTTTCTCGTACATTCAAATAACAGTCCGATGCCACCATGACTGTAGGTTGTGATTAAGTCGTACTTTACCATTTTTCTCACGAATTTGACTCTGCGAAATTACATTTTTGCTCACTAACACCTTGCACCACGCGGAGGGCCTGCGAGGTCGGTGTGGTTCCGAATGATTTTCTTCTGCACTAACACCTTGCGCCACGCGGAGGGCCTGGGCGGTCGGGGTGGTTAGCGATGATTTTCTCCGCCACGGATGCCGACATCCGCGCCGACGCCGGATTTTCTGTGACACGGGACCCTTAACGCTATCGCGTTAAAATACGCGTGGTGCGTACGATCCAGAACAGTACATAGCCACATAGCCTCCCGCCGCGCTAGCTTCACCGCAATGCTCGCCCGCCCCTCTCACGTGAGAACGCCGGTTACCGTCGTTCCAACTAGCGCAGGGTGCTCGAAACCGGTTTCCTCCTCGCCATATGCGTGACGTTAAATCGCCGCTCCGTAGCGCTGACGCGGGTGGGATCATTCCTCTCCTTAGTTATCTTGCTCCGTGGCCTTTGGTTCATTCAAAATGCAGCTCAGACCGTGCAAAAGCTGTCAAAATGCACGACGTCTTGATGAGCCAGTGCGGGGTACATCTTCGTCACGCGCTGTCGTCATTGCGTTGGTGTCACGCCGTCTTGTCCACGCTGCCATCGTCGTTGCACGCCCGTTCGTCACACTGTTATGTTGTGTACCAAAACATGCCGACGATAATTAAAGACGATAATCTTTCTTGGGGAACTTAAACGCTGAAAATTTGGTCTGTCTGTTTGTCTGTCTGTCACCCGATTCAGCCACCCGGCCAAAGTTGGACCACTTGCTTACCGCCCACACTACTTAAACTGGTACGGCTGTTCATACTTGTGAATGTTATCGATCACAAAGTAAATATTACGCATATCTGAGGCGCAACATCACTAGGTAAGTATTAGGAGGTGTGTTCCTTTAATAGAAAATACATAGATACGTAACTCTAAAGACCCTAGTTTCTTAAGCTGCGCTGATAATGCCTTGCTATGCGCGCCGACGAACGACGTTCCCCGGCTGCACGCCGACGAGCGCCCTCTGCCATGGAGGAAGAAAACCCTCTGCACAAGCTAATGTTTCCCGATGTATTGCCAGATGGCGTCCATGTCTCACGCAGCGCCTCCTCAATTTTTGTGTCGCCATCATCAAACGCTGTAATACCGACGCCAGCAGTGTACTTAAGAATTAAGTATTGCTAATGTGTACATTTGATTTCTGCAATGCACATAAGCTATTCGATTGAGTTTCCAGCCTCGTACCGAGAGGTTCTTGGTCACTACAAGAAAGAACGTAAGAAATATCCCCAACCGCACGGACGGCTGGACAGGTCCCAGGCAGTCGACCTGAGGCGGTTGCAGAAAGGCACTTTCACCAACCCCTACCACCTGCACCACCTGTGGCCCGCTCCGGCACCCATCGCCCGGCTGCCCCTGGTGCGAGCATGAACGGGCTGATATGGCCCATATGCTTTGGGAATGTCAACGCCATGAGCAAGAAGCACCAAGAGGAAGGCAGGAGACAACATCAGGACCCTCTGAAGGCGGGCGCCTCACAGAGAGATGGCAAGCCGCCCTCCTCAGCGAGGCACCCGAAGACCAGGAGTGGGCCGTCCAGCGGGCCAGGGCTATCCTAGCCCCGGGCACTCAATCCTAGCCCCGGGCACCAACAGCCCGGGGCTAGGATTGACGACGCCCAAGGGCTTGACGAGCCCTCGTTAAGCCTGATCTGAAGTAAAGGCGCGAAAACGACGACGGACGAAGAGAGAGCACACACACACAGGGCGCCAAAGTAAATATTACGCACAAAGTAAATATTACGCATATCTGAGGCGCAACATCACTAGGTAAGTATTAGTATTAGGTCGTTTTCGCGCCTTCACTTCAGATCATGCTTAACCAACACGGCCAACTATCCATCCTAACTCGTCAAGCCCTTGGGCGTCGCCGGTCGTGCTCGTTGGACATATAAAGTTTATTCCTATCCTAACCTTATTTATTTATTTATTTATTTATTTATTTATTTATTTATTTATTTATTTATTTATTTATTTATTTATTTATAGGACCTTCGGGGCAAATGCCATGGCTAAGCACCGAATCTGTGCGCACGCTCAGTGGCGACCTCTGGAACGTCGGTGTCGATGGCAGCAGGCAATGCGTCAAGTGCCATCCCTTCCGTTTGGAAACAAGTATTGCGCGAGCCAGGAGTCGCTGGCTCGCGCAAAGATTAGCAGCACAGAAGACGACCGCGCGAGCCGTAGCGAGTGCCAAACGTTGGGATGCCCTGTTCCCACGTGACCAGCTGTTGTGTCAGGATGTTCGTACCACGGCCGCTGGATAAAAAAAAATTTTTATCTTTTTTTTATCACCTTTTTTTTTATCCAGCGGCCGTGTTCGTACAAATCAAAGCTGGTTCGTACAAATCTATTATAGTAATGAATGTGTGTGGTTTAGTGGCGCAAGGGCCAGGTGTGGCCAAAGAGCGCCATGCCAGTGTTTGTTAGTTCGCAGTGAAGTGATGAATTCTGAGAAGTAGATGTGACGGGGCTGTAAAGGGGCCTAAAAATAATCGCTGTAAAGTGCGTAAAATATACATGTACTAAAATCATGGCAATGACTAATGATGTGTACTATGAAATGAGGAATGCATTCAGAAAGAAGAATTATACATTTAAAATATTTAAGATACAGTAATTGGCAAGAAGCACTACTACCTAAACAGAGCCCTTGAACCACAAGGGCCTGGAGGCATGTGCTATAAAAAACTATCACAGCAACATCCTCTGGAGAGAGGATGCGCTACGAACTTATTGGGCTAATAACATGTAGCACAACATCATTAAAAAAATCGAGGACTGCTTTGGCATTAAAAAGCGGTTCTTCACCAATAAACAGCATGGGATGCAGAGGGATATTGTAGCGGTATGCTACAGGAAAATGTTTCCTTCTCTCGGCTTCGGCTTCACGACACTCCACGAGGACATGGAGGACGGTCAGCCTCTCACCACATCTACCACAGGTTGGTGGTTCATCACCAGTGAGTAAAAAATTGTGGGTGCCGTACGTGTGTCCTATTCTGAGACGACAGAATAGGACATCAATTCGTCGTGTTTTCGTAGCTGAGGGCCAGAAACCTAACTGTGGTTTAATCATGTGAAGTTTATTATTTGTTTCAGCGTCCCACAAGCGTTGCCAGTGGCTTCGTAGCTTCTTTCGCAAGAAAGGCTTCAAGTCTGTTGCAGGAACAGCTACTGTAGGATTACTATAGTGTGCAATGCAGCTGATGTGGCCATTCGATCAGCTCGCACATTACCCTCAATGCCTCTATGGCCCGGCACCCAGCATATAATGACATGCTGGTAGGATATATACGCTCTGCATAGAGTGGAATAGAGCTCAATGAGTACAGGATTTTTGTGTTTGCCGAGTGACATCAGGGCTTTCACAACGCTTAGAGAGTCTGTAAATATAACTGTTTTTTGAAGTTTTGTTTTCGTTATATGCTTCACAGTTGACAATAGTGCATAGGCCTCAGCCGTAAAGATACTTGTTTCCGGGTGGAGCACACCGGATTCCGAAAAAGATGGGCCGACGGCTGCATAATAAACCCCGGCATGTGACCTAGAAGCGTCCGTGTAAAACTCTGTACACGATTACTTGGATTGAAGCTCTAGGAAATGCATTTTAATGTGCGCCTCTGGAGCGTCTTTCGTGACCTCTACGAACGATGTGTCGCACTCTATGATCTGCCACTGCCACGGCGGTAACAATTTAGCAGGAGCCATAGGGCGATGTTCAAGCACTGGAACACCCATTTGCTCACTAAGATTCCTTACACGTAAAGAAAACGGTTTCCTCGCTGCAGGTCGGTTATGGAAGAGTGCAGCGGCGGTCATATCGTTTATGGTGGAATGAGAAGGATGTTCGTTGTTTGCTTGTACTGTCAGAAAATATACGAAACTGCTATATGAACGCTGCAGATGGAGTGACCACTGGTTCGACTCTACATAGAGACTCTGTATCGGGCTTGTTCGGAAAGCACCGGTCGCGAGGCGGATACCCAAATGGTGAATGGGGTCTAGTATTTTTAATGCACTTGGCGTTGCGGAGTTATAAACTATAGCTCCGTAATCAAGGCGCGAGCGGACAAGACTGTTGTACAAGTTTAGGAGGCATTTTCGATCACTACCCCATGTTGTGTGCGAGAGAATTTTTAAAAGGTTCATAGTCTTAAGACACTTTGTCTTCAGATATTTAAGATGGGGGATGAAGGTAAGCTTAGAGTCCAGAATTATGCCCAGGAATTTGTGTTCACTGCTCACGGATAGTTCCTCTCGATTGATCGTGAGATTTGGTACCGGTGTCACACCTCTTTTGTTTGAGAAGAGTATGCATGTACTTTTCTGTGCGTTTATTTTGAACCCATTTACATCCGCCCATTTAGACAATTTGTTTAATCCAAGCTGCACCTGTCGTTCACAGATAGCGATGTTACATGATTTGAAACCTATCTGCACATCATCGACGTACACAGAATAAAACATGCTGCGTGGAATCACTGTATGCAGGGAGTTCATTTTTACAATGAACAGTGTGCAACTAAGTACACCCCCTTGCGGCACGCCAGCCTCCTGGGTGAATGTTCTAGATAAAACATTGCCCACTCTTACGCGAAACGTGCGGTTAGACAAGTAGCTTTCGACTGTGTTTAACATATTTCCGCGGACCCCCATCCCAGAAAGATCTCGCAGAATTCCGAAGCGCCATGTCGTGTCGTACGCTTTCTCTAAATCTATAAATACAGAGAGTAAAAACTGTTTATGAATAAATGCATCTCTGATGTTTGCCTCGATGCGAACAAGGTGGTCTATTGTCGACCTACCTTCTCGGAAGCCACACTGGAAGGGGTCTAGTATTTTGTTATTTTCTAGGAAACTGATTAAACGCCGGTTTATCATTTTTTCATACAGCTTGCACAGGCAGCTCGTTAGAGCTATTGGCCTGTAGCTGCTGGCTAAGGACGGGTCTTTGCCTTGTTTAAGTATAGGGATGACTATGACTTCTTTCCATGAGGACGGGATACACCCAGCCGCCCACATGGCATTAAACAGAGATAAGAGTGTTTTCAGTGTTTCAGGGTGTAGGTATCTAACCATTTCATACATGATACGATCGCCACCTGGCGCCGAGTTGTTACAACAAGCGAGAGATGCTTTAAGTTCGGCTAAGCTAAATGGTTGATTGTAAGCCTCATTTGATGAACCTTTGCGATTAAGGGGCTGCCGCTCTTCGCGTTCTTTGAACTTCAGGAAAGATTGTGTGTAGTGCGATTCACTCGATACATATTCGAAGTGTTTGCCTAGACTATCCGCCTGGTCTTCCAGGCTATCACCTTGGCTATTTACTAAGGGTAGGGGATGTGACTCCCGACCTATTAATTTATTTACCCTATTCCAGACTTTCGTTTCATCTGTATACGAGTTTATGCTGGAGATGTACTTTTCCCAGCTCTCTCTTTTAGCACGTCTGCGCGTTCTCCTGCCCTGCGATTTTGCTTGTTTAAAATTAATCAAGTTTTCGGCTGTTGGGGAGTTGCGAAACAATCCCCAGGCCTTGTTTTGCTTTTTACGTGCTTTTTGGCATTCCTCGTTCCACCAAGGCAGGCGACGCTTATTAGCTAGTCCATTAGTTGGTTGTATGCACCTTTCTGCAGCGTCAGTGATAAAACGTGTTATATACGCCACAGCATCGTCTATGTTAAGAGAGGCAATGTCATCCCGGCCTAAATATGTTATTTCTTTAAAAAGTTGCCAGTTAGCAGAGTTAACCTTCCATCGGGGAACATGTGGCGAGCAACCATCTTGTTTTGTTAAGCTTAGTATAATTGGAAAGTGGTCGCTCCCAAAGGGGTTCTTCAGAACGGACCACTGCAGGTACGGAATTAGTGTACTCGACACGATACTCAAATCTATGGAGGAGTATGAATTATGCGCCACGCTGTAGTACGTTGGCTCTTTCTTATTAAGTAAACATGCTCCCGCGGAAAAAAGGAAGTTTTCAATTAGGCGACCTCTTCCATCACAACGCGAGTCTCCCCACAAGGTGTTATGTGCATTGAAATCTCCGAGAACTATGTATGGCTCCGGAAGTTCATTTATGTAGTTTTGAAATTCACTTTTATGTAGTTGATAATTGGGAGGGATGTATATGGAGCTGATAGTGATCAGCTTGTCAAACAACACCCCTCGGACAGCAACTGCCTCTAGGGGCGTACGAAGTTTTAATTCCCGGCAGGCAATACCTCTATCGACTACCATAGCCACACCACCGGAAGACACGGCTGTGTCATCGCGGTCTTTACGAAAAATGGCGTATTGCCGGAGAAAGTTTGATTGTGTAGGTTTAAGGTGTGTCTCCTGAACACACAGCACCTTCGGATTAAACTTGTGTAGGATTTCTTTGACGTCATCGAGGTTGTGCAGGAGTCCTCTGACGTTCCACTGTATTATTTGTGTATTCATGTTGAAAGTGTTTTTGTGCTGTGTGTATAGGAGACTAATTTAAGCTACAGAGCCCTTGTCGGGCCCTGTGATGCGGGCTTTTTCTTTTTTGGAGCGATCGCGAGATTCTCGCCGCTCCTGAGGCGCTGGTGGCGCTGTCTGGCCGGTTGTTGTGTCCATCGCCTCTTGTGAGGCGCTGGACACGCGCTCTTGCGAGCGGTTGGTTTGACGAGAAGGCCTCGCCTCGAGGGACGAGGCCCTGGAGGCCACCAGCCCGGAGGTCGATGGCCCCTTGTGAATTGGCGGAGCAGCGCTAGCTGCAGCCGCCGAGGGGGCGGATGGCGTCACTGCCGGCTCACTGTGTGTGGGCCGGACAGCCGCCGGAAGCCGTTGCGACGCTGCCCCCTGACGCGCCACTTCGGCAAAGGTGTTCTATGGCAGGTATGACACCCGCCTGCGTGCCTCTTTGAACGAAATATTTTCTTTGATTTTGATGGTGACGATTTCCTTTTCCTTCTTCCAGGATGGGCAGGACCGTGAATATGCGGCGTGCTCCCCATCACAGTTCACGCAGTGGAGAGTGTTTTGACATGCTTCAGAAAGGTGTTCATTGGCACTGCATTTTGCACAAGTCTGACGGCCTCGGCAGTTCTGTGAACTGTGCCCGAATCGCTGGCACTTAAAACATCGGAGCGGGTTAGGCACGTATGGCCTGACACGGATCTTGACATACCCGGCCTCAATGGTCTCGGGTAGCACACTAGAACCAAAGGTAAGAATAACATGTTTCGTTTGAATTTCCTTTCCATCGCGCCTCATCTTAATTCGCTTTACGTTAACCACGTTCTGTTCTTTGAGTCCTTCCAAAAGTTCTTCCTCAGTGAGCTCCATCATGTCATCGTCTGAGATTACACCACGGATGGTGTTCATGGTACGGTGTGGGGTGACCGTAACAGGGATTTGTCCGAAAGAGACTAGTTTAGGCAGCTTTTCATATTGTTTTTTGTCGCGGAGCTCCAAGAGGAGGTCACCGCTGGCCAACTTAGTTGCTTTGTAGCCTGGGCCTATAGCTTCTGTCATACATTTGGAAACGAGGAACGGTGAGATAATCCTCACAGTCTTCTCTGGTCTTTCACTGTGTACTACATGGTAGCGCGGGAAATTCTCTATTTGGTGGCCAAAAAACTTGAAGACATCTTCGGTGCGCCCCCGTTTCTGGGGGCGATCAGGGAGTTTGGGGAAAGCACGATCCATAGGTATATCTAAATTTCGGCAGAAACGCCAGCCGCCCACCATGGAGCCCAACAAGGGGACGCCGCAGGACATATAGGAAGCAAGTCATGCAGACGCCAGCTGTACGTTCCCGCTATAACCAAATATGTACAGCCAAGGTTGGTTGTACCACACAAGGTTAACCCTCGCTGCCTGGAAAGTCGGAAGTAAATAGAAGAGAGGAGAAGACAGGAAAGATTGAAAGAAAGAGGGAAAGACGCAGATTGGAGAGGGGGACAGGAAGAGGCAACTACCGATTTCCCCCGGGTGGGTCAGCCCGGGGGTGCCGTCTACGTGAAGCCGAGGCCAAAGGGGTGTGTTGCCTCCGCCGAGGGGCCATAAAGGTCCAAGCACTCAGCATTGGCTCAACCCCCAGGATCCCCTTTTCCCCGGACACGGCTAAGCCACGCACGGTTAAGCGTGGGAAGGTCCAACCCTCGTGTGCTCGGGTACGTGGTGACGCAATCTATTATAGTAAATTTGTCAGGGCACCATGAGACTTGACAGTATCTTTGTTTAAGGTTTAGAGGTCCCAGGAGCTTTATTTATCGCAAAGAAAAAGAAAATTGGAAACTTTCATGGAAGTACTTTGTAAATGTCCCAAATGTGCTTCGTCTTCTTTCTCATTTTTGGTATTATGTGCACATTTTCGTGACGCGCTTCTTCTCTTCCGAGGTGGGGTACATTAACAGTCCGTCTGTTATTTTGATATAACGTTTGTTGAAACTTAAAGTTCATTTAGGCGGCCTCTTACTACCCAACTTTATGCAAATGCTGCGTTGCGAGTTTCAGCCGCTGTCCGAGGGCAATAGCAGCTGCAGAAGTAGAAGAAGAGGAACTGTGTTCGCGGCTGGTCTGTACATCGCGCATTCCACATAAAGTGCAATTTTCGACCGAAGATGAGTGTGCCCGGGAGAGAGAGGTACGAATCACCTCAATCCGTATTTGCTCCGCTCTCAATGGCGTCACCAGCGTTACAAGAGCCGCAAGGCAAGGCCGCCGTCTGCTCCAGAGGATTCCTGTTCGGAGCGTTGGCGGTTTTCGTCCTGCTGCTGCTGGTCGCGCTTGTGGTCTTGAGCCTGGACGGCGGGGTGCAGCGAGTTTCGGGAGCCGAAGTGTTCGGTTGCTGCTATCGCGAGGCCCAGGCAATGCGCCAGCGGCTGAACCTCAGCGTGAACCCATGCCGCAACCTCTACCGCCACGTATGTGACTCTTTCACCAGCGATGGAGAATTTCCTTCCTTCAAGGCCTTTCAGTACCATTTGGAAGCGGACTACTACACGTCACCTCCACACCGAGCTGGCCAGGTCATTTACACCCTCTTCCAGTCCTGTCTCACCGCCACGGCTAACGCGCACAAGATGGGCGGCTCGACTGTCGCCACGTTAATCGACGCGGTAGGAGCCGAGACAGCAGTGCGAGCGCGGACGGAGCAAGGCATCCTCGCCTTTCTCCTGAGAATGACCGTCAAGTACGACATATGGACTCATCCCACCATCGCGGTCTACGGTCGTGGAGGATTCCCACGCTTCGTCCGTTTCTACGGCATGACACGGATGCACGAGTTCCTGGCTATCGTTCTGAGAGCAACCGGGCCTCTCCTGCAGTCTGTGGAAGCCGCCGAATACGCCCTGATTCGCCGTGATTCTATAGAAAGCATCAACCACATACTGAACATCAACGTCACTTTGGAGCAAATCGAAGCTATCCAATACGACCTGAATCTGAACGAGACCGTAGCTCACGATATCTCGAGCTCCGAGCTCCTTGCCGAGCTTGTTCCGTCTCTTACAATCGATGACTGGAAGACAGTCGTGGAAAACGTCAGCGGCGGTAGCCTACCTCCAAAACTCTACCATGCCAGCCTCAAGGCACTGCGGAAAACGTTTTCTGTTATTCTGGATCGAAGACGGCATCCGGCAACGCTTGCTTTCTTCATAATGAATGCTGCTCAGAACTTACTGTTGGAGCTGATTGCGGGAAGAGCTAGGCATTCAACCACAGGAGTGTTCGACTTCTGTCACGAGGTCATGAGCTACTATCCAACTGTGAGCATTGTCGCTGCTCTCAAACGAATGATGAAAAACGGGGAACACGACGCCGTATTCCGGCGCATGTTCAGCGAAATCATCGCAACAATATCCAGGAAAGCCGCTGCTGTGTTCCCATCGGCAGACCAACGAAAATTGTCTGCCTATCTCAAGCCACTTAAGATATTGTTGCCCAGCGACATCTTTCCAGTACATAGGCCGCTTCCTAACTTCACCAGCGACTATATCCGAAACCGAATTATCATCTTCACCTCTGGATGGGCTCTTACCTCCTACAAGCCACCACCTGGAATCTCAGCGACATTTACTGAAGCTGCCCGACTAAGAAAGATCATTGTAGACAATAACTCTGTAGTAATCCCCATTTTCGCCTACAGCGTCCTGACCTTCAATAATAGGACCGAAAATCTTGTGGCCATGTCCGTGGTAGGAGTGCGACTCGTCGACGCAATCTGGAGCTACGTATTGAAAAATCCCGCTTGGAGTGAAGAAGCAAAAACGATAGTCTCCAATTTCAAAGCCTGTCAGAGAAACCTTACAAGTCTTGTGTCCGACCGATACGGGTTATTTGAAGTGACGCTAACGAGTATTGACACGGCTCTTGATGTGGCTAGAGTCCCTCACTGGCTGGACATGTTTCACGCTGATTCGTTATTTAGGACGTATCGATGCCGCCTCTTTGTGTACTTGTTCGTCTATCACCACTACTGTCCAGGAGCTGGGGAGTTCAAGGAAAAACTGGCTCAAGAAGTGCAGTACATCGCCTCAGTTTCGGAGGACTTCCGCTTGGCCTTCAAGTGTCCGCTTCCGAAGACGCACTTTCCGAAGTGTTCCTTCGCAAAAGAGAAGTGACACCGCGCACTTTTTGTGCGTTACCTTGACTGTAGAAGTGTGCCGTTATACAATGGCTTCATGATTTCATTTTATACGAGTACTTCGTGGAAGAAAATTAATACAACAGTCGTTACGAGTTTGCACATGTTTGTTGTTTCTGTAAAGTGATTTTTCTTCTGTATGTGCTGCAGAACAAAGCGTATTGATGCAATGTTTAACTTGAAAGTTATTCTGTTTAGTTACTGTGGAACTCAAACTTTATTTTGTATAGTCATTGTTATACTTGTGGAGAGAAGAAGTGACATTGTGTAGGTAGTTTCGGGCGAAGACTTCGCGAAACGAATGTTGTCTGAATGTGATAAGTCTGGCCGGTTGGTATTCGTTCAACGTGAGAAGAGCGCTGACTACGGTACAAGAGATAGAAACGTCTATGTCTTGTCTCCTGGGATACGCTGATCGCCGTGTATAGTATGTTGCTCTTGGTCTTTTTTTTTTTGCATACTACAATAGAATATGTTCACGAGGTGCCCTATTTTCTACCAGACAGCAAAAATAATCAGTCAATAATGGGAACTTCTCTACAGACAAGCCTGTTATATTGCGATGGTGCTTATGCCCGTATTTAACCACTCGTTTTCTCTTCCTTAAGGACGCCCCCTTCTGCGGTTGTGACAGTCGGGTTCTTATTGGCGTTGATTGCAGTTACTTTGCGCTTGAGGTCTTTTGGACTGCGCTTATTTCTTGGCGTTCTCATGTGTTGACACTTTTCTGCGACTGATACACACTCGCCAGGTTTATTTACTGTGCTCGAAGTACACTGCTTAGGATGGCACATGAGTTACTTGATTTCGCATTGTGCGTACCCACATTTGTCGGTTGTTGTGCTAGAATCGTTGAATCGTCATTGCTGTGGCGGTGAGAGAGCAGCAGAAAGAAATACTTCAACCCTGAATCTGGCCTTCTTCATAAGATGTACTATATGGCGCTCTCCAGATTGCTTCTGGAAGGTTTATCGCCTTGGTCAGTTCTGCGCGCACAGACGTGTCTACTTTGCGCTCACGTCGTCAGAGGAGCTGCGGTCATGTTCCATAGCTCGGATAGCGTAGTTACGCGCGCACATTAGCTACTTTGAGAACGCAACAGGGACTAGGTTGCACGGGCGTCGAGGGAGGTTACATCAGGGAGGTTAAAGTCGACGCCTACAATTATGCACTACCTAGAAAAGGTGCGCACAATTTTGTGCATTCTGTTGATAAGACCAGGGTCAGTTGTAGACGGTGGTACAGCGTTCCTTTAACAACTGCAATCCCGTCATTTTGTCTTATACGGCCATACACAGATTGTATTGTGCTCCTGTCAACACATAATTTCTGTTAAGAGGGGATGAAGGGCAACATCGACTTAAAAATCAAGTTGAAACGACGGCACGCAGCCGGCTGCCTCAGTAGTTGGGGGTTTGGTAGTTCGACCGTTGAAGCATAACGGCACGGCTACGCGCGCATTTCTAGTCTGACAGGTAGGAGAACCAGTGCGGTAGTACGGCGTGATGATTCTTTTACTACGATTCGATGCTTTGTGCCGGACGGCCGAGCTTGCGATGTTGACGGCTGTAGACGGGAACCTGTGAGGTCCGTTTGTGAAACTATCGATACAGAAACTATTAGATATAAGCAAAGCGACGCCGGCCGAGTGCCGACCGCCCCTTCACTGTCCCATGGGCACTCTTCTATAGGTATCGCATGTGCGGCAAGCCACCTTGCAAAATGGCCGACGCCGAGCCGCCCGAATCGCGCGCCTGCTCTTGAAAAGAGCGGCCGTGCGTTTTATTGCGATAGAAATTACATGGACAAAACGCGCCATTTTGCCGATATATATATATATATATATATACATACACAGAGTTTCCCAGCTATCACGCCGCATGATTGAAAGAAAAAGAGGAACGGCGTTACGCGAAGTAAACCTAGTGCGTATTGTTTCCAGTATAGTGGAGTAGCCGCCAGTAATGTTTTCGTTACTGTGATTTAATTATCTAATTGTAATTCATTATCTAACTCCTCAAGTACTGTCCTAATTATCAAAGTGTGAATGAGAAAGTTGTAGACCAACATGAAAAACTACCGATACAGCTGTCTGTTGCTCAATACGTGCTACATAAATGTGTTTTTCCGGGCGTGAAAGAAGCCCGTGAGTACACGCAATGTGCCTCGATCGGCCAGTCGCGCGGCAATTCTGCGCCACTTTCCGCGAACTGTACGTATATATCAATGTTTTTTTTTTCAGATTCACAAGTGAGATGAAATGGTTAGCGTGTGTGTGCCACGTGTGTGTATGGCCACGCGTGCCATCCGTATACAACCATTTGACAAATGTGCACAGCGCGGGCGTTCGTGCGATTCATACAGCATATGAACATATGAACGAGCATACCTACAGAGGGCGTAATGTGTTTTTCTTTCTGTTTATTCTGCTCATTAATCAGCAACCAATTCGATGGAAAGAGCAGGCGTGGCAATAACGCGCCATTTCCGCCTTTTTGACACTTAAGCGAATTGCTGCGCCAAATTGGGCCGGCAAGGAAAAATTACCGAAATTGCGCCACGCTGCGCCAGAACAGCTGCACCAGAACAGCGAAGGATTGCCGGCACGGTGCAGAGCTTGGCGTCGTGGGTCTCGGAGCGCAGTAACATTAACTTTCGTGGTCCGGCCGCCAGTCGGCGCGAACAGCCGAACCCAATAAAGCTCCATGAATAAAACTTAATAATGTGGAAGACGCTTAAGCTTCTCCTTTAAGATTGAAACGCGATAGCATTCAAAGATTCCTTAATGCTCTTCAAGCTTCCCGGAAACTGCAGCTTTCTTTTCAAGCGAAGCTTGTATTGGCTCACAAGTTTCGATGGCGTTGTAGTCGCGCAAAAACTCACGTGTGGCGCATACCCGAATTGCAAATGCGGGTATGAGACAGGGATATGCGCGTATGAGCCAGGGACAAGAAAGAAAGAAAGAAGGAAAGAAAGAGCCGGTGCAGGGAAAGTTGCGCCGGCGCCGGATCACGTGACGCGCGCGACCGATCAGGGTCGTTTGGTGTATCGCGGGAAGGGAAAGGAAAGGAACGGGGGTTGGCGCGCACTCCGCCGGGCTTCCGTCACCTCAGAACCGTTTCGGCGACCGGTTGGGAAGGCCTCGCGTAGTGTGTTCCGCCGAGGAGCAGGCTGCGTTGGAGCAACGGCGCCGCGAACTCGCTCGGGAAAGGGCTCGTCGTCATCGTGCCCATTCTAGCGTGAGGGTTTCCGATGCCCAGGCGGAACGACAGCGAAGAGCCGCGGACCCCGAGTTGCGGGAGCGCGATGTTGAGGACAAACGTCAGCGTCGTCTTACCCTCCAGGAACCCTACAACGGTGGCGCATGCCTCGGCAACGCTAGCACCAACTTCCCCGGTGTGACGGCCAGGTTTCAACGCGAGTTTCTCAACCGGAACTTCAGAGCCAGATGCAGTGCGTGGTACCGGTTGTGGTTCGAGCACGACGGGGTACTCGTCAGTGCAATTCGTTCCGAAGAACACAGAGGAAACACACGACAAGCTTCGCTTACCCCCATTTCCTCGACAGGGAAGGGGCTACTGTTTCTTTTTCCTCCACCAGCGCCTCCTTCTTCCGAAGCAGAGGTTTCCTGAGGTACACCGGGCGTTATGTACACCTACTATAAAGACGAAGGCAAAGCAAAGGAGGCGGCCGAGGCAAGCAATGGACGCGTCACCACGTGATCAAACATGGCATAGCCCACGGGATCACCGCGAAAAGGGTCAATAGAGCAAGAAGTCGTTACAGTAGTTACAGTACAGTCGTAGCTTCTCGTAGGGCTCATAGCTTCATATTCGGCGCTGTTGCTTGACGTAAATCCGCCTTCTGCGATGCATTGTGGCGCCATCGTGCGGTGCCCACGAGAAACGATTTGGCAGGGGCCGCTGCGCTACAGTGCACTAGGAGTATGGTAGTGGGTTCAGGGAGCGCCCGCAAGCAAGGCTTCTCATATTGACGGCGCGAGGTGGCGCCAACAGAGCATGAACTGTATGAAACTCGCGGTACGCGTTGCATCGCGGACTGGAATCGTCGCTCTGTATCTCAGTGCATGTCACGTAATTAATTGCCGCCGCCCACAGGCATTGCCGGGCTTACTGGCTTTTGAACGACCGCCACCTCGAAAGGCGTCAACGTCATTGCTTCGCTCCCGGGTGCAAGACAGGATACCAATGGACGAAAGCTAGGCTGACATTGATAACTGACATTGATAAACTCATCGAGTCAGGTAACCTGTCATTGGCAGAACGCAAGCTACATCGTATTTCTTTTGAACAGAGTGGCTACATCATAGAAAAGAGTGATGACCGGCTCATCCACTACATGGCAGGTTATGTGGCGCGGAAATTTATTGCTCGCAAGGCTGTGTAGAATTCAAAAACTTGCTTCTGCAAGGACCAAATGAGATATCCGAAGACTATATGTTCACTGCTATTTGTGACAAAGAAGGGTTGCTTTACCCGTCACGTGTGCTTTTCTTAACAGTAAGAAAGTTGGAGAATGTGTTCACTACTTTCTTCAGCCAGGAAAAGCTGTGTATAGCAACAGCATAGTAGATGTCATGCTGTTGGGCAACGCTCAGATTTCATATGGTGTAGGGTGCAGCGAGCACTCCGAAGTGCTTACTGCCAGCATAGTGAAATTTTATGTCCTCACAAGGCTTCACTTCTATGTAAAATGATTTAATAGGTCACGAGAAGCGCGTAGGAAAAAGAACTTTCATGCAAAGATGAGTATGTGCTCACAGTTGTTTCTCTAGCCTATGTCCAGTGCATGAATACCAGAAAGTGCTGTATAAACAGAATAGAATGATGTACATTTGAGAATTGGCAACACCTGTATAGCTTCAAATAAAGAATTGTTGTGTTCTCAAAAGTTTTCTTTTTTTTGCATTCAGCCATGTTTAGAAAGAATGCAGACGCCCATTTTTTTCCAAGCCAGCGCTTTGGCTTCTTCTGAGAGCAGAGAAATTTGTTAAAGCCGTTAACAGCTCAATGCATCAAGGGAGCTCAATATAAATCTATGACGGCACGAGAACCTGGAGGCAACTACAAGGTCGCATCGCCAGGCCTTTGCGAACCTTGAAGAATCATTAGTTACTCCGAATGATAAAAAAAGTTTTATTCAGAAAGAGAAACTAACGATGTAGCTTAACCTAATACTCCTCTTCGGTGGTTTCTAACAAATCCTGACCGCACCTTTCGACAAAATTACAGAACATGGTTGAAGCTTTAGAATTGTCACGTTTGCGATAACCTGTTATCACGCACGGAACGATATAAAAACAAAACTTAAATAGGATCGTCTCGATTTGTTCGTGGAACGCCCCAGTAATAAATTACATGTACCGACGCCGCGAGTCCGTGCTGGGCTGCATTCGAAAATCAGCTGTTCTATGTTGGCCTCTTGGCAGTCTCAGCGTATCCTGCGTTAGGTAGTGGTCGTTCAAAAGCCAGTAAGCCCGGCAATTCCTGTGGGCGGCGGCAATTACTTACGTGACATGCACTGAGATACAGAGCGACGATTCCAGGCCGCGAAGCAACGCGTACCGCGAGTTTCATACAGCCCATGCTCTCCTGACGCCACCTCGCGCCGTCAATGTGAGAAGCCTTGCTTGCGGGCGCTCCCTGAACACACTACCCCATACTTCTAGTGCACTGTAGTGCAGCTGCGCGCAGGGAAAGCCACCGCCACCCTTGCCCCCGCACGCGAGACCCGTGACCGACAAACAGCATGTGAAACAATCCCGCAACGCGTAGGCGCAGTCGTATTTTGTCATCGTCAGCTAGCCATGGAGCCCGCTGGTGAACCTGTTGTACCTGGAGGTTTCTTCAGCGTGACGGACGGCTGGAAGAAGCGCTTCGGCAACGTCAAAATACCCACGGAGGCGCCGTTCGAAGAACACATGGTGTCGAGCAGAGTGCGCTTCTCGCGACAGAAATCGAACGAAGTTCCACGAAGAAGGATACGTGCGCAACGTCGTGTATAACGATGTGTCAGCGGAATCCACACGCGGACTTTTGCCTTCCGTCCATGATAGGCGGATATTACATCGTGCACGCCGCGATTTACAAGGCGACGGGCTCCATCTTGGCTGGTCATTGCCTGTGCCCCCCAGGGTGAGCAAGCTTTCGATTTCATATCTAGAGCGCAGCCGACATTAACCACGTGCAGGAAATTTGTCTGATGGGTGACTCGTATATTTCGGGATTCGTAAGCATACCGGCCCTGCCGTTGTTGTGCAGTAGCTGCTTGCTCGTATAAAAGTATGGTAGGTTAAACATTCAAAAAATACGCATGCTGTAAATGAAGAGTACGGCGACTTCCTGTTTGTACGCATTTGCATGTAACCGATTGACACGGTCGTGTAGCATACCAAGTTGCGCTTATCTGCAACCATACACAGCCTTGCATTGCCGATGTCATACAATACACTATTTAGACGCATATAACGAAATTGATTTCCTGGTTTGTCTGTTAGGGAGGCGACGTTTAGCTTCGGCACCAAGTGCCTATTTATATCAGAGGCTCCGGCAACAGTCACCAACGCCGCACGCATTTTGAGCGAACGCGGGCAAAACGCCGACGGCGTCGACAACAGTTCTGCGTGTTGCCGGTGCTGCTGCATGTCCAAATTTATACAGCTGATAAAGCTGCTATCATTACTCCGTATAGCTCTCTTCAAGTTTGCTATCGCAATTGATGCTTCACCTTTCAGGTGAAACTGCGACAACTTTTTATTGCGATAGCAATTATATGGACACTCAAAAGCAGATTTCTGCCGTCGGCGTCGCCGTCGCCGTCGCCGTCGCCGTGAGGTTCCGTATGACGTCAATGGAGATGAAATCGTCGCCGATGATAAGTGGTTCTTGAGGGAAAGGGAAAGGTTGGCGCTATCTTCTGAAGCCCTTGAGGGAGCACGGCTCAGCGCCAACGTCGCCGATGATAATGATGATGATGATGATAAGTGGTTCTTGAGGGAAAGGGAAAGGTTGACGCTATCTTCTGCAGCCCTTGAGGGAGCACGGCTCAGCGCCAACCGTCGCCGCGCGCCGAACGCTGTATGTGCGAGTGAAAGGGCGCGAGGGGCGCGCGCTTTCACGGCGAGTGAACGCACGGCCGAGAACAAACGCGCGTTCTGCGCCGTGCTCGCTTAAGGGCTGCAGAAGTAAGCGTCTCTTTCCTCCTTTACAATCACCATATATGTAGAGCAAACGCGCCTTCTTCCGAAGCGCGAGAGGCCGTGGGGGAGGGGGAAGGGGAGGGAAGTGAGGCGACGTTTAGCTGCGGCACCAAGTGCCTATTTATATCAGAGGCTCCGGCAACAGTCACCAACGCCGCACGCATTTTGAGCGAACGCGGGCAAAACGCCGACGGCGTCGACAACAGTTCTGCGTGTTGCCGGTGCTGCGGCATGTCCAAGTTTATACAGCTGATAAAGCTAATATCATTACTCCGTATAGCTCTCTACAAATTTGCTATCGCAATTGATTCTTCGCCTTTCAGGTGAAACTGCGACAACTTTTTTTATTGTTTGCTATTGCCCCGACGCGCGCGCGTGTCCAAAACGCATTAGGCAAGCCAAGTCCCAATTTGACCTGCCAATGATGCAGCGCATCCTGGACAGGAGATTTTCGCAAGTAGCCTATACCCGAGCACGGCGCTGTTGGTACAGTAGAAATGCTGACAAAAGGGGTTTGAGTTTCCTCGTAACAGAATTACGTTTTCTCGTACATTCAAATAATAGTCCGATGCCACCATGACTGTAGGTTGTGGTGAAGTCGTACTTTACCATTTTTTTCACGAATTTCACTCTGAGAAATTACATTTTTGTTCACTATATAACATCTTGCACCACGCGGAGGGCCTGCGCGGTCGGTGTGGTTCGGAATGATTTTCTTCTGCACTAACACCTTGCGCCACGCGGAGGGCCTGGGCGGTCGGGGTGGTTCGCGATGATTTTCTCCGCCACGGACGCCGAGGTCAACGCCGAATTTTCTGCGACACTGGGCCTTTAACGCTATCGCGTTAAAGTACGCGACGTGCGTACGATCCAGAGCAGTACAGTGCTCACGGATTGAAACGCGACAGGCAAATTTTGGGTAGAACACTCTTTCTGTGCAATTACTCGAGAGTACCATGCCTTATTGCTTCGAATCATAGAGAAAGAAAAAAAAGTTAAGAGAGGACACTCCGCGAAATCTGGCCTCAGGAAGTACGTCACGACCACGTAACAAACTAGTGCTCTCACCAAACGCCAGAGGACGCAAGTGCGAAAAACAAAAAGTTATCATCAATTAAACAGAATGTTTTTTACAAAATAATAGTTATGCGCCTATATTTGACATGTTATTTATACATAAAAACAATTTATTCAACGCACCTTACGTGGTTATTTTTGTTCAGCCGCACTGCCATAAGCAGCATCTACGATTTCGCGCCGAGAGTATACTCGCCATACCAGCATGCGACAAGCCCAGGCATGACCATAGGCATGACAGCGGGAAGGTTTCGTCAACGTCGGCTGCTTCGGTGTTTTCGTGTGTGAGACAGCAGGTGAGGTACGTTTTCAAGCGAAGCTTGTTGAATTACATGTTGTTGGGCTAGTTGGGTCATTGAATCAGAAAAAGGTTACAACTGCGCGAATAAGACGCCATGTAAGAAACATAAACACGCCCACACGCGTTGCGCTTCGTGTGGGTGGGCGTTTCTGTGTTTCTTACGTGGTGTCTTATTCGCGCCGTTGTAATCTTTTTCTGGAGCTTGTGAGGACGGCGAGGTTTGCTAAAAAAACAGTTTGCGGCTGTATGCGGCGGCAAGACGTGAACATTGTGCAACGTATGCAGAATCGCGTTCGGCTCGATGGAACAGAACGCCTCCGTCCCATCGTGGAACGCGTACAAGAACGCGTACAAGATTTCGCCCTAGTATAGCAAACTGGGGCACGGCGTCAAGCCGAGGCGACGCGTGCTGTGCGCTGAGCTCGGTGCGAAACATTAGGGAGTTTTCGAATAGCGTACGAAAAGCTTGTGGCGTAGCGGCGAACGCGTCGTACGCTCGCGGGCTCCCCTTAAGTGAAGCCCGCAACGCTACGCCCGCAAGCTTTGCTTTCGCTATTCGAAAACTCGAAAACTCCCTGTTGAGGAGCGGTCGCTGGGCCTCGCATGCTTCACGACGCGTTTCCCGAAGCCTCGGACCACGAATAAATACTGGTGTGCATTTACTGACATTTTCAGACCGCGCTGATGCCATGCCGTCCGGCGGTCCAAGCTACGGCAGCTACTGCTGTGTTTCGTGGTGCTTGAACAATGGCAGAACCCACAAGAAGCCAGGGACGAGTTTCTTCCGCACGGCAGGTGCGCTAAAGCTTTTGTATGGTTTGCATGTCTTCAAGGTTACTTTTCGTGCTTGCTCAGTGAGGCTAACAATAACAAAATCACTGTTCGAGCACTTCGCCTTCAGCTGATAGTTCATTGCCGATGCAGGATGACAGCATGGATGCAGTATGCCGGACGAGATGATCTCCTGAGTAAGCCGGCCAGCCTATTGTACGCAACGTACAGGGTTTGCAGCGACCATTTTACTGCTGAAAGTTTCATGGACCCTGGGCACACAAGGCTTACAAGAATGGCTGTTCCCAGTGTGCAACCAATTGCACCATGTAAGTGATTGACAGAAACTCAATTATCTGCGATAGCAGCCACTTCTTTTGAATCAGTGGTGACAGTTAACCTGGAAGATATTTGTAGCCGATGGAGAAACCTCGCTGTAGAAATAACACTTCGAAAGTCTTAAATTTTGTGAATTGTGGGCTATTACCTTCCTAACAGCTTTACATTCCTGTCATTCTTTTATGCTATTGACCTGTGCAACTTGTTTTGAAATACATTGAAGGGCTATTTAACGTTAACTTGAAGCCTTCATGCACATGTACACATATACCTCGTATCAAAGAAAGCTGGCACTGTCGATAATTCCACAAACCACAAATTGCTTGTTTCTCTGTTGATGCATTCTCTTTTCTTCCACCTACCAATTCATGCGTTTGAAAGGGCGGTTTAAATTTCCCTGTGCTACAAGCTTTGTAACTTGTACCAACTACACATATATGCAGGTTCTCTGAGCATCGCTTCAAGTAGTGACTGGGACATGACTGCAGAAGCCGCACTGCAAGGTGTGGATGTGCTTCAGTTTTTGTTATTTTAAGCCTCTTACTGACAAATTGTTGTTGTTTCATTTCTTTAGGGTCTGCGGCAGAGGCTTCGAAAAGCGGCTCCCACACATTGAAGTGCCCCGAGGAGCAGGGTGTGTACAGTGTCGACTTGTCTTTTTTTTTCGAACTGAGTTTACTGTTGACCAAACCTCTACAGGTGGCAGCTCCCATGTAGCTGGTGAAGGAGTTCCTGCTGACTGCGTCTTGCTGGAGGAAACCTTGGGCAGTCGCTCAGTTGTCACAAAGGGAACATGTGTGACTGGTGAGTTTACTGTTTGCTTCAACACTTATGTTCACTTCAACAGACTATTGATATAGAGACTTCCGCAGGCTGCTCGCAAGATTGTTCCGACAGCAGTGTCCGAGGTACTGAACAAGCTTCACAAGACTCTCCAGAAGATGTGTCCTCCAAGAGCTCCACGCCTGAGTGCCCTACAGCAAATGGTGATTATGCTGTTATTGCAGCTGTTTTCAATGTGCAATTTTATGTTTAGGACATTCTGAGCAAACTAGCACCAATAAAATGTCATGGTGGGCTCTCAGTGATTTTCATTATTAGGGTGCCATTGTTAATGTTTTTTTTTTTCAATTTGTGGAATCGAAAACTTTGCACCACAGAAAGTTAGGCACCTTGGGTAAAAAAGAAGCGAAGAAAGCGCTCGTACGGGATTAGTTGCTGTTCGCTTTTAAATCAATTTTTGTTTATTGCAGTGCTTTCCTGTGTGCCAGCTGCAAGGTCTCCATCAAAGAAATACAAGCAAACCATTCGACGTCTGCAAGCCAAAGTAGCAGCACAGCGGAAAACTATCAAAAGACTGCTGAGGCAGCCTCACCGAGCACCGTCATCGACTTCAAAGGCCCTTGGCATTATCCGACCGCACGTCACCGAGGAGGTTTTTAAACTTCTTTCTGCACATGTTCGCTTGAGGCCCAAAGGCAAGGGCAAGCGGTTTCCCGTGTGGTTCAAGAAATTTGCTCTTCACTTAAACTTCCGTGGTCCGCGAGCATACCGATTTCTGGCTCCATATTTTCATTTCTTCCATTGCAACAAATACTCAAGCTTGGAATGAACGGGACCGAGTGTGTGCTTTAGTTTTCGATGAAATAGCACTCAAAAAGAATTTGTGTTATGATGCTGCACGGGACATTGTCCAGGGTTTTACAGATGATGGCACTGATCGCACTTCAACCATTGCTGATCGAGCAATGGTAGTTCTTCTTGTTGGTGTTTCGAAAAAGTGGGTTCAACCGGTTGCTTTTACTATAGGGCACACATCAACACCATCATCTGTTATGCATAACCTGCTGGTGTCACTTATTGTGGAGCTTAGGAGCATTAACATTGCAGTGAAAGCAGTCATTTGTGACCAGGGCAGTTCAAATGTAAGTCTCGCTAACCAACTAAGAGTGACTGTAGCAAAGCCTTTTTTTTTGAAGTTAATGGTGAGCGGGTATATTTCATCTTTGATGTTCCACATTTAATTAAAACAACGCGCAATAATGTGCAAGCACACAAGTTATATATTGGGGATGACATCGTTGACTGGTCCCACATTGTAAGCCTTTACCAATCCTCACATGGGTTGCGGTTGCGATTGGCTCCAAAGTTGACTGAAAGGCACATTCATCAGAAACCTTTTTCTAATATGAAGGTCAGCAGAGCAACGCAGGTCCTCAGTGCATCAGTTTCGATTGCTATCACGGCATTGGTGTATGCGAAAGTGCTGCCTGCCTCGGCCATCACTACAGCACAGTTTTGTGATCGTATGGACAGGATTTTCGATGCCTTGAACAGCTCGAGTAAAAAGAAAACTTCGCAAAAGCTCCGGCATGCAATCGTGAAAGAGGATTCAGAGCTGATTGACTTCCTTCGAGGCCAGCCTCCCTGGATTGCATCATGGACGTTTGATGGCAGACGTCAACCACAAACCGTCGTTGGTTGGCAAATCACAATTCAGGCTATTTGTAAACTGTGGGACGACCTCTCCAAAAATTACAATTTTGAATACCTGCTAACACGCAGACTTCAACAGGATCCTCTGGAGAACATATTTGGCCACATAAGGCAAAAGCAAGGTTGCAACACCAACCCCAATGTAGCACAATTTATTTGTGGCCTGAAGCACATCTGCATAAGAAAACTCTTCAAACTGTCAGAATACGGAAATGTCGAGGATGATGAATGTGACCTCCTTCAGGAGCTCTCGCCATTCTCCCTCGCTAGTGCGTCTCTTGTGGATAATGAGGAGTGTGCACAGCCACAGCCTGACGACTTTCCCGCTCTAGACGATCTCTCTGAACTTGCGACCAACATTCACTCCCATATTATTGATGACTCCGCTACATATTATGTAGCTGGTTTTCTCATCAAATACTTTCTTCGGAATGCACGTGATACTTCCAGTTGCCCACAGATATTGATAGACGACAGCGAGACACTAAAGGGGACCCATCAGTATTTCACAATGCTCAAAGCATACCACGTCCCCAGCAAACTTTTCGGAAATCTAACTGTGCCATCGGAAGCAGCTTTTGAATACGTACAACAACTTGAATGTCACTTTCTTGCCATTATTGAGGCCACTGCACATCACCTGAAAGTGTCTGATGTTTTGTATCACCATCTCTCAGTGTTGGCGATTTTCATTTCTGCTCTGCTGGGTGTCGCGAGAAGTTTCTGAAAATGTTTTGCCGGGTTCGTTTATGTTGGCATGTGCGTTTTGTGAACCGAAACTTAGATAGGGTTAGGTTCCAGTCTTCAATTTCAGGTATACAGCTTGACAAGTTCAAAGCTTAGCAATTAGCGGCTGCTTTACACAAAAGCATTCAAGTTGAACCGAATCCTGCAATAGCTTTGTTATAGTCATTACTTCGTTACATCAGACCTCATTATGGCCCTCTATCAAGTTCAACGGGACTAACCACTCCTTCGTTATGTCCATTCTTTTGTTTACCCACTATGAAGAGTATGACCTTAAAAAGAAATTATGCTTGTTAGCCTCTCTGTATTTTTGTAGCATATGCGGGCGAACTCTGCACGTTAGTGTGGGTCGTCGGTCACTATGTGCACTTTATCTCTCCAGCTCAAGTAATATAACGATATCAAAAGCGCGTGTTGAAATATATTCAAGCGGGTAAGGAACACAGTATGAAGTGGGCATGGTTCACATTTTCATGCCTTTCGTATATTAGCTTCTCGTCAACCTCCTCACCACGCCCATCAAAACTTTTCATAAGATTGTCCAAAACTGCAGCTGTTGATGGGGTTGCGGACGCTGCCCCTTTATTATCATAGCTTGTGAGTCATAGTGCACTGTGTACA
Organism: Dermacentor silvarum; assembly: GCF_013339745.2. Lineage (NCBI taxonomy): Eukaryota > Metazoa > Arthropoda > Arachnida > Ixodida > Ixodidae > Dermacentor > Dermacentor silvarum. The sequence continues at coordinate 119,055,736 of NC_051162.1, forward strand.
GCCTTTGTGAAAAATAATGACAGTGTTAACGCACTGTGTACAGCCTTTGTGAAAAATAATGACAGTGATAAGGCACTATGTACAGCCTTTGTAAAAAAATGATGACAGTGACAATGCACTGTACAGCCTTTGTGAAAAACAATGACCGTGATAATGCACTATGTACAGCCTTTGTGAAAAACAATGACAGTGATAAGGCACTATGTACAGCCTTTGTAAAAAAATTAGTGATAACGCACTGTGTACAGCCTTTGTGAAAAACAATGACAGTGATAATGCACTATGTACAGCCTTTGGGAAAAACAATGAGAGTGATAACGCAATATCTACAGCCTTTGTAAAAAATGATGACAGTGATAACGCACTGTGTACAGCCTTTGTGAAAAACAATGACAGTGATAATGCACTGTGTGCAGCCTTTTTGCAAAATAATGAGCTAAAGTGGTTTTCTTCGGCTGTTAGCCCTCTGATACCGCTTTGTAGCACCAATTAAGGTCCACAATTTTGGATAAGTGATGACTACCATCTATTTCAACTTGGAAGCGTCACAGCAACGCCCAGACGCAAGTAACTTGGGCTCTAAGTTTTTGATGAGAGCGACACATTAGAAGAGGCAACAGGTCTGCAAGTGTTGTAGCATAAAGTCTGTCTTTCACATTGTGGGCAAGCTGCCCTACCTTTCCAAGGACGAACAGGCAACGTTGAAGCATCAAGTTCGCTTTTTTTTTTCTCATTTTGGGCAAGTTGCTCTTAAGAACAGCCAACACACTGTATTTTTGCTTTTCTGATATATTGTGTCGTGTGTTTCTGTACGCTTTTTCTTTTCTGTGCATTACTTCTGTTAACCCGAGTATGACTCGGGACTTTATTGCTGTGTATACGTCACTTCTTCCTTCTTTATCAACTTTGTGCACTGAGTTTTTGCCTTAGATCCATATAGATCCTTACCCACTTGCCCAGTGCGTCATTCTTCACCAGCTTGTCGGCTACTGCCAACTCTAGCGATGTGTGCGTTGTCTGTTTTCTCACTATATTTGTTAGAATTTATTTGTAAGTCTAGATGCATTTGTTGTCTACTTTGCATTTCTGTGCGATGTTCTTCTCATTTTGTGCTTTTTATATGCTCAGCCTCTACCTTGCCTTGGAATAAAAACATTGCGGGTACTCTGTCTCTTTGATTGATATATAGATTGACCGCTTGTTCCAAAATAAAAGCGCGATGAATAAAGCCGTAGTGAATTATGATTACCTGTATATCTTTCTATTATAACTTAGTCGAAATAAAGATTACGTCATGACCTCAATTCGCAGGCACAGTTTTGAGCTAAAACAAATAGGGAATCGCTAAATCAAAACGACAAACAATAGCATTGCTATTTGGGCGGAGAAAAGTGGTCTGAAATCATTAACTTTCGCCATAGCCAAACGTCGGTTGCGCACAGTAATCCAAAATTCGCGCCAGTGAAACCGAAACGGGAAGCGCAGGCCAGTTGCTCTCACCAACCACCAGGTGCGCTAGAGTCGATTGGGATTTCTGTGCGATTTCTCTTAAAATCATAGGCAGCGGTACAAGCTAAATTTTTGAAAAAGGTATACAAAAATGCTAGATAAAGAACATGTGTAGTATACCTGATTAAATCAAGCAGGCTAGGTGACTATTTGTCGCCACCCCGTTTCAAAGGGGATGCCAATAAATCATCATCATCATCATCATCATTAGGCCGCCGGGGTCTATGGGAGTGTCCACTCTTTAAGTTTTTTTTCTTTCTCTATGTTCGAATCTGGTCACGAAAGGTGACTTGGACTCTGATCTAAGCGTACCAGTCGAGATTGCGCCGATGTCACACAAGCTACCGCGGTGGAAACAAAAGCATACGCTAGGCCTAAATTGTCGCGTTTCAATCCGTGAGCACTGAACATAGCCGCTCGCCGCGGAAGTTTCACCGCAATGCTCGCCCGCCCCTCTCACGTGAAAACGCCGGTTACTTTCGTTCCATCTACCGCAGGGTGCTCGAAACCGGTTTCCTCCTCGCCATATGCGTGACGTTAAATCGCCGCTCGGTCGCGCTGGCGCGGGTGGGATGATTCCTCTCCTTAGTTATCTTGCTCCGTGGCCTTTGGTTCATTCAAAATGCAGCGCAGACCGTGCGAAGGCTGTCAAAATGCACGACGTCTTGATGAGCCAGTGCGCGGTACATCTTCGTCACGCGCTGTCGTCATTGCGTTGGTGTCACGCCGTCTTGTCCACGCTGCCATCGTCGTTGCACCCCCGTTCGTCACGCTGTTATGCTGTGTACCAAAACATGCCGACGATAATTTGTGTCGCCATCATCAAACGCTGTTATACCGACGCCAGCAGTATACTTAAGAAGTATTGCTAATGTGTACATTTGATTTCTGCAATGCACATAAGCTATTAGATTGAGTTTCCGGCCTCGTACCGAGAGGTTCTTGGTCACTACAAGAAAGAACGTAAGGAATATCCACAACCCCACGGGCGGCTGGACTGGTCCCAGGCAGTCGACCTGAGGCGGTTGCAGACAGGCACTTTCACCAACCCCTACCACCTGCACCGCCTGTGGCCCGCGCGGCACCCATCGTCCGGCTGCCCCTGGTGCGAGCATGAACGGGCTGATATGGCCCATATGCTCTGGGAATGTCAACGCCATGAGCAAGAAGCACCAAGAGGAAGGCAGAAGACAACATCAGGACCCTCTGAAGGCGGGCGCCTCACAGAGAGATGGCAAGCCGTCCTCCTCAGCGAGGCACCCGAAGACCAGGAGTGGGCCGTCCAGCGGGCCAGGGCTATTGCCGAGGATCTCGAGAGATTTTTCTCCGGCGATAGACCGCTGGCAGCCTAGCCCCGGGCACCAACAGCCATAACCGTTGGGCATTTAAAGTTTATTCCTATCCTATCCTTATTTATTTATTTATTTATTTATTTATTTATTTATTTATTTATTTATTTATTTATTTATTTATAGGACCTTCCGGGCAAATGCCATCGCTAAGCACCGAATCTGTGCGCACGCTCAGTGGCGACCTCTGGAACATCGGTGTCGATGCCAGCAGGCAATGCGTCAAGTGCCTTCTCTTCCGTTTGGAAACAAGTATTGCGCGAGCCAGGAGTCGCTGGCTCGCGCAAAGATTAGCAGCATAGAAGACGAACGCGCGAGCCGTAGCGAGTGCCAAACGTTGGGATGCCCTGTTCCCACGTGACCAGCTGTTGTGTCAGGATGTTCGTACAAATCAAAACTGGTTCGTACAAATCTATTATAGTAAGTTTGTCAGGCACCATGAGACTTGACAGTATCTTTGTTTAAGGTTTAAGGTTAAGGTCCCAGGAGCTTTATTTATCGCAAAGAAAAAGAAAATTGGAAACTTTCATGGAAGTACTTTGTAAATGTCAAAAATGTGCTTCGTCTTCTTTCTCATTTTTGGTATTATGTGCACATTTTCGTGACGCGCTTCTTCTCTTCCGAGGCGGGGTACAACAGCAGTCCGTCTGTTATTTTGATATAACGTTTGTTGAAATTTCATTTATGCGGCCTCTTACCACCCAACTTTATGCAAATGCTGCGTTGCGAGTTTCAGCCACTGTCCGAGGGCAACAGCAGCTGCAGAAGTAGAAGAAGAGGAACTGTGTTCGCGGCTGGTCTGCACATCGCGCATTCCCCATAAAGCGCAATTTTCGACCGAAGATGAGTGTGCCCGTGAGAGAGAGGTACGAATCACCTCAATCCGTATTTGCTCCGCTCTCAATAGCGTCGCCAGCGCTACAAGAGCCGCAAGGCGAGGCCTCCGTCTGCTCCAGAAGATTCCTGTTCGGAGCGTTGGCGGTTTTCGTCCTGCTGCTGCTGGTCGCGCTTGTGGTCTTCAGCCTGGACGGCGGGGTGCAGCGAGTTTCGGGAGCCGAAGTGATCGGTTGCTGCTATCGCGAGGCCCAGGCAATGCGCCAGCGGCTCAACCTCAGCGTGAACCCATGCCGCAACCTCTACCGCCACGTATGTGACTCTTTCACCAGCGACGGAGAATTTCCTTCCTTCAAGACCTTTCAGTACCATTCGCAAGCGGATTACTACACGTCACCTCCACACCGAGCTGGCCAGGTCATCTACACCCTCTTCCAGTCCTGTCTCACCGCCACGGCTAACGCGCACAAGATGGGCGGCTCGACTGTCGCCACGTTAATCGACGCGGTAGGAGCCGAGACAGCAGTGCGAGCGCGAACGGAGCAAGGCATCCTCGCATTCCTCCTAAGAATGACCGTCAAGTACGACATATGGACTCATCCCACCATCGCGGTCTACGGTCGTGGAGGATTCCCACGCTTCGTCCGTTTCTACGGCATGACACGGATGCACGAGTTCCTGGCTATCGTTCTGAGAGCAACCGGGCCTCTCCTGCAGTCTGTGGAAGCCGCCGAATACGCCCTGATTCGCCGTGATTCTATAGAAAGCATCAACCACATACTGAACATCAACGTCACTTTGGAGCAAATCGAAGCTATCCAATACGACCTGAATCTCAACGAGACCGTAGCTCACGATATCTCGAGCTCCGAGCTCCTTGCCGAGCTTGTTCCGTCTCTTACAATCGATGACTGGAAGACAGTCGTGGAAAACGTCAGCGGCGGTAGCCTACCTCCAAAACTCTACCATGCCGGCCTCAAGGCACTGCGGAAAACGTTTTCTGTTATTCTGGATCGAAGACGGCATCCGGCAACGCTTGCTTTCTTCATAATGAATGCTGCTCAGAACTTACTGTTGGAGCTGATTGCGGGAAGAGCTAGGCATTCAACCACAGGAGTGTTCGACTTCTGTCACGAGGTCATGAGCTACTATCCAACTGTGAGCATTGTCGCTGCTCTCAAACGAATGATGAAAAACGGGGAACACGACGCCGTATTCCGGCGCATGTTCAGCGAAATCATCGCAACAATATCCAGGAAAGCCGCTGCTGTGTTCCCATCGGCAGACCAACGAAAATTGTCTGCCTATCTCAAGCCACTTAAGATATTGTTGCCCAGCGACATCTTTCCAGTACATAGGCCACTTCCTAACTTCACCAGCGACTATATCCGAAACCGAATTATCATCTTCACCTCTGGATGGGCTCTTACCTCCTACAAGCCACCACCTGGAATCTCACCGACATTTACTGAAGCTGCCCGACTAAGAAAGATCATTGTAGACAATAACTCTGTAGTAATCCCCATTTTCGCCTACAGCGTCCTGACCTTCAATAATAGGACCGAAAATCTTGTGGCCATGTCCGCGGTAGGAGTGCGACTCGTCGACGCAATCTGGAGCTACGTATTGAAAAATCCCGCTTGGAGTGAAGAAGCGAAAACGATAGTCTCCAATTTCAAAGCCTGCCAGAGAAACCTTACGAGTCTTGTGTCCGATCGATACGGGTTATTTGAAGTGACGCTAACGAGTATCGACACGGCTCTTGATGTGGCTAGAGTCCCTCACTGGCTGGACATGTTTCTCGCTGATTCGTTATTTAGGATGTCTCGATGCCGCCTCTTTGTGTACTTGTTCGTCCATCACCACTACTGTCCAGGAACTCGGGAGTTCAAGGAAAAACTGGCTCAAGAAGTGCAGTACATCGCCTCAGTTTCGGAGGACTTCCGCTTGGCCTTCAAGTGTCCGCTTCCGAAGACGCACGTTGCGAAGTGTTCCTTCGCAAAAGAGAAGTGACACCGCGCACTTTTTGTGCGTTGTCTTGACTGTAGAAGTGTGCCGTTATACAATGGCTTCATGATTTCATTTTTATACGAGTACTTCGTGGAAGAAAATTATTACAACAGTCGTTACGAGTTTGCACATGTTTGTTGTTTCTGTAAAGTGATTTTTCTTCGGTATGTGCTGCAGAACAAAGCGTATTGATGCAATGTATAACTTGAAAGTTATTCTGTTTAGTTACTGTGGAACTCAAACTTTATTTTGTATAGTCATTGTTATACTTCTGGAGAGAAGAAGTGACATTGTGTAGCTAGTTTCGGGCGAAGACTTTGCGAAACGAATGTTGTCTGAATGTGATAAATCTGGCCGGTTGGTATTCGTTCAACGTGAGAAGAGCGCTGACTACGGTACAAGAGATAGAAACGTCTATGTCTTGTCTCCTGGGATACGCTGATCGCCGTGTATAGTATGTTGCTCTTGGTCTTTTTTTTTGCATACTACAATAGAATATGTTCACGAGGTGCCCTATTTTCTACCAGACAGCAAAAATAATCAGTCAATAATGGGAACTTCTCTACAGACAAGCCTGTTATATTGCGATGGTGCTTATGCCCGTATTTAACCACTCGTTTTCTCTTCCTTAAGGACGCCCCTTCTGCGGTTGTGACAGTCGGGTTCTTATTGGCGTTGATTGCAGTTACTTTGCGCTTGAGGTCTTTTGGACTGCGCTTATTTCTTGGCGTTCTCATGTGTTGACACTTTTCTGCGACTGATACACACTCGCCAGGTTTATTTACTGTGCTCGAAGTACACTGCTTAGGATGGCACATGAGTTACTTGATTTCGCATTGTGCGTACCCACATTTGTCGGTTGTTGTGCTAGAATCGTTGAATCGTCATTGCTGTGGCGGTGAGAGAGCAGCAGAAAGAAATACTTCAACCCTGAATCTGGCCTTCTTCATAAGATGTACTATATGGCGCTCTCCAGATTGCTTCTGGAAGGTTTATCGCCTTGGTCAGTTCTGCGCGCACAGACGTGTCTACTTTGCGCTCACGTCGTCAGAGGAGCTGCGGTCATGTTCCATAGCTCGGATAGCGTAGTTACGCGCGCACATTAGCTACTTTGAGAACGCAACATGGACTAGGTTGCACGGGCGTCGGGGGAGGTTACATCAGGGAGGTTAAAGTCGACGCCTACAATTATGCACCACCTAGAAAAGGTGCGCACAATTTTGTGCATTCTGTTGATAAGACCAGGATCAGATGTAGCCGGTGATACAGCGTTCCTTTAACAACTGCAATCCCTTCATTTTGTCTGATACGGCCTTACACAGATTGTGTTGCGCTCCTGTCAACACATAATTCGCAACTTTTAAGAGGGGATGGAGGGCAACATCGACTAAAAATGAAGTTGAAACGACGGCACGCAGCCAGCTGCCTCAGTAGTTGGGGGTTTCGTAGCTCGACCCTTGAAGCTTAACGGCACGGCTACGCGCGCATTTCTAGTCTCACAGGTAGGAGAACCAGTGCGGTAGTACGGCGTGATGATTCGTTTACTACGATTCGATGCTTTTATCAGACGTCGTGCCGGACGGCCGAGCTTGCGATGTTGACGGCTGTACACGGGAACCTGTGAGGTCCGTTTGTGAAACTATCGATACAGAAACTATTAGATATAAACAAAGCGACGCCGCCCGAGTGCCTACCGCCCCTTCACTGTCCCATGGGCACTCTTCTATAGGTCTCGCATGTGCGGCAAGCCACCTGGCAAAATGGCAGACGCCGCGCCGCCCGGAATCGCGCGCCTGCTCTTGAAAAGAGCGGCCGTGCGTTTTATTGCGATAGAAATTACATGGACAAACAACGCGCCATTTTGCCGATATATATACAGGGTTGCCCAGCTATCACGCCGCATGATTGAAAAAAAAGAGGGACGGCGTTACGCGAAGCAAACGTAGTGCGTATTGTTTCCAGTATAGTGAAGTAGCCGCCAGTAATGTTTTCGTTACTGATATTTAATTATCTAATTGTAATTAATTATTTAACTCCTCAAGTACTGTCCTAATTATCAAAGTGTCAATGAGAAAGTTGTAGAGCAACATGAAAAACTCCCGATACAGCTGTCTGTTGCTCAATACGTGCTACATAAATGTTTTTTTTTCGGGCGTGAAAGAAGCCCGTGAGTACACGCAATGTGCCTCGAGCGGCCAGTCGCGCGGCAATTCTGCGTCAATTTCCGCGAACTGTACGTATATATCAATCTTTTTTCCAGATTCACAAGTGAGATCAAATGGTTAGCGTGTGTGTGCCACGTGTGTATATGGCCACGCGTGCCATCCGTATACAACCATTTGACAAATGTGCACAGCGCGGGCGTTCGTGCGATTCATACAGCATATGAACATATGAACGAGCATACCTACAGAGGGCGTAATTCCGTTTATTCTGCTCATTAATCAGCAACCAATTCGATGGAAAGATCAGGCGTGGCAATAACGCGCCATTTCCGCCTTTTTGACACTTAATCGAATTGCTGCGCCAAATTGGGCCGGCAAGGAAAAATTACCGAAATTGCGCCACGCTGCGCCAGAACAGCTGCACCAGAACAGCGAAAGATTGCCGGCACGGTGCAGAGCTTGGCGTCGTGGGTCTCGGAGCGCCCGTAACATTTACTTTCGTGGTCCGGCCGCTAGTCGGCGCGAACAGCCAAACCCAATAAAGCTCCATGAATAAAACTTAATAATGTGGAAGACGCTTAAGCTTCTCCTTTAAGATTGGAACGCGATAGCATTCAAAGATTCCTTAATGCTCTTCAAGCTTCCCGGAAACTGCAGCTTTCTTTTCAAGCGAAGCTTGTATTGGCTCACAAGTTTCGATGGCGTTGTAGTCGCGCAAAAACTCACGTGTGGCGCATACCCGAATTGCAAATGCGGGTATGAGACAGGGATATACGCGTATGAGCCAGGGACAAGAAAGAAAGAAAGAAAGAGCCGGTGCAGGGAAAGTTGCGCCGGCGCTGGATCACGTGACGCGCACGACCGCTCAGGGTCGTTTGGTGTATTGCGGGAAGGGAAAGGAAAGGAACGGGGGTTGGCGCGCACTCGGCCGGGCTTCCGTCACCTCAGAACTGGCGCTGAGCCGTGCTCCCTCAAGGGCTGCAGAAGATAGCGTCAACCTTTCCATTTCCTCACGAACCACTTACTACTCAGAACCGTTTCGGCGTCCGGTTGGGAAGGCCTCGCGTAGTGTGTTCCGCCGAGGAGCAGGCTGCGTTGGAGCAACGGCGCCGCGAACTCGCTCGGGAAAGGGCTCGTCGTCATCGTGCCGATTCTAGCGCGAGGGTTTCCGAAGCCCAGCCGGAACTTCAGCGAAGAACCGCGGACCACGAGTGGCGGGTGCACGGTGTTGAGGACAAACGTCAGCGTCGTCTTACCCTCCAGGAATCCTAGAACGGTGGCGCACGCCTCGGCAACGCTAGCACCAACTTCCCCGGTGCGACGGCCAGGTTTCAACGCGAGTTTCTCAACCGGAACTTCAGAGCCAGATGCAGTGCGTGGGACCGGTTGTGGTTCGAGCACGACGGGGTACTCGTCAGTGCAATTCGTTCCGAGGAACACAGAGGAAACACACAAGCTTCGCTTACGCCCATTTCCTCGACAGGGAAGGGGCTACTGTTTCTTTTTCTCCACCAGCGCCCCCTTCTTCCGAAACGGAGGTTTCCTGAGGTACACCGGGCGTCACGCACACCTACTATAAACACGGAGGAAAAGCAAAGGAGGCGGTCGAGGCAAGCAATGGACGCGTCACCACGTGATCAAACATGGCAGAGCCCAAGGGATCACCGCGAAAAGGGACAATAGAGCAAGCAGTCGTTACAGTAGTTACAGTACAGTCGTAGCTTCTCGTAGCGCTCATAGTTTCATATTCGGCGCTGTTGCTTGACGTAAATCCGCCTTCTGCGATGCATTGTCGCGCCATCGTGCGGTGCCCACGAGAAACGATTTGGCAGGGGCCGCTGCGCTACAGTGCACTAGAAGTAGGGGGTAGTGGGTTCAGGGAGCGCCCGCAAGTAAGGCTTCTCACATTGACGGCGCGAGTTGGCGCCAGCAGAGCATGGGCTGTATGAAACTAGCGGTACGCGTTGCATCTGCAACCATACACAGCCTTGGATTGCCGATGTCATACAATGCACTATTTAGAGGCATATAACGAAATTGATTTCCTGGTTTGTCTGTTTAATGTAAAAACGCTAGTTGTACCTTACTTGGTACCGGTATAGCTGTGTGACAAGCCACATCGCATTGTTCAATGAGGCTGGTAATGTGTGCACATGGCCGACGTGGAGTGGTGGTGTGGGGTTCATGTCCGACATGGGTGCATGTATTTCACGTTGAATGACATTAAATAGAAACCGGTTCTTTAGAATTCGTAAACAGCTATTTCCACCCTTGCATTGACGAATAACTGTTGAGCATGAAACTAACCTCTTCTTCCATTTTATTCTTGTAGCCTTAGTGGCACATGCCAACATTTTGTTGGATTAATCATTCAAGTAATTCACTTGGCGCAAAAGGATACAGCAACGTGCACGGATGTTTCATGTACTTGGATTGTTCCTGCCCAAGGTAAGAATACTACTGCTTATCGGACATTAATTAACAGAAGAGGTGGTAAAATGCCTCAAAATTCTGTGCTTACACTTCTTGGCCCTTTCTGCAAAGGGTTCTTTGTGGTGCCGTGTTGACCCTTTAACGTGTTGTAGGATTGTTTGCATAAATGGTAGCAACTTTTGATGATTATCAACTCATTCACACGGCTACCCGGTTTACAGCATACGTGAGTACTAGTATATGGACGAATGTAGGCTACTGGTTTGAATCAAGAGTACATGTTAGCGTCACTTTATAAATTCTTATCTACAAGACTTGCATTGAGAAATAACAATCCAAAATAGCAACGTTTAATTTCCTTACATTGGATGTGGTCGTTGAGCAAACATCACAGGAAGCACTTAAATTTTGCTATTGTACTTGTGCAAACAAAACTTTTTTTTCAGCCAGAAAGCCTGCGCCACCTCTGCCTCTGCAAGACATCACTTTTCATTCGAGGAAAAATGAAGGTGGAAAAAGGTGGCGGTTTGACCCACTGCCAGGGCTCTTATCGAGTGACCTATCTCCGCTTGTTGCCGATCTCAAAAAGGTGGCGGCAAATTCCCTGATTCTCCGTTATATGAGCAAAGAAAACTCAGGAGAATCACTTGTAAGTGCTACACTTCACTCGTTTCCTCACCTTTGTCAACTGTTAAAATAGGAGTTAGTGGTGTTGCATCAGCATCTGATGACACAGGAACAGTGTGACAGCCGCTGTTGCGACGCCGGTTACTTCAAGCTCGACCGGCGTTACAGCTGGGTAGCGTGGCGTTGTCGGCAGGCTGCAGGCGTCCGGTAGACCATGGCGACCAGGCAGGTGCAAGACGATTTCCAGTGCGAAACTTGCACTGTTTATTTCATGGTTGATGAAGTATGAAAAAATTGTCGCAATTTCACCCCCAAAGGCGAAGCATCAATTGCAATTAGCAAATTAGTAGAGAGCTATACGCAGTAAGGATAGTAGATTTATCAGCTGTATAAACTTGGACATGCAGCAGCACCAGCAACGCGCAGAACTGTTGTCGACGCCGTCGGCGTTTTGCCCGCGTTCGCACTGAACGCGTGCGGCGTTTTCATATACATACGCATTTGGTGCCGCAGCTAAGCGTCGCCTCCCCTCTCTTTCTCCCTGCCGTCCCCCCACAGTCTTTTGCGCGACGGAAAAAGTCGATGATGATAAGTGGTTCTTGAGGGAAAGGGAAAGGTTGGCGCTATCTTCTGCAGCCCTTGAGGGAGCACGGCTCAGCGCCAACGGGGAGGGGTAAGTGGGAGCGAAAGAAGGGATAGATTGGAGTCGCCATGGCTGGGCGAAGCAAAACCGGCAGGCATAGGCGGCACGTATCAGGCCGAGATGGAAGGCCTTGGTGTGCTGCAGAGTCTGCAGGGGTGTTGTGCCAGGCCGGTCAGGCCCGGGGTGGGGTGGGAGGCCGTGAGGCCTTCCCGCTTGTAGAAATGTCCTTAGAGGCGTGCGGAGAGCCCTGACGAGTCAAGGAACTCCACGACGCCTCGAAGTGCAGAAAGGTGGTGTCGGCCGGGGAAGAGGAGATCTTCCTCCTTGCCAGAGGGGAGGCCCAGGCGGCGGAACTCCTGCAGGAGTGGGCCCCGCTGCTGGAGGTACGCCGGGCAGGCCAGCAGGAGATGTTCGATCGTCTCCGGCTCCCCGCAGGAGCTGCAAGCCGGGGACGTCGCTCGTCCCAGTCGATAGCTGCGTGCTGCCGTCCAGCTGCAGCCGATGCGGAGCCGGAGAAGGAGCGAGGTCTCCCTGCGAGCCAGGCCTCGCTGGGGGAGTGGTCGTGGGGGGCATCCCAGTGCCACCCGTTTGTCTGGGTGGTGGGTCGCCAGGTGTCGCCGCAGCCTCAGTCCTGTGAAGTCGCCCTCCGTCACGGCCCGACTGAGGGGCACAGTGGTGTGGTGGGCGTCCTTCGCCAGGGTGTCGGCTGCCTCGTTGCCCGGGATCCCTACGTGGGCGGGGATCCAGTGCAGGGACACCGGGTGGCCTGCGTCCTGCAGCGCTGTCAGCCGGGTAGACAGCAGTGCGACTCCAAGGCTGGCGCTTTCTGGCCTCTGCAGGCCGAGGAGGGCTGCCTTGGAGTCGCAGAGGATGGCCGCTGGTACCCCAGGAAGCTCCTCGGAGAGTAGGTCGACGGCCAGGTGGAGGCCTGCCACCTCCGCTGCAGTCGAGCTGGCGTGTCTGGGCAATCGACACTGCCTGCTCTTCTGCAGGGCTGGTGCCGTGCAGGCCGCCGTGGCAGAGCCGGTGTCCGGTACCACCGAACCGTCGACGTACACCAGGAGGTGGTCTCCGAGGGTCTCGTCCAGGAGGCAGGCGGCCGTCTGCTGCAGGGCGCAAGCGGGCGAGCGCCTCTTCGAAATCCCGGGCAGCTCCGTGGCGATGGGGACAGGAGGCCTCTGCGGTGGGGGCAGCTGTACCGCACTCGGCGGTGGGTTGCCAACCACCTCCTCGTAGAGGCGGCACAGCTGACCCATCCTTGAGGAAGGCCGGGACTGGAGGCGACGCAGCAGGCCTCTGCCATCAGGAGCATGGTGGAGGCGGTCGACGTGCCTCAGCCCCTGCTGCAGGAAGAGGAGCGACAGGGGCCATGCTCCAGCCTCCGCAAGGGTAGCGGCAATCTGGGAGCTCCGGGGGACGCCCAGGCAGAGTCGGATGGCCGCCCGGTGCTGCAGCTCCAACTTTTCGAGGCGGCGTGGCGGCAGCGCCACCAGCGGGAGGGCGTACCGCAGGCGTGATGTGGCCGCCGCCTCGTAGAGCCGCAGGGCCCACTTCACCGAGCAGCCCTCTCCATGGGCAAGGAGCTGCGACACGGCCTTGCGGACCCTGATGGTCTGGGTCTGCATGGCCCCGACTGCCGGTAGCCAGGTTAGCCGGTGGTCGATGCGCAGCCCAAGGTACGACACAGTCGTACTCCATGGGATGCGCACGCCTTCCAGCTGCAGCCGGGGAGCTGAGCGCCGTGCCGCTGCTCTCGGGTGGACGAGGAGGGCCACCGTCTTCCCCGTCGAAACCGAGAGTCCGATGCTTCCCAGGTAGGCGGCCGTGGTGTCCAGGGCTCTCTGGAGGGCCAGGCACACGTGGCGGCTTGACTGCGGCGGTCCCCGCACCCACAGGGCGATGTCATCCGCGTAGATGGAGCACTCCACCTTGTAGTGAGGGTCGGTCGGCAGTGCAGCAGGCAACCGGGCCAGGGCGAGGTTGAAGAGAAACGGGCTCACCACTGACCCTTGTGGTACGGAAAAAGTCGCGTTTGCTCTCTATATATGGAAAGAAGGAAAGAGAAACTGCAGCCCTTCAGGGAGCACGGCGCAGAACGGGCGTTTGCTTTTCGACGTGCGTTCGCTCCCTGTGAAAGCGCGCGTCGCTCGCACCCTTTCACTCGCACATACAGCTTCCGGAGCGCGGCGACGATTTCATCGCCGTTCACGTCATACGGAACCTCACGGCGACGACAGAAATCCGCTTTGCAGTGTCCATATAATTCCTATCGCAATAAAAGCAGCGAAAAAATGAATCTGGCTGGATCCGTTACAGGCAAGGATGTTTAATCTTTTTTAAACCTCCTTGGTTACAGGAGCACGTAACTTATACAAGGTAGATATAGGTGTTTTTATGGAAGAGCGAAAAGATTAGGGAGGCGTAGGAAAAATCCTAGACTGCGAAAGATGTAGTAAAGCCCGATTAGAACACGATAAATTGGAGGAAGCTTAAGCTTAGCCTTTAAGAGTGGAACGCGATAGCGTTATCGGGCGCCGTTCGCATCGCATTTTTCTTTGAGTAGGCTTCACTAAAACAGAATTTGGGAAAGCCAGCTAACAAAGACCAAGCTTAAACCGATCCCCTTAAAGTCGGCTTCACTTTTAAACAGAAATGCATTGCCGGGAAGACGTTTTTCCAGTGGCAATATAAGTCGTCTTATAGTAAAAGCAAGGGCTCTTGGATCTTTTTAGGGGCGAAGCTCCTTATGGCGGCACCCGTTCCGTCCCCGTCGTATTAGTAGTAGTAGTGTGTAACCAGTCTGAGAAAAATGAGAAAAAAATTCCGAAGTTGTGTCCGTAGCGCGGAATCGAACCAGGGACCCCTCGCTTCCGAGCGCGCGGCGTTAGCCCACTACGCCACGAAGCGGACATGGACAAACGCACCACGATGGCTATAAATACCCAACATTAACGAAAGGCCGCGTTTCTAGCGCGTTTCTAACGCGTTTGTGCTAGCGCGTTACGGCCCGTGTAAGAAGCTGGTGTAAGACGCTGTGGCCTCTCCACCTTACCTTCAACGCGTTTCGAACGCGCTGCCCAAAGCGGTGGCAAGTCAAGTTCAAGTCGAGGAGCGTTTATGAATACGGGGGGTATACTCTCTCAGCAGTCATGTGATGGCGTCGGCAAACGCGGTGCACGTTCCGGCATGTGTAAATGGCTGCGTAAGACGCTGTGGCCGCTCCCCCTTACTAGAGAGTACTGCACGTTTCTAACGCGTTTGTGCTAGCGTCCCCTTAAGCGGGAGATCCGATGATTCCCTCCGGAGCTTCGCCCACTCATCATCATTCACCTCGTGGATCTGCTGTCATTTTTTTATTATTTTATTGTTTGCTATTGCCCCGACGCGCGCGCGTGTCCAAAACGCATTAGGCAAGCAAAGTCCCAATTTGACCTGCCAATGATGCAGCGCATCCTGGACAGGAGATTTTCGCAAGTAGCCTACCCGAGCACGGCGCTGTTGGTACAGTAGAAATGCTGACAAAAGGGTTTGAGTTTCCTCGTAACAGAATTACGTTTTGTCGTACATTCAAATAATAGTCCGATGCCACCATGACTGTAGATTGTGGTTAAGTCGTACTTTACCATTTTTCTCACGAATTTCACTCTGAGAAATTACATTTTTGTTCACTAACACCTTGCACCTTGCGGAGGGGCTGCGCGGTCGGTGTGGTTCGGAATGATTTTCTTCTGCACTAACACCTTGCGCCACGCGGAGGGCCTTGCGCGGTCGGGGTGGTTCGCGATGATTTTCTCCGCCACGGACGCCGAGATCAACGCCGAATTTTCTGCGACACGGGGCCTTTAACGCTATCGCGTTAAAGTACGCGAGGTGCGTACGATCCAGAGCAGTACAGTGCTCACGGATTGAAACGCGACAGGCAAATTTTGGCTAGAACACTCTTTCTGTGCAATTACTCGAGAGTACCATGCCTTACTTATTTATTGATTTATACATACTGTCAATCCCAATAGGGATTATAACAGGAGGGCAAAAGGAGACAGGGATTTAGTACAAGGCAAAAACAAAAACAAAGCAAAAAAACAACAAGCAAACATGGTGCAACTAGACGTCGTACAGTCTACAGGTGCAAGTTATACCGCAAGTTCTACAAAGGTAAATTGTACAGACAAAATGACAAAAAGACACTGGCACTTGAGGTAAATGAGAACAAAGGCAAAACTATAAAACTGTTTTTAAATTGTGACGCTAGCAAATCGCTTTCGATTAGTTTAGAAAAATGGGCTAAGGATGTGCTACTGGTAATGGAGGGGGTCAAGTTATTCCATTCTCTGATCGCCAGGGGAAAAAACGAGAATTTGAGGGCATCTGTGTGGAATCTGTAAGGAGCAAGTGTATGAAAGTGTTTCTGGCGGGTAGCTCTTGCTTCGGATTGCTTAATATAACGGGACTTGTCTATATTTATGGGGTTGTGTAACAGTTGGTACATTACCTTTAAGCGTGCCAATTTCGCCCGGTTTTTTATGGTTAGCAATCCGGCCTTCTTAAGTAGTTCTGTAGGCGAATCTGTTCGGTTAAATTTGTTAAAGATGACCCTGAGGGCTTTTCTTTGAACTCCTTCGAGCTTGTTGGTTAGTTTTTTTTGTGTACGGAAACCAAGCAGTGTTTGCGTATTCCAGGATGGGTCTGATAAGTGTATTGTAGGCCAGTAACTTTGTGTCGGGTGGTGCTAGCTGCAATCGTCTTTTTAGAAAAAGCAGTATTTTTAGTGCAGATGATGTGATGTATTGAATATGAGAATCCCATCGTAGGTCTTGTGACAATATGACACCTAGGTATTTATGCTCCTTAACTTTAGACAGGGTGGTTGAATTAATGGTATAAATAAATTCGGATGAATGTTTTTTTCTAGTTATGGATAACAGTGCGGACTTTTTTACATTGATATGCATTTGCCAATCTCTGCACCACATTGAAACTGTCTCTAACGCGGTGTTTAAGGTGATGTGGTCATCATGAGTAATGATTTCTTTGTACAGAATGCAGTCATCCGCAAACAACCTGCATCCAACATTAACGTATGTAGGCAGATCGTTCACAAAGAGTAAGAACAATACCGGCGCCAAGACACTACCCTGTGGTACACCTGAGGTCACCGGTACGACTAAGGATTTCACATGATTAAGTTCTACGTATTGATATCTGTCTGTGAGGAAGTTGGTGATCCAGTCAAGAATTTGTCCCTTGCCGAGGGTAAATTGGAGTTTAAGAATAAGTTTGTTATGCGAGACCCGATCAAAAGCTTTAGAAAAATCCAGGAGAATGAGATCAATTTGTTTTTGGTGATCGATGCTTGAGGAGATGTCATGGACCAATTCGATAAGTTGAGTTGCCGTAGACATGCCCTGGCGGAAACCGTGTTGAAAAGGAGATAAAATATTGTATTCTTCAAGGTGATTCGTTATGTATTTTAGGATTATGTGCTCGAGCAGTTTACCAACTGTACAAGTTAATGAGATTGGTCTATAATTGGAAGGTTCGCTCTTATTTCCGGACTTATATATAGGAATTACTTTTGCTATTTTCCAATCTTTTGGGATGGTGCGCAACGACAGTGATCGATTAAAGAGCAAGCACAGGTATTTTGATAACCACTCCGCATACCTCTTTAAAAACGCATTAGGTATGCTATCCGGTCCGGAGCTTTTTTTTTTTTCATCCAAGTTCAAAAGCAGATTAAGGACACCCGCTTCTGAAACAACTAATGGTTTGATCCCGTTCTGCTCCCTAATTTCTACGTTAGGCTGCTTTCCGTCATCAATGGTAAAAACAGACTGAAAGTAGTTATTTAATACGTTTGCGGAATTAGCACTTTCTTCACGCGTTTCGTGGGCTGTTTTTCGGACCTTGGGACTCATATATTGCCAAAATTTTGTGGGGGAGCTCTTTAGGAATTTCGGTAGGGTTCTCGCGAAATAAATAGACTTGGCTTCCTTAATTTTAATTTTCACATCAGTTATGCCTGCGCTCAGGCTCTGTCTGCTACTAATATTGGGTTTGTTTTTTAGAAGTTTCCTGAAACGCTTCACCTTTCTTTTGGCATGTATAACGTCACGTGTGATCCATGGGTTTGCCTTTCTCGTCTTCTTTTTTTTTTGGACGGAATGTGGTTTTTCAAGCAATAAAGGAGAATTTCTTTAAACCTATCCCACAATATTTCAATGGTAACAGTGGAGCTTGAGGCTATTTCTTGAAATAACGGGAATTCGTAGAACAGCAAGTCAAGAATTGCGACATCATCAGCTTTACTAAAGTCTGGAAATGTTTCTTCTGCGCGAGTAGGCGTTATACTGTCATTTATTGGTATTATACAGTAAGCTATTTTATGATCTGATATGCCATCCAGTATTTCTATCTTTGCATCATATATCGGGAAGTTATCAGTGAGAAATATTAAATCAAGCACACTCGAGTGGCGTCCCTGTACACGTGTAGGCTGCGTCACTATTTGCGTAAAGGTAAAGAAAAGCATTAGGTCGTAAATGATTTTTGAGCAGGCGCTGCGGTACTGCATCGATTCCCAGTTGAAATCAGGCAGATTAAAATCCCCCACCAGGATAACTCTGGCACCAGATGCGTGACGCCGCATATACGTGTACAGTGCTTCGAATCTGTTCACGAAAGGTGACTTGGACTCTGATCTAAGCGTACCAGTCGAGATTGCGCCGATGTCACACAAACTACCGCGGTGGAAACAAAAGCACACGCTAGGCCTAAATTGTCGCGTTTCAATCCGTGAGCACTGAACAAAGCCGCCCGCCGCGGAAGCTTCACCGCAATGCTCGCCCGCGCCTTTCACGTGAAAACGCCGGTTACCTTCGTTCCATCTACCGCAGGGTGCTCGAAACCGGTTTCCTCCTCGCCATATGCGTGACGTTAAATCACCGCTCGGTCGCGCTGGCGCGGGTGGGATGATTCCTCTCCTTAGTTATCTTGCTCCGTGGCCTTTGGTTTATTCAAAATGGAGCGCAGACCGTGCGAAGGCTGTCAAAATGCACGACGTCTTGATGAGCCAGTGCGGGGAACGTCTTCGTCACGCGCTGTCGTCATTGCGTTGGTGTCACGCCGTCTTGTTCACGCTGCCATCGTCGTTGCACCCCCATTCGTCACGCTGTTATGCTGTGTACCAAAACGTCCTGGCGATAATTTGTGTCGCCATCATCAAACGCTGTTATACCGACGCCAGCAGTGTACTTAAGAAGTATTGCCAATGTGTACATTTGATTTCTGCAATGCACATAAGCTATTCGATTGAGTTGACAAGAATCTTCGATGGTTTCTTCGAAATGTTTAGTTAATTATTATTTATTTATTTATTTATTTATTTATTTATTTATTTATTTATTTATTTATAGGACATTCAGGGCAAATGCCATCGCTAAGCACCGATTCTGTGAGCGTGGCGACCTCTGGGACATTGCTGTCGATGGCAGCAGGCAATGCGTCTTCCGTTTGGAAACAAGTATCTCGCGAGCCAGGAGTCGCTCGCAGAATCGTTCTACATCGGGCCGCGCAAAGATTAGCAGCATAAAAGACGACCGAGAGAGCCGTAGCGAATGCCAAACGTTGGGATGCCCTGTTCCCACGTGACCAGCTGTTGTGTCAGGATGTTCGTACAAATCAAAACTGGTTCGTAAAAATCTATAATAGTAAATTTGTCAGGGCACCACGAGACTTGACAGTATCTTTCTTTAGGGTTTAGAGGTCCCAGGAGCTTTATTTATCGTAAAGAAAAAGAAAATTAGAAGCTTTCATGGAAGTACTTTGTAAATGTCACAAATGTGCTTCGTCTTCTTTCTCATTTTCGGTATTATGTGCACATTTTTGTGACGCGCTTCTTCTCTTCCGAGGCTGGGTACATTAGCAGTCCGTCTGTTATTTTGATATAACGCTTGTTGAAACTTAAAGTTCATTTATGCGGCCTCTTACCACCCAACTTTATGCAAATGCTACGTTGCGAGTTTCAGCCACTGTCCGAGGGCAACAGCAGCTGCAGAAGTAGAAGAAAAGGAACTGTGTTCGCGGCTGGTCTGTACATCGCGCATTCCACATAAACCGCAATTTTCGACCGAAGATGAGTGTGCCCGGGAGAGAGAGGTACGAATCACCTCAATCCGTATTTGGTCCGCTCTCAATAGCGTCACCAGCGTTACAAGAGCCGCAAGGCAAGGCCGCCGTCTGCTCCAGAGGATTCCTGTTCGGAGCGTTGGCGGTTTTCGTCCTGCTGCTGCTGGTCGCGCTTGTGGCCTTGAGCCTAGACGGCGGGGTGCAGCGAGTTCCGGGAGCCGAAGTGCTCGGTTGCTGCTATCGCGAGGCCCAGGCAATGCGCCAGCGGCTGAACCTCAGCGTGAACCCATGCCGCAACCTCTACCGCCACGTATGTGACTCTTTCACCAGTGATGGAGAATTTCCTTCCTTCAAGATCTTTCAGTACCATTCGCAAGCGGACTTCTACTCGTCACCTCCACACCGAGCTGGCCAGGTCATCTACACCCTCTTCCAGTCCTGTCTCACAGCCACGGCTAACGCGCACAAGATGGGCGGCTCTACTGTCGCCACGATAATCGACGCGGTAGGAGCCGAGACCGCATTGCGAGCGCGAACGGAGCAAGGCATCCTCGCATTCCTCCTAAGAATGACCGTCAAGTACGACATATGGACTCATCCCACCATCGCGGTCTACGGTCGTGGAGGATTCCCACGCTTCGTCCGTTTCTACGGCATGACACGGATGCACGAGTTCCTGGCTATCGTTCTGAGAGCAACCGGGCCTCTCCTGCAGTCTGTGGAAGCCGCCGAATACGCCCTGATTCGCCGTGATTCTATAGAAAGCATCAACCACATACTGAACATCAACGTCACTTTGGAGCAAATCGAAGCTATCCAATACGACCTGAATCTCAACGAGACCGTAGCTCACGATATCTCGAGCTCCGAGCTCCTTGCCGAGCTTGTTCCGTCTCTTACAATCGATGACTGGAAGACAGTCGTGGAAAACGTCAGCGGCGGTAGCCTACCTCCAAAACTCTACCATGCCAGCCTCCAGGCACTGCGGAAAACGTTTTCTGTTATTATGGATCGAAGACGGCATCCGGCAACGCTTGCTTTCTTCATAATGAATGCTGCTCAGAACTTACTGTTGGAGCTGATAATGGGAAGAGCGAGGCGTTCAACCACAGGAGTGTTCGACTTCTGTCACGGGGTCATAAGCTACTATCCAACTGTGAGCATTGTCGCTGCTCTCAAACGAATGATGAAAAACGGGGAACACGACGCCGTATTCCGGCGCATGTTCAGCGAAATCATCGCTGCAGTATCCAGGAAAGCCGCTGCTGTGTTCCCATCTGCAGACCAACGAAAATTGTCTGCCTATCTCAAGCCACTTAAGATATTGTTGCCCAGCGACATCTTTCCAGTACATAGGCCGCTTCCTAACTTCACCAGCGACTATATCCGAAACCGAATTATCATCTTCACCTCTGGATGGGCTCTTACCTCCTACAAGCCACCACCTGGAATCTCACCGACATTTACTGAAGCTGCCCGACTAAGAAAGATCATTGTAGACAATAACTCTGTAGTAATCCCCATTTTCGCCTACAGCGTCCTGACCTTCAATAATAGGACCGAAAATCTTGTGGCCATGTCCGCGGTAGGAGTGCAACTCGTCGACGCAATCTGGAGCTACGTATTGAAAAATCCCGCTTGGAGTGAAGAAACAAAAACGATAGTCTCCAATTTCAAAGCCTGTCAGAAAAACCTTACGAGTCTCGTGTCCGATCGATACGGGTTATTTGAAGTGACGCTAACGAGTATCGACACGGCTCTTGATGTGGCTAGAGTCCCTCACTGGCTGGACATGTTTCTCGCTGATTCGTTATTTAGGATGTCTCGATGCCGCCTCTTTGTGTACTTGTTCGTCCATCACCACTACTGTCCAGAAGCTTGGGCGTTCAAGGAAAAACTGGCTCAAGAAGTGCAGTACATCGCCTCAGTTTCGGAGGACTTCCGCTTGGCCTTCAAGTGTCCGCTTCCGAAGACGCAAGTTCCGAAGTGTTCCTTCGCAAAAGAGAAGTGACACCGCGCACTTTTTGTGCGTTGCCTTGACTGTAGAAGTGTGCCGTTATACGATGGCTTCATGATTTCATTTTTATACGAGTACTTCGTGGAAGAAAATTAAGACAACAGTCGTTACGAGTTCGCACATGTTTGCTGTTTCTGTAAAGTTATTTTTCTTCTGTATGTGCTGCAGAACAAAGCGTATTGATGCAATGTTTAACTTGAAAGTTATTCTGTTTAGTTACTGTGGAACTCAAACTTTATTTTGTATAGTCATTGTTATACTTGTGGAGAGAAGAAGTGACATTGTGTAGCTAGTTTCGGGCGAAGACTTCGCGAAACGAATGTTGTCTGAACGTGATAAATTTGGCCGGTTGGTATTCGTCCAACGTGAGAAGAGCGCTGACTACGGTGGAAGAGATAGAAACATCTATGTCTTGTCTCGTGGGATACGCTGATCGCCGTGTATAGTATGTTGCTCTTGGTCGTTTTTTTTTTTTGCATACTACAATAGAATATGTTCACGAGGTGCCCTATTTTCTACCAAACAGCAAAAATAATCAGTCAATAATGGGAACTTCTCTACAGACAAGCCTGTTATATTGCGATGGTGCTTATGCCCGTATTTAACCACTCGTTTTCTCTTCCTTAAGGACGCCCCCTTCTGCGGTTGTGACAGTCGGGTTCTTATTGGCGTTGATTGCAGTTACTTTGCGCTTGAGGTCTTTTGGACTGCGCTTATTTCTTGGCGTTCTCATGTGTTGACACTTTTCTGCGACTGATACACACTCGCCAGGTTTATTTACTGTGCTCGAAGTACACTGCTTAGGATGGCACATGAGTTACTTGATTTCGCATTGTGCGTACCCACATTTGTCGGTTGTTGTGCTAGAATCGTTGAATCGTCATTGCTGTGGCGGTGAGAGAGCAGCAGAAAGAAATACTTCAACCCTGAATCTGGCCTTCTTCATAAGATGTACTATATGGCGCTCTCCAGATTGCTTCTGGAAGGTCTATCGCCTTGGTCAGTTCTGCGCGCACAGACGTGTCTACTTTGCGCTCACGTGGTCAACGGAGCTGCGGTCATGTTCCACAGCTCGGATGCAGTAGTTACGCGCGAACATTAGCTACTTTGAGAGCGCAACATGGACTAGCTTGCGTGGGCGTCGGGGGAGGTTACATCAGGGAGGTTAAAGTCGACGCCTACAATTATGAACTACTGCACACAATTTTGTGCATTCTGTTAACAAGACCAGGATCAGGTGTAGGCGGGTCATTTAACAACTGGAACCCGTCATCTTGTTTGATACGGCCTTACACAGATTGTGTTGCGCTCCTGTCAACACATAATTCCCAACTGTTAAGATGGGCTGGAGGGCAACATCGATTAAAATCAAGTTGAAACGACGGCACGCAGCCTCAGTAGTTGGGGGTTTGGTAGCTCGGCCGTTGAAGCATAACGACACGGCTACGCGCGCATTTCTAGTCGGACAGGTTGAAGAACCAGTGCGGTAGTACGGCGTGATGATTCTTTTACTACTTTTCGATGCTTTTATCAGACGTCGTGCCGGACGGCCGACCTTGCGTTGTTGACGGCTGTACACGAGAACCTGTGAGAGAGAGAAGAGAGAGAGAGAAGTCATAAGGGAAAGGCAGGGAGGTTAACCAGGCTGAGCCCGGTAGGCTACCCTGCACTGGGGAAGGGGGAGAAGGGATTGAAAGAGGAGAAGGAAGAGAGAAGTTCACAGTTCACACCTCACACATTTACAGTCAAGCGTTCATGGCTAAGTTTCATCACAGGCGGTCATGTAGGCTTGTGCACTTCAAAAAGCGCAGCAGCGCCTTTGTAGCCCTGTACATAGAAGACGCACGAGGCCACGGGCCCAAGATCTTCTCCTCCGTAAAAGACCTGTCGTCTAAGTGCCCCAAAGCAGTCCGAAGGGCAATCCTCTCTTCTTCGTATCTAGGGCAGTCACATAAGAGATGTCTGGTGGTTTCCTCAACACCACATGTGCTGCAGTTCGCACTGTCCGTCATTCCAATTAGGAATGAATAGGAGTTCGTAAAAGAAACTCCTAATCGCAGGCGGCACAGTAAGGTTTCTTCACGTCGTTTAAAACCGGGTAAAAGTCGTAATTGCATCTGTGGGTCCATGGCATATAGGCGCCGGTTGGTAAACTCTGGTGTATGCCATTTTCTTAGAGTTATAGTATGGGCAAGACTGCTGAGGTGCCGCGCTGCGTCCGTTCTTGACAATGGTATGGGGATTCTTTCATATTCGTCATGTGCTTCACGGGCAGCTTTGTCGGCACATTCATTGCCAGTGATGTTGCAGTGCCCAGGTAGCCACTGAAATACAATGTCGTGGCCTCTGACCACCGCTTGATGGTAGCGTACTCGTATCTCTGCTACCAATTGTTCATGTTGGCTGCGGCGCAGAGCTGATAAAAGTGACTGTAGGGCTGTCTTTGAGGCACAGAATATAGCCCAATTATTTGGTGATTGTTCGTGCACATAAAGCACTGCGCTACGGAGGGCGGCAAGTTCAGACCCTGTCGATGTTGTGACGTGGCTGATCTTGAACTTCTTGCAGAATGATGCCGACGGAATAACTACCGCACCAGTAGAGCTGGTCAGAGTCGAAGAGCCATCTGTATAAATGTGAATTCGATCAAAGTAGGAATCATGCAGCATATGTAGAGCAGCTTGATTCAGGGCACAAGTTGGCAAGTCGGACTTCTTTGTAACTCCTGGAATGGAGAGCCGCACTTGTGGCTGCCGGAGACACCACAAAGGACAAGGTGGTATTGCGGCAGGCGTGAAGTCCGATGGAAGAGAAGATCGATAGGAGGTTACAGTGCCCGAAAAAGTTGCATCTGGCCTACTTTCCGAGAGAGAAGCAAGGCTGTGAGGTCCGTTTGTGAAACCATAGATGCAGAAACTATTAGATCTAAACAAAGCCATGCCGGCCGAGTGCCAACCGCCCCTTCTCTCCCTCACGGGCACTCTTCTAGGTCTCGCATGTGCGGCAAGCCACCTGGCAAAATGGCCGACGCCGCGCCGCCCGGAATCGCGCGCCTGCTCTTGAAAAGAGCGGCCGTGCGTTTTATTGCGATAGAAATTACATGGACAAACGAGGCTACATTTCGCCAATATATATATATATATATATATATATATATATATATATTGTAGTGGCGAAGAGGGTCCGCAGCCATTGAGAGAGGATGACGAAGTCCAGCAGCCCGGAGAGAAACAATGACATCATGGACTGAATTTCAGCACCTAAAGTTTCCGTGGAAAATTCATTGTTGTCCATCAAGACAATCGGAAGTAATCCTTACACAATTACGTTGCCGTGTCCCACCATTAAACCTATATTTATACAGGGCTCGTCTGCCGATATCGCCGCTGTGTCAATTCTGCCTAGAAATAGAAACCGTAGAACACTATTTTTTAATATGTCGTCGGTATAAATTACAAAGAAAAAGACTTCTTGAAATACCGCTTGCTAAATTAGGGGTAAATTTAACATCAGAAACAGTACTCACTTTCGGTGCCTCGGTATTTGGCTTTAGCCACAGGGACATATTTGATGCCGTTTGTGGTTTCATTCAATCAACAAAACGAATAAAATTTTAAATCCCTACTTTTACATCTGAGAGATATTTCAGTTTTAATTCATTCCATTAATATTATAAATTATGCAGTTTAGGAAAATTAATCTGTCTGTTCTGGTTACTAAGTTGCACATTAACTGTAGTCTCAGAATCCATATCTAAAAGTTCAGGTGCTCAATTCCTGGCCAGTCCCCCGAAGTGGGAACGAGCCATTTGCTGAGGACATCATCATCATCATCATCATCGGAGAGCGCGAGACAGCGACCGAGGCTCTTGAGCCAAGGCTGTTGCATAACCTTAACTGCTTTGTAAATAAACCCCCTCACAGATTGGTGGAAAGGTGTCGGGTATTCTCCCAGTCTCCCAACCTGGAACTACGAAGCCGTACCTTACCTCCAGCGTCGGCGATGCCGGAAGAAACCACCACGCAACGCTCCTCCCAGACTCGAGCCACCGTCTGTCCCGGCGTGCTGCATCAGCGTCACCCACCGATATTCAGCGGGACGGACGATCAAGACGTCGAGGACTGGTTGACAACTTAGCAGAGGGTGAGCGCAGTCAACAAATGGGACGATGCGACTAGGCTGACCAATGTAATCTTTTACTTGACCGGCGTCACCAGTCTCTGGTTCCGGAACCACGGAGAGGAGATTAATATCTGGGCCTCGTTCAAGACAACATTTTCGGAAATCTTCTGCCGCCCCGCGGTAGGCAAACTCCGCGCAGAACAGCGACTTCGTGAACGCGCTCGAGAACCCGGTGAGAACTTTACCAGCTATACTGAAGACGTCGTCGACTTGTGTAAGCGTATAAACCCGTCGATGCACGAGTCGGACACGATCAAGCAAATCCTCAAAGGAATAGCTGATGATGCATTTCAAATGCTATTGGCAAAAGACTCACAAACCGTCACCGATGTTGTCAGCTTGTGCCAGAGTTTCGTCGAATTGCGCAAGCAACGCGCCCAAACTCGCCGCCCTCTGAAACAGAACGACTCGATCGCGGCGTTGACATTGGGCGACCAGAATGCACTGCTGCTTCAGATCAAGCAGTTCGTACGTGAGCAGGTCGCCGGAGAGCTCTCCATTTTATCGAGCACGCCCGAGCCAGCCCAGGCTCAACATCTGGCCCCAGTCATACGCCAAGTTATACCGGGAGAAGTCACTCACGCTTTGCCTTTCGCTCGTCCGCGACCTCCGGAGCCTGCGCCCTTGTCGTATGCGCAAGTCGTCGCTGCCAGGCCGCCTCGTCAACCATCCTATTCTTCCGCGTCGGCACCCGTTCGGCCCCCACCAGTTCCGTTCAGTCGACCAGTCCCCACAAATCCATGGCGCACTGCGGACAATCGCCCTATCTGTTATTCTTGCGGCTATGCAGGACATGTGGCACGCTTCTGTCGCCGTCGCCCTCCGGTTCCAATAGATGTCATGCGACCGTCTGCTTACGATCCTGCGCTCTGTGACGGCACACCCCGGCTACAACAATCCTCTTCGCCCAAGCGCATGCCCTCAGCTACCCGCCGGTCTCCATCCCCCCGACGTCGCTCTCTGTCACCTATGTGCCATCGACCCTGCCCCTCTGAGGCGGAAAGCTAAACGTCGCAGTTTCCGAGGCACGAGCTGCGTCGTCGTCGAAAAATTCAAGTACTCGAATTTCTCCAGCGAACCTCATTGACGTTATTGTGGATGGCCTTCGTACCCTTGCGCTTGTAGACACTGGTGCTGCCGTTTCAGTGATTGATGTAAAACTTTGCCGCTTGCTTCGGAAGGTTACGACGATGTCAACGGGATTATCCCTCCGTACCGCCAGCGCACACCATATTTAGCCGTTAGCCGCCTGCACAGCCCGCGTCATAATTCAAGATGTTGTTTATCCCATTGAGTTTCTTGTGCTACCAGCCTGTTCGCATGATGTCATCCTCGGTTGGGATTTTCTTTCTCGCCATCATGCTGTTATTGACTGTGCTCGTGCCCAGGTGGCGTTCTCTGCGTTGTGTTCCGCGTCGTCTGCACCTACAGTGGAAAAGTTGTTTGTCACCGAGGATACGAACATACCACTCAGTAGTACAGTCCTTGTCCCCGTGTCCTGTGCCGCGGTTCGTGAGTCTACAGTTCTCTTTACACCCTCCGAGAACGTTCAACACCGCAGGAATGTCACGTTGCCTTTTGCCGTTCTCGACATGACCAACGGCGCCACATCCTTATATGTTATGAATCCGTTGCCGGTTCTCTCAACCTTACTCCGTGGAGTGTATCGGCCCAATTCAGGCGTTCGACGTATCCTCCATCCTCTGCCTTGACGACGTGGACAACTTGCACCTTAGTGCCCTGACACCTTCTGCTACTAAGCCTGGTCGACCACCTTTAAGTATGTTCGGTTCCGCCATCAACGACGAACTTGCAGAGGCGCACCACGAGAAACTTTTTGCACTCCTCCACCAGTTTCGAGGCTCGTTTGATTGCCAGAAGACGTCATTAGGCCACAAGCATACTGTTCTCCATCCGATTGACACCGGATCACAAGCGCCTCTGCGTCAGCGCCCTTACCGCGTATCCCCTGCTGAGCGTCATGTGATCGCCGAACAAGTCACCTGTTGTTCTTGTCAAGAAAAAAGACGGCTCAATCCGCTTCTGCGTCGATTACCACCGATTGAACAAAGTTACGCGAAAAGATGTGTATCCCCTGCCACGCATCGATGATGCCCTGGACTGCTTGCAAGGAGCCGAATTCTTTTCATCACTACACTTACGGTCCGGTTATTGGCAGGTCCTTATGGCACCATCCGATCGCCCGAAAACTGCCTTCGTAACTCCCGATGGGCTGTACGAATTCAATGTTGTACCCTTCGGCCTATGTAATGCCTCAGCCACATTCGAAAGGATGATGGACAGTGTCTTGCGTGGGTTGAAATGGAAGACGTGTCTGTGCTACCTGGATGACGTCGTCGTTTTCTCCCCTGATTTCGACAGTCACCTCCGTCGGCTTTACGAGGTACTGAGCTGTTTGACGCGCGCAGGCCTTCAGCTTAATTAACATCAAGAAGTGCCGATTCAGAGCTCGCAAACTCACCAACCTGGGCCACGTAGTCTCTAAGGACGGCGTCCTTCCCGATCCGCAGAAACTTCGCGCTGTTGCTGAATTCCCGAAGCCTACCTCCGTGAAAGCGCTTCGCAGCTTCTTGGTCTATGCTCATACTTTCGCCGCTTTGTGAAGAACTTCACTTCTATAAAAGCACCACTGACGAAGCTGCTCACCGGCGATAGTTATCTGTATGGTTGGTCGCCGGCGTGTGATGATGCCTTCGCAAAATTACGTCGTTTCTTGACTTCACCGCCCATTCTACGTCACTTCGACCCTACCGCTCCGACCGAGGTACACACGGATGCTAGTGGGATGAGCCTTGGCGCTGTCCTTGCCCAACGTAAGCCAGGCTTCTCTCAGTACGTAGTTGCCTATGCGAGTCGTGCTCTTACCAAGGCAAAGTGCAAGTACTCGGTTGCCGAGAAATAATGTTTGGCAATTGTTTGGGCGTTGCGGAAATTTCGCCCTTACTTCTATGGCCATTCGTTTGATGTCGTCACCTATCATTCGCTCTGTTGGCTGGCTTCACTGAAGGATCCGTCGGGTCGACTTGGACGCTGGGCGCTTCGTTTACAAGAATTCCATATTCGCGTCATGTACCACTCAGGACGCAATCACGCCGACGCACATTCCCGCTTGCCCCTGCCTTCTGACGTCGCGCCTGTTTCCCTTTCCGCAACTTCCTGCGCTAACATCACTATCACTGACATGCCTTCAGAACAGCGCAAGGATCCCTGGATCGCCTCGCTGACCGACGATCTCTCTATGCCTTCGACAACACCAGCCCCACAGCTCTCTCGTGCCCTTCGTCGCCAAGTACCTCATTATGCGCTCCGGGACGCCATGTTGTACCGCCGCAACTACGTGCCCGATGGTCGAAAGTGGCTTCTTGTTATACCTCGCCATTTGCGCTCCGATCTGTGCACGCACTTTCACGCAGACCCGCAAAACGCACATGCTGGCGTTTTGAAAACGTATGGTAGACTTCGCCAGCGATTCTACTGGCGTGGAATGTACACATACGCCCGCAAGTACATTCGTTCCGGCATTGGGTGTCAACGCCCAATGCCGGAACATGTGATTTACATCATGATAACGCGAGACTGCCCGATTACCTGCGAGTTGTGCAGCAATGCATGTGACAATGGCATGCTAGGGGAGCGTTATTAAATTATCTGTACGTAGTTTCCTTAGTCGCGTGTATTACGTGCCCTTTGGTTTTTCATAACATGCTTTATAGCTGCATGGAATAGCTTCTCAACAGGGAGCCACTGAACTTAATGTTAAAAAATTTTAAATTTTGTGTGGCTATATTTCATGTGCATTGATTACTTTTCACTTCTGTAGTTGTGGCTTTAGATTTTCTACCCCTTGTGCAACATGCACATTGAGCTTTGATAATTATATTTGCTATTGATTTACAGCACACATGTTAGCACGGGTTCATGTCACTGCTTCTAAATGTTTCTTTTTTCTGATGTTAGTAAGTTTGTAGTTTGCTTCCTAGCTCACCCCGAAAGAAGGCACTTAGAGTACAAATAAATCAAATTACAAAAATTATTGAGAAGTGCAATACTGAGTTTGCTGGTTTAAAACCGCAATGAGGCATGCCATGTATCAACCACAATCCGAACCTATTTTTCCCGCTTCTCACAGCTGGAGCAATAGGATGCGGTCAAAGATGCACTTATAAAATCCTCAAATCTCTGCTACGGTACTTCGTATGTTTAAAGCTGCAGTACTATTCAAGGTAGTCGCTGAGCTAACATTTGCATGTTATCTGCACTGTCTAATGCAAAACACTATATTCCAAGATGAACAAAGCCCCAGTAAAGTGACACCAGAAGCTGCAGACACTCTACTGGTCCCAGACATTGAAGACCTCCACAGTGAGACCAGTCCGACTCCTACAAGAGAGATTTGATGGTAAGAAAGTCCCACTTCCTTGTTTATTACTTTTTCTCTCAACTTGTCGTGGCATGTGTCACTCATGTACATGTGTCATTCTGAGGCTGTCTCATTTATATAAAAATTCCCAACTGTGTCTCTGGGCATCACCTTTACAAGTATATCACTGAGCAGCAGATAATGGAGCAGTCACTTTTAGGCTTACAAGGTCTCGTCAATTTGCTTGCACATGTCAGATAACTTTTGCTGTGCTGTCGCATAACTCAATGTATGCGAGTGCCCACAGCGTCTCCAAAAGTTTCTGCTTAATCTATGAGGCGTTTGTGAAGCACTGTCTAGAGATATATTGGATGTTGCTTTAGCACGAGTCCATCACCTGGATTCATGCACGGCATTTGCCACATCTCTATTTTAACTGTACTTTTGCAGAGCAGAGAGTTGAAAGGATGCACAACATGTGTCTTGCTCTTCCTTCTTTTTAGGCATGTTTAAATACTTGCAATGCTGAACCAACTTTACCATGTAGCTTTGTTGACTAACATTATTAGCAAAATAATAAAATAAGGACATAATGAGCACATGTAAGTTGCAAGCTGCGGAAAAGTTCTCATGTTACTGTGAACGTAAGCTGTACTGTTTTGTAGGAGACCGGTATCTACCCACATTTCAATCGTTGCAATATGCAGTTGTGTCATTTGACACAACCGAAGTACCTAAGCCTCTTCGCGTAGGCCTGTAGGGGCTTCTTTGTAGAAGTAAATCAAAGCTAACATAATGGTCTTAAGTTTCTGACAAGTGATTCATCATAAAGGAAAGTAAGGTGTACACACACTGACAACAGAACCTGGCATTTGTGTAGTATGGTGCTCTTGTATCTGTGTTTGCATGCCTTACTTTTTTTACTGTGAATCCCTACCAACTAGCTCAACTTTCTCTCATTCTAAGCTTGATTTCTAGTACACTTAGCTCCTATCCGCAGCGTTTGTGTTGTGTGGTTTGCTCCCCATCCTTCTACGATGAATCCCCACCAACTAGCTCAACATTGCCATGACAAGTGATGCTCTGTTGGCGTCATGCTACTTGTTGGTGCCTTAATACAATGCAATGCTTGCTGTATGACTTGTAAAACGAATTCACTTTAAACCCATAAATTAAACAATAGTGATTTTTGCAGCTATACAGGCCCTCTCGGTGGGCAGTAGAGCTGTTGTGCTTGAGTCGACGATCCGACAGGCCACAAATCCAACCTGGCACATGGAGCGGATTGGTCGGCTAACTGCCTCAGTGTTTAAAATTGTGTGGTGCCAAAAACCTGATAGTATTGTTAGAGATACTATACCCACGCAACTATAAAACTGAAGCCATGCACTATGGAAATGTGCATGAGCCAGATGCCGTTCAGGCGTATGAACAGCTAATGGCCTGCATCGATAAGAACATATCAAGTGGATATACAGGCCTGCACGTGCATGCGGAGCATCTGTTCATTGCTGCATCCCCAGATAGGCTGGCATTTGAGGGCAGTGACATGGGGCTGCTAGAAGTTAAATGCCCATTTTCCTTCAAAGGAAAACTAATCGAAGAAGCTGCAGCTTTTCCAAAGTTTTGCTGTAGGGCAACTGATAATGAAATTGCACTGAAAAAAGATAATGAATACTTTTATCAGCTGCAGGGCCAAATGGCACTGACAAGACTACGCTGCTGCGACTTTGTTGTGTGGACAAATGCAGCATCCATTGCTTCCTCCACACACGTCGAAAGAATTTTTTTGATAAGGTTATGTGGTCTAGGGAAATATTGCCAGCACCACTGAGTTTTTTTAGGAATGCTGTGCTAGCCGAGCAGCTGACCCAGCGAATTATAAGAGGGCTTCACCTGTATGATTCTGCCAGGTACACTGGCACTACTAAAACTGAAAACCGCCAGAAAGCAGGAGCCCCTACAATAGAAATATGTGCACCACAAACAGAATGATGTCATTGTCAAGGAGGTGGGACATAACAATGCCCACATCTAGATGTTGAGAGGAGGATAATGCTTAAAGCTCATACCAGCTTCATTATAGCAGGCTGGTACAAAGCTCTTGTATGAAAGCATTCCTTGAGAGATTGTTTAAGTAAACAAAAAACCGTTTCAGGGACCCTTTGTCGTTATATAGGTTTTGCTGCAAGGATAGTGCTTATATGAGTTTTTTTAGTTTCCTTTGAGTAGCAGTAAGTTGGTATGGGCTGTGCATTTTATCGGTACAGTGCTGTGTGATGTGTCAAAGAGGCAATCCAAACACTGTTGCCAAAGATGATGCCGAGTGGACGTTATTTTTGATTACATGCACGATGCTACCTGTAAATACAAAAACTATGCCATATTATAGGAAAATAAGTTGTGTCACCGCCGTTTCTTGTTCAGAAGTACAAATTGTGTGGGGTGAAAAGTACTCTATTTCCAGTGTTG
This sequence comes from Dermacentor silvarum, assembly GCF_013339745.2. Classification (NCBI taxonomy): domain Eukaryota; kingdom Metazoa; phylum Arthropoda; class Arachnida; order Ixodida; family Ixodidae; genus Dermacentor; species Dermacentor silvarum. Next base: position 119,088,485 of record NC_051162.1, read on the forward strand.
GAGGAGTACTGACATTATTCCCAAAAGTATTTTTTGCCAGAGAGTTGTTTTGTATTGATGTCACACCTCAAACTCAGTGTCATGAAGTATTAACTATACAGTTGCTTTGTGGTGCACTGTTGCAGGTAATTCGCGAGCAGCAAACACAATCATAGACTACGCGCCATAGCTAATGATGTTTGCACACAAAAGTACTGCACATCTGAGAGCTCCAGCTAGCGACTTCATCTGCTAGCCAAGCGCATGCTACGTCAAAATCGCTGTCCTCAGTCACCCAGCTAAGCACAGGATTGTTGCTGTTTGGGATGCTGCAAATAATTTTGAATTTAAAAGCTGTCGCTCATGCTCTCTTCCAGTGTCTTCGCCTTAAGGGACATGTGTGAACAACGCACTGTTTTACAGTCGCTTTTTTTATACTTAGGCAGTGTTAGTTGAGAGAACACATATGATGCGCTCAGCATCGAGAAATAACGGATATAGCTTCAAGCCATATGCTTGTGCTTGAAGCACATATTTGACATGATGGGCCACAGGTATCCGATATAAACAGCACGACACTTAGAAGCAAATTGTCGATATCAACTGGCAGCTTTGTGGGTAACACCATAATGTAGATATGGCTCTGCTGTCCTTATGGATTCAGGATGCACAGTGCTACTGTCACTCATTTCTCCACAATAAATGAAGGCTTCAGGGGCACAAGCTGCCCTAGGCAGCCTGACAGCCACTGAAAATAGTATGGGTGGCTGTGCACAACAGTATATGATACGGTCTACGATTTTGCAACTAATAACACAAACAGCCAGGAGCAATGGCAACACAAAAAGAAATTGTGTGACATAAGCAAATTGTGTAGCATTGGTAATAACTGTGGCCATTATGTATATAGACATAACAAAAAATTACAATATATGCTGTGTACATGGAAAAGAACAGGAAAAGCAATATCATTTATTCAGAAAGATGCAAGATACAAATTGCCCCAGAAGGTAGTACAATAGACACTGTTGTAAGCCCGTTATACTGCACGAGAGTAGACTGTCATTACAAAGCCTGGTCTCTTCTGGTCATGAGCATTGTAAAGGGGCTCATTTTGAGTAGCTGAACTGTGTCATCTAGCTACTTGTTCTCATTATAGACTGACATGATTGGCTGCTGAGAATTTCACAAAAAGGCACAAGTCCTAAAAATGCTGTCAGCAATGTCGAGCATATTGATTGGCAGTGGTGCTATGAATATGAAATAAAATTCTATGAATCGTCTCACGACTCGCTCAACAGGGATCCTAGCACCAGCTATTTTTCGGGTAGCAATCACATTATTAGCTGAAAACTGATTCTCCATTTTAAATGGTGGCAAAACACCCTCCAACCTAAAGCCTTTGTCGACCATCACACCGTCCCCTGCATTTAAGAAATCCACTAGGCCTGAATTTTCGACAGCTTCTATACATCTAACATCCCCCCCACATATCTGGCACAAATGAAACATAGCCATCTAGTTACTCGAACAAATGCTTTGAATGTGTTGTAATGCTTGTACAAGGAGATAGTGTACCTCTGTGCCTGTAGTTTTGAAGGTGTTTGGATTCTCACCTCTGTGCAATCAAGGATCACTCTAGTGTTCGAGAAGTCACTGAATGCCATTGGCATGTGCCTTCTGACCTCTGTTAGCATGGGAAATCTTTGCAATGCTCAAAGCTCTCTATCAAGAAAAATTACCCATGTACAAAAGATGCAACTAAGGCACGACTGAGAAATTCCAAACATTCAAGCCACTTCTTTGGCGCAAACACCAGTCCTGAGCCTATACAGCACCATGAAAAGTTATTTGCGCTTAGAGAGCTGCCTTTCCTTAGCTTGAATTTTTCCTCCATCCCAGTGCATTCTGCATTTCTTTCAGTGTGCTTAAAAAGTGCTTCAAACTGTTCCTTACTTTGCAGTCCTGTGCAGAACTTGAAAGACGATTTGTGAATAGTATCCACAGAAAAAGTGCAGCGTCTTAGCTTTGTACGTTGCAGTTTTAGCTCTCTGACTTTCCGTTGTAAGGCCATATTTTCAGTTAAAAGGTGGTCAGTGTTTTCTTCTCTGCTTAAAGACGTTGGCTGTAGGACCTCCTGTGGCTCAGTGAGCATTGGGGAAGTTGCAAGCAGCAAGAATGCATCAACTGCTCCTTCCTCCTCAAATAAAGAGGCTGGACCTGCATTTACATCAACAGATGCAATAAAGTGACATTACTGCTTGCAGACAACAATTAATCGAACACTGACCAGTACTCTCAGCATTCCAACTTTGTGCGAAGTGCATTAACCTAATGACCTGGAGTGGCTTGCATGAACATTTAATTACAAAAATGATAATGAATTTAAGAATGTGTTTAGTGCAGACTAGTTTTCGAAGGAACATTTAAGAACTCGTTCTTAGATTCGTTATTAAATGTTCGTGCAAGCCGCCCCTGGTTACCTGGCAACAAATTATGGATAATTATGTTACAAACATCCAACAGACTCGCAATGTGCAGCATAAGGTGAACATGAGAAACATTTTCAGCTGCGTAATGTGTGTGTTGCCTCGCATTAGTTCAAAAGCTACGGCTCACCCTGAACACAGGATGTGTCTGCTTCCCCGTCACTGTGACCTTTACAAGTTCTTCGACCTGAAACCGCTGCACCTGTGGCGTAACATGAATAAGTAATAAAACAGTATGAGTATGCACAAAAATGCATGACTTAGATAGGGCATGAAGTGTAGTTAATGGGGCATATATCACATTCCACCACTGCATATCTTGCTTTATCGTGTGCAATAGTGCTAGGTGTAGTACATACATACACAGGCAGTGGGGAGGCCAACAGTATGCTAGTTTGCATACATAAAGTGTGTGTACATCTACAAAAATGCAAAAAAAACGCTTAACCTTGCACTCGGCCGCGCAACTCTTGAAACAGCGAAGCTGGGCGATCGTAGCCCAGCATTTTCCAGAAGAGCGCGCGAACTTTTCATCTTAACTCATGATGATAATTTCTCTTCGCGTGTCTCGCACTTACAGCCGTCACTGCGTTTTACATAGCGCAGCTTGCAACACCGACACCACGTTGCTATGCCGACGCGTTCCAGCAGACCCGCTCCGTGAAAAGGCCGTTTCACATGGCGCGATTTTCACACAGCGACACAGCGAATTACGTCGCTCAGCGACCGCCGCGACGTCGCAGGCTCTCCGCGACGGGATTCCAACATGTTGTAATTTCCGTCGCTGAGTCGCAGCGATCTGCGCGATGTGGGCGGAGCAACGTGACGTAACAGCAAGCGCCGTCGAAATAGGCCCTTTCCTGTTTTACCACGTGTTGGAAGCTCAGCGGAGCAATGTCGCGCACCAGTTTCAATGATGTTTTAACAGAGCGTACCCACCAGCGCCTGTGGCTCAGGAGCTTCATCAAAAAAATGTCACAGTTTCGCCCTAAGGGCGAAGCAATGAATGCGATAGCAACACAGCAATGTCATACGAAGTAAGGTGAGCGGCTTTGGTAGCAACAACACGCAGAACTGTTGTCGACGCCATCGGCGTTTTGCCCGCGTTAGCTCAAAATGCGTGCGGCGTTGGTGACTGTTGCTGGAGCCTCTGATATAAATAGGCACTTGGTGCCGCAGCTAAACGTCGCCTCCCTTCCCTCCCCCTCCCCCACGGCCTCTCGCGCGTCCGAAGAAGGCGCGTTTGCTCTACATATATGGTGATTGTAAAGGAGAAAAGAGACGCCTACTTCTGCAGCCCTTAAGCGAGCACGGCGCAGAACGCGCGTTTGTTCTCCGCCGTGCGTTCACTCCCCGTGAAAGACGCGCCCCTCGCGCCCTTTCACTCGCACATACAGCGTTCGGCGCGCGGCGACGATTTCATCTCCAAATGACGTCATACGGAACCTCACGGCGACGGCGACGGCGACGGCGACGGCGACGGCGACGCCGACGGCAGAAATCTGCTTTTGAGTGTCCATATAATTGCTATCGCAATAAAAAATGTCACAGTTTCGCCCTAAGGGCGAAGCAATGAATGCGATAGCAACACAGCAATGTCATACGAAGTAAGGTGAGCGGCTTTGGTAGCAACAACACGCAGAACTGTTGTCGACGCCATCGGCGTTTTGCCCGCGTTAGCTCAAAATGCGTGCGGCGTTGGTGACTGTTGCTGGAGCCTCTGATATAAATAGGCACTTGGTGCCGCAGCTAAACGTCGCCTCCCTTCCCTCCCCCTCCCCCACGGCCTCTCGCGCGTCCGAAGAAGGCGCGTTTGCTCTACATATATGGTGATTGTAAAGGAGAAAAGAGACGCCTACTTCTGCAGCCCTTAAGCGAGCACGGCGCAGAACGCGCGTTTGTTCTCCGCCGTGCGTTCACTCCCCGTGAAAGACGCGCCCCTCGCGCCCTTTCACTCGCACATACAGCGTTCGGCGCGCGGCGACGATTTCATCTCCAAATGACGTCATACGGAACCTCACGGCGACGGCGACGGCGACGGCGACGGCGACGCCGACGGCGACGGCGACGCCGACGGCAGAAATCTGCTTTTGAGTGTCCATATAATTGCTATCGCAATAAAATTTTTTCTCCAGCTCGCACAATTCATTTAAAAGGAGAAGCTGCATGCTATCCAGGTCGGGAGCTGACGCCGCCTTCAACATACGGCACGTACCCTCACGATCGTCGCGTCGTCAACGTCTTCCTTGCTACAAATTGTGCCAGACACTTGCACACTTAATAGTAGCTTCTTTTGGAGAGGCAAATACTCCTGCAGGAGAAGAGTTGTGGCTTCCATCGTACCGCAACAACACAACTAGAGTGTGCAAAACAAAACCACCCACCACGCCGCACGCTTATGCGGTTTGTGCAGCATTTTCACTAGCCGTAATTGCGGACTAAGCGATCGCAGTCTCAACGCGTTTAAAGGCTGAAAAATTATGTACTATTCTATTTTCAAAAAAATAATATGAAATTGTAATATTTGACTAGTTTCCATATTATTTTTATTTAACGATGCAGGCATGGATACTTTGTGAGCAGGGAGCAACCTTGGGCGTCGCTGCGACGGAAATCGCGCGGTCAAAGACGCATGTGAAAGCTGCCAGCGAAAATCGCTCTGCGACGTACGCGACAGAACGATTTTTTTCGCCCCAATCGCGCCATGTGAAACGGCCTAAAGCGCGCAAAACCTCTTCACCTCGCAGAGCACGAGCGTGGGAACACTCCAGCTGTGGACGAAGACAACGACGCTCGAACGCAATCATATGGTTCGCATGTTCTGCAAGCGTGGCTGTATAGCGCCTAGTGAATATGGTTACGGCGCTCACCTTAGTACGGGGGTTCGAATCCCGCCTCGGCAATAAAGCTTATTTTCTTTTCTTGATAGTTTCTTGATATGAACCACAAATTACGGCTGATTTATTAAAATGCACAGAATGGCCGGAATCGGTGACACCTGTTTGTGGAGCGCCTGTTTTCCTCTTCGAACGTGCCGCGGTGCGAGCATTACGGTCGACGGCGTTTTTTTTTTTTTTTTTTTTTGAACTGGTCCGTGTACACAAACAGTGTCGTTATGAAGTCCGGATGTCTGGGTGATGAAGGCGCCCCTGAAATGTGTCAGTTACTCCAATAAGACGCACCACTCAACTCAAGAAGACGCAGCACGGTAAAATGAGCCCGAGTACATACCGTACATAACGATTCGCTAAACGAACATAGGCGTTCTGCAACTTTGCTACTTCCACAGTGCACGCTGCTTGCCACGTCCGCCCGGCGCCCGGCAGTGCAGGCGCGGTTGGCTCCGACAGGTAACTACGATAACATCACGAGCGTTCGCTGAGCGTTTATAAAGCTGTAAGTGTGCACGGCGTGAGGTTGCGAACTGGCGGCGTTCTAGCAGCGGCCGCACAGAGAGGAGAGCAAAAAAGAAAGGGGAAAAATAGCCCTTAACAGCTTCTCTGTAAAAAAAAAAACTTCACGCAGGCAAAACTCCACGTAGCCCTAGCAAAGCTGACTAGAAATACCAGCCCCGGCAAAGACCGGATTGCAAACAAGCAGTTACGCAACCTACCGCAGCAGGCCACTGCGGCTCTCCTCCGGTACTAGAACGAGTGCTGGGAGAAAGGAGAACTGCCTGCTGTATGGAAGCACTCGGAGATCACTATGATACCCAAGCCCAACAAGCCTCTCAGCTTGGAGAACCTACGCCCGATCTCCCTCACTTCGTGCGTGGGAAAGCTCTTCGAACATATGGTGCACGACCGCATTACCCAGTACCTCGAAGATAACGGCCACCTACCAGACACCATGTTCGGCTTCAGGCAGCACCTTTCAACGCAGGACGTACTCTTACAACTGAAAGAAGGCCTCCTCGATCACCTTAACAATCGAAGCAAGTACTGCATACTGGCAGTAGACGTCAAGGGAGCCTTTGATAACGTCAGTCACGACGCGATCCTCCACAACCTCGAAGGCACCGGCTGTGGCACTAGGACCTACGCGTACGTCAGAAACTTTGACAGACCGCACGGCAACCGTCGGGATCTGTAACATTCGCAGCGAAAGCTTCCAACTTCCAAACAGAGGCACCCCGCAAGGGTCGGTCATCTCACCGCTACTCTTCAACGTGGCTATGATCAAGTTACCTAAACTTCTCGAGACCATACCAGATCTGCATCACGCGATGTACGCTGATGACATCACGCTCTGGAACAGAGCTGAGAACATTGGAAGGCAAGAAACCGCCCTACAAGAAGCCGTAAACACCATCCAAAGCTATCTCCAAAACTGTGGCCTCCGCTGCGCCCCCGAGAAATCTGAGCATCTCGTCCTGAAAGCAAGAACGAGAGGCAGGCCACCCAGCTACGAAGAGCCCGACCCCTGCGTCACCCTCAATGGGACGCCAATCCCGAAAGTCGATACGCTACGAATACTGGGACTCCTTATTCATAAGGACGGACCCGGAGCGGCCAGCCTACCAAGACTACAACGCACCCTTTCGCAACTCACGCACCTCGTCAAGAGGATCTCAAGCCAAAGAAGCGGCCTCAAGGAGCAAGACACGCTCAGAATAATACAAGCACTGCTCACCAGCCGCATCACATACGGCATGCCGTACCTGGCTTTAAAGAACGCAGAGATCGAAAAGATCAACGTCATGATAAGGAAGGCAATCAAAGTCGCCCTGGGACTCCCCCCCATGGCTTCTACTACATGTCTCCTTAAGATGGGCGTCCACAACACGTGGCAAGAGCTCGCTGAAGCGCACAAGAACAGCCAACTGGAACGACTCAAGCTTACACCCACCGGGAGATCAGTACTCCTACACCTGAACTACAGTGAGACGTACGTCGCAGACACGGACAAGAAAGAACGAATTCCATCGGACGTTCGAGAGTCCCTCTGCATTGCACCCATCCCGCGCAACATGCATCCCATATACCACAAGAGTAGAAGGCAAGCTAGAGCCAACGCCATCAAACGAAGATTCAAGCAAGACCCAGACGCCCGCTACACCGACGCGGCCAAGTATCCGCATCGAAACGCATACGCTCTCAGCGTCGTAGACTCCCGAGGCCGCGAGTTAGCATCGGCAACCGTCAAGGTACGCAACCCGGAAACGGCGGAAGAAGCGGCAATCGCTCTCGCCACCACCACATGCAGTCATTTTCACCGACTCTCAGGCCGCCTGTAGAAATTTCTCGAGGGCCCGCATCTCGGCTGATGCACTCAAGGTACTACAACGACGTAGCACTCCGCTCCCGTACACCTGCGTAACGTGGGTACCCGGACACGAGGGGCTAGAGGGGAACGAAGCGGCCCACACCGCTGCCCGCGAGCACGTCAGCCGGGCTCCCCTCGCCCCACACGCCCTCCGACCCACGGCAGAAGAGGTGGAAGCCGTACCCAACAACTATTCGGCGATATTGCAACACTACAGGCTCGAGCACCGCGTGTACCCTCCACCGCACCCAAACCTCGGCAAAGAAGAAAGCGTGGTCCTCAGACGCCTACAAAGTAATACCTACACTCACGGCACTATAATGCACCGCCTCTACCCGACATTCCACAGCTACCTCTGCCCACTCTGCAACGTTCCCGACACCCTGGCACACTTGCTCTTGGAATTCCCGTGGCATGAAGACAGCGAAATGCAGCCGGAAATGAACGCTAACCGAGCACCACAAGCAAACGAAGACCACCTATTTGAAACGTGGGAGGCCAAGCTCGCCCTCGGGGACCTGGAAGACCAACGACAACTCGTCGCCAGGGCCAAGAGGGCAGCCGAAGCCAGAGGGTTCCTGGACTAAGGAACCTTCCCACCTCAGGGTGATACCGGGCCTCGCTCGGGACACTGTTTCAATAATAAACGTTTCTCTCTCTCTACGCGTTCCATTTAGCCAGCTCGCGCGAGCTCATTTAGCTGGCCTAAATGTACATTTGCGTCTTTGTCGAGATTATTCGTATGAGTCAGTAACGACGAAAACAGAGAGCTCAACTACATATGCCAATACATACCAGTCCCAAAGTGCTTCCCGCACAGTCGAGATGCTGCTGACGGCTGCCATGGACGCCCTTGCGCATCGTGCCGCTTCACATTCCAAATTCAGGCTTCACGGCGCTGTCTATCGCGTTTTACCGACGGAAATCGGAAAAACCGCACTGTCCTGCTGGGATGGTCACGGGAGATGCAGCCGTAAGCAACACACCACGACATTGGCAGCGCGCCAAAAGCGTTCTGCGCGCGCAGCAGCGAGGCAGACTAGTGCAGCGCCTGCGAAATCGCTTCGGTCATCAGCCGCTAGGGCGCTGTGCATGCGCAGGTCGGCGTCGACAAGGCGTGGCGAGTGGCAACAGTGAAACACGTTTCTTGAGGCGAGGAGTGCAGTTTGCCCGTCCGCGCCTTTGCGCAGTGGAAGTGCTGCAAGCTGTTGTTCCTGGACGGCTGCTACAGTTGCTACAATGTCTTAAGGAGATAACTATCGCGCAGGAGGCGGTAAGTCGACGCTCTTTTCTGTATGTTGAACCTCTATTCTCGACACGCATGGCGGCTGCCATTATCTGCCATCGTGACTGTCCCATTGGCTGTCCAGAGGTCACGTGTTTTGAAATTTCTGCCGGGAAACGGAAGTTTTGCAAAATAGAATTGTGCGTTGTCATCAGAATGACGAAACGTGACGTGGAGCTGCAAATTTTATCGACTAATACTTTTTGTGGTCCTTGGCCCCTATGTTGCGACTTTGCGCTTTAAAAAGAAAGTGGACGGTAGCGTACAGAAGCCCGTGCAATGCATCTGCAATTTCGCGAATATGTGGTGGCGTTCTAAGATAGCCGGCATGTCAGCTTCTTGATTGGCTGAAGGAATATCCCGCGAGGGGCGTCGCAGGAAGGGCCGTTTCGTAAACGTCAATTTGACGCGTGACGTTTCGCTGGGCCACCATTGCAGAGATTTTCCGCCATAATTTGTGGTGCGACGAGCCGCGCGAATTATGGTAAAGTATAAACCGCATGCCAGCGATCTTGCGCGCTACAGCGACAAGCCACGCGATGGAGATGGCTGTCGCGTTCGCTCGTCGCCTACAAGTTGTACCGCACGCGAGCGACGACTTTGAACGTCTTCCCGGTGTTGACCTGACCGGTAAGAGGGCAGCAAATACGCGCCGAAACTGGCGTGACACGTGCTTTATTAATTTAAGTTGATGTGTTTTACTGTAAAGAGCAGCATAAATGTTTATAAAGGTCTTGCACTACGTTCTTATCATCGCACGTATCCAAATTTGGTCGATTGCTCGTTCCGTGCGACAATCGGTAGTACTTGACTGATGTACATCCTGTTCCGGCTTCGCGCTATTGGCTAGTCGCTCATAGCACTTCAGGGGGACCGAGCGACGAATTCTAGATTTCCAGAACCGAGCGAACGAGCGATCTTGAAGCTAAACATTTCTACAGAATTACCTGTCTGATTGGGAAAATTGATTAAGACTTCAAAATTGACTCCAACTGACTGGTTGGAGTCAATCTCGAAGTCTTAATGAACGAGCGATCTGTTCGCGTGACGGCCCGTTTAGTCGCTCGAAGCCGTCGCTCGTCGCCGTCGCGCACAAAATCGCTCCATGCGGTTTGGGCTTAATGAGCGACCATATGCAATCAACGTTACTAGATTAGAGAGTTTTAGAATAGGTGCACCAACAGTTTGGGGCCCCAAAGAGCTTTGCGGGTGTTAGCGTTGGGGCATGCAGGACTCTGCGTTTGCGAATAGCGTCTTGCGCTTGCAGCGCCACTACGGTGTCAAAGAAAAACTTTTACAAATATTAAAATAAACTACACGATTTTATGATAAAAAGAGTTATTTTGACTATCATGGTTTAGCGTTTAATTACAATTCAGAGGTTACTCGATTAGCAGCAAGCGATTTATTGCGCTTAATTTTGAGTAACCAACTTCACGTGCCTTCACCAGCCAAGCTAATCTACGTTAGGCCTACGAGCCAAGAAATCGACAATCGAATTCAGAATGAGCGGCGTCTAATGAATCAATCTTCATTCCAAACGTTAGTTGAGAGAAAGCGATAACCGCAGTCACTTCTCCTAGCTTACGAACTTCACGCGTTACCACGAATCGAGCCGTTTGGTACTCGGTTAGAGGCGTCCTTTCGATCGGTGCCGCCATGTTTGTTGATGCAAAGCTTTTGGGGCAGCTTTTGGGGCTCCCGCTAAATCAGTGAAATAGCGTGCCCAACCCAAACGCAGTTAGCGTCTCGCGCATGCGCAGTGGTTACGACGCTATTTCTTTGGGGCCCCTATTCTAAAACTCCGGCGCCGCGGATGTCACCCTTCCCTGTACCGCCGAGCGGGGGCGCGCTCGTCGCTGATTGACCGGTTTGACGGAGGTAACCGAGGTGTCGGCGGTGCCTACGGCTTCTTGGCCGCCACGCTGGCGTAGTCAACGCAGGCCTAGTCTTGTGCCGGGTGCTTTTTTTTTTTGTCTTCAACAAATCTAGTAACATTGCGTTCAACTTTGTTGCGTAGTAATCGCAATCCCTGTGAGTCCAGGCGAGATCTATCGACGCAGCTCGTGCGGCGTGTGCTCCCGCTGCACCTTGTGGCAAGAATGCACTTTTTCTCCTGAGATTTTAACCATCGATTAGAAAGCAAGGAAAAGATGACTGTAGCAAACAAAAAAGCGCGTCTTTTGTAACTTTGGCTTTTGAAATGCGATTCCCAGTTGATGTTTGTTGCATTGTTCTAAAAGTTGACAGTCACTTTAGCATACGCTAAAGAGAATGAATACGAAAGCGTGCGCGCTCACGAGAAATTCATTATATTACTTGACATTCTCATTCGAATGCTTGTGAGTTTAAAAAATCAAATGAAATTCTGCTGTTTTATATGTTCCAAAACCAAGATATGGATTATGAGGCACTTCGTAGTGGGGGACTCCGGGTTAATTTTGACCACCTTTAACGTGCAATTACTTCCTATTACTTGTTCTTTCCTACCAAAGGTCGTGGGTTCGAGTACCTTAATTTAGTGTGCCCTAATGAACTTCTCCCTAATTAAACCAAAGGTCGTGGATTCTAGTGTATTAATTAACTATATATTGATTAAATGTGCCTTAATTAACTTCGCCCTAATTAACACCAATGGTTGAGGATTCGACTCCCACCAACGGTCGTGGGTCCGCGTGCCATGATTAACTATATCTTAATTAACTGTGCCTTAATTAACTTTACCTTAAGTAACACCAAAGGTCGTGGGTTCGAGCGCCTTAATGAACTCTATGTTAATGACTCCTTAGCTAACACCCTGCAATCCGTATTAGAAACCGTTCGTAAATTAGATGCGCGACAGCAGGCTATACTGGGCGAACTACGAAGTCTAAAAGAGAAGCAAGAGGCAATGGGGAGTGAAGCAAGGCAGCTGAAAGAAGGACAAAAAGTTACTGCTAGTGAAGTCATGTGCCTAAATGACGAGCCAAAAGCCATATCTGGGGAAGTCGCCAGCTTGACAGCTGAACTTGCATCCATTAAAGGTGCTCCTGCCTCGCCTAATTTGTCTGATAATAGCGCCGGCCGCAATTCATTAAGTGGCATAAATGATCAATTGCAGACTATTGCCGCAAGGTGCGATGACACTGAGAATCGGATGCGTCGCTGCAATCTTTTGTTTTTTGGATTGGAAGACGAAGGAGGACTGGGTTGCTTCGGAAAAAAAATATTCATTTCTGTTCTGAGAAGCTTGAAATACAAATAACCAGCACACAATTGGAATGCGTACACAGGTTGGGCGTATTCACCGAAGGTAAATGCAGACCGATTATGGGCACCGTTCACTGTTCAGATGGCGCTACGACATTTCATGTTTCGCCCCAGTATTGCCGACGCCGGCCGCTAGAGAGGCGATGAAAATGATACGCCATTCCGAACGACAACGGCTTCCTTATCGTCGCTCGTTTGAGAGGTATGCCCTGCGATTTGACGATATCAAGCTCACAATTGTTCCCGCTGCTCATATCGATTGCGAACGCGTGCTATCATATGCAGAGCATGCGCACTTTGATATTTTCACAACTCGGACAGTCTTCTTTCGTGATAAGCGATCGAAAGTATCATGGCGAATGTGTACAGCGTCTCTCCAGTTTTGCTAGTTTTGACACTGGCCGTCCCAAAGCTTCACTTGTAGTGGCGCATAGATCGCGCGCAAGCTGCAATGCACGGTGCCTATAGCTAGGTTTTCTTTCTTCAAGGATAAGCAAACCGTTCTAGCATCTGCAGGCAAGCTAAAGGAATCTGCCTTTTCAATCCGGGAGGACTTTTTGCCATTGGCACGAGAAGCTAGAAAAAAGTTAATTGAGTTTGCGAAAAGTAAAAATAAGCCCTTCAAGCTGTCTGTGGACAAGCTTCGCATGGGGAAAAAAACATACACCTATGAACACTCCACTAAAACGATTGTCTTATCTTCCGGATAGCTAGCCCATGCTATTAAATCACGCGTGCAAGAAAAAACACAGCAAAAACCGCCAGTATGTTCTTTATCACTATCTCTTACTAACATTCGAAGCCTGCTGGTTTCTCTTTCCGATCTGGTTTGCTCTTTCCTTGAGGATACCTCTTCTCGCATACTTTTACTGACTGAGACGTGGCTGCGTCCCCATATAACGAACAACGAAATTTTTTGTGGTAGCATTTTGTATAATGTATACAGACATGACCGCACCGAAAAAGGAGGTGGTGGCGTCCTAGTAGCTATCAAAAAGCTGTCTCATCCTTTGTTGTTCATACGGATTGTGATCTGGAGATTGTATGGGTTGCGTGTTCATCCCCTTCCGTTAAGGCATTAATCTGTGGGTGCTACCGCCCACCAGATAAGGACCATATTTTCGTTCAACAGCTGCGCAACAGTATTGAAAGTGCTATCCAGCAATTTTCCGCAAATAATATTTATATTTTTGGTGACTTTAATCTACCGGATATCGATTGGACCCAACTGTCTTCCAACAATCGAACTTCAGCCGAGTTCGTCACTTAGCATTAGATTTTAACCCATTTCAGGTAGTGTCTGAGCCCACACGGGGCTCGAATGTCCTCGATCTGTTATTGACAAATGTTCCTGAAACAGTTGGCCCCATTTGTTGCCTAGAAGGTCTCAGTGACCATAAGTTGCTGCATTTACAGGTTAATATTCCGTTACCATTTGCAGGCGTCGCTGTTAAACAAATTCGTAATTATAGTAAGGCTAACTATGTGGATATGAATGCTGATCTAACTACGTTTTATAGTGATACATTCCTGCCCTCTTTTTCTTGTCGTTCAGTTAATGAAAACTGGGTGCTCTTTAAAGACACTCTTTTAGCATTAGTTGATAAGTACGTCCCCCTAATTACAATAGCAAATGATAAGTCTAAACCCTGGTTTAACAAGCACCTTCGTACCTTACGAAACCGAAAAAAACTACTGTATAAACGAGCTAATAATTCGAGCTGTCCTTCCGCATGGGCTTGTTACAAAGATTACCTGAAGAATTACTGCGCCGAAATAATCTCAGCTAAAAACAAGTATTGCTCGCAAGATCTACCTTCCCTTCTTAAGACTGACCCGAAAAAGTTCTGGCGAACAATTGCTCCTGATCGTCTCACCCATAACGTAACACTTCTTAATGATGACCAGACAGTAATGTCCGATCAACAATCTGCGTTTGAGTTTAATAGGTTCTTCACATCAGTATATTCACCAATGAAGATCATTCCCGAGTGCCCATTGTTTCTGATCTCGATTTTCGATTCATGGCGCCAATTAACATTACAGCAGAAGGGATAGCAAAACTCATCTCAATCTCAAAGTGTCATCTTCCAGCAGGCATAGATAATATAAATTCCAAGATATTAAAAAAAATACCTTGTCCATCTCTAGCCAAATCCTATGCATTTTCACGCAGTCGTTATCATTAGGACTGCTCCCGAATGACTGGAAGGTTGGCAAAATAGTTCCCGTGTTCAAAAGTTGTAGCAATAATTCGTCGGAAAATTAATGCCCTATCTCATTAACTTGCATCTGTTGCAAATTGCTCGAACATATAATTGCATCTAATATTTTTACCCACCACGAGTCTTAACAACTTCTTCTTTGTTAATCAGCATGGATTCAGAAAATCATTTTCGTGCGACACCCAGCTATTTGAATTCACATCCGACCTGCATTTTGACATGGATAATAACCTTCAAACTGATTGTATCTTTCTGCATTACTCTAAAGCATTTGATCGCGTTGCTCATTCTAGGCTCATTTCAAAATTATCTGCTCTCAGACCTGACTCACAAACGCTATCTTGGCTTCGAATTTTTTTTTACATTACGTAGGCAGCTAACAGTAGTAAATTCTTATTCTTCTCTTTCTTATGTGACTTCTGGTGTACCACAGGGTAGTGTTTTGGGTCCTCTGCTTTTTCTAATTTACATTAATGACTTACCCTCTAACATTTCCTCTTGCGCGACTTTTTGCCGACGATTGCATTATATATAGAGCTATTAAAAGTCCTGACGACCACATCTGCCTTCAAAACGATCCTAATCTTGTCTATTCCTGGTGTTGCAATTGGCTAATGACCCTCACTTCGTCAAAGTGCGAAATAGTCTCATTTTCTCGTAAACAGTCAAATTATAATTTTTCGTACACAATAAACAACTCTCCAGTGGCTCGGGCGCAGTCATATAAGTACTTGGGCTTAAATCTCACATCTAATCTTTCATGGAAAACACATATCATGAGCATATGCGCAATAGCATCCCAAACATTAGGTTATTTGCGCCGCAACCTTAGTCGCTGGTCACTCACCCGCTAGCACACGCAAATTAGCTTATGTAACTTTCGCTCGTCCCCAGCTTGAATTCGCTTCGTCAATCTGGTCACCTCATCAACATTACCCGATTTCAATGTTAGAAGCAGTACGAAAAAGAGCCGCCAGATTAATCTCATCCAACTACGACCGGCATTCCAGTGTCACTCAAATTAAAGTAGTTTATTCCCTTCAAGCATTATGTACCCGTAGAAAAATCGCTCTGTTATGTCTCATACACAAATACATTCGCGGCACAATACAACACAAATTGCCCCTTGTAACCCCACTACGTACTTCTAGGCGTCTTCATACCTCAGCCTCACGCGAAAATTTGGTAGAACTAAAGCTTTCACTTCCTCAGCGTTACCACAAGCCATGGCACTCTGGAATGATCTTCCTGATAGCCTTGTGTCCATCACTAACCATGAAACATTTCGCGAGAATTTGCACTCACACTTCTTGTGAAAGTGGTGTTGGGTATTGTATAGAATTTTTTAGTCACTAATAACGTTCCCTTGTTCCTATTCATGCTTTATGTCACACTCGTCACCACACTAGTCGCGTCGTCTACGGTAATGAATACTGACGTTCGTTTGCCTATACAGACTAGAGCTGTATTTTCAGGGGTACTATCTTCGCTATAAGTGTTAACTCAGCGATCCCTGCAAGCTCAACTGTTTACACGTGCCACATCGCAGAAACGCCGGTTAAATATAGGACCGGCTGAATTCGACAACGAGCATGGAACGATGCTGATGAGAGTTGGCACGACGCAGTCACTGACTTTTCCGTTCGCTACCCCTGCAAAGTAAAAATTGCTTTGTTTCAAACCATCATGACCTCCCTGCCACGCTTTCTTAATGCCGCCATTTTTGCTTCAGATCTTAGCGTGTCAAAGTAGTACTATCAAAAGGAGTTATGATAATTAACGTGCACAAACCCAAGTTAACGGTCGCAGAAACTTCAGTGTGCAAGTGAAATGAAAGTAACTCTCGACTCGAATTCTCGCGGCTCTGGATGACACATTTAACTCTCTCATGACGTAGAACTGCGGCGCCGAATAGCAGCAGGTCATTTATGTTACGTATCGTAAGTTGGCTCACTGTGGTCGCAAAGGCTGTTCAGCTTGTTGGAGTCTTGTTTATTGGGTGCTATTTTGGATATTGGTAGATAGCTGAAAACAGCAAACGCAAGAATTTAGCGTTAGCGTTGCGTGCTGCAAACTGCGCATGCGCAGAACGTAAACGTAGTCAGAACTCTTACGTACGTACGCTATTTCCGGAATATAGCGTTCAGCGCTAACGCACGCAAGGGATTCCGTACGTAGGGCAAGATGGCGGTGCCTGTTGAAGCGAGAGCCGTCCACTTCGGATCTATCGAGTCGTCGGCCTGCACTGTTCCGCTCATTCGTTCCCCACTAACACTCCTGTTTGCTTTAGATTTGTGTGATGATGCTTCAACAGTGGCGTACAGGTGACAAATGGGCGTTGTTTTTGATATACGTTCTCGCGATTAGCGGCGGAGTAGGCTTAACGAGAGGCTTTGCTCATGTTTGCGGCGCCCAAGTGTATTTGCGTTAGCGTTTGGCTCCGTTCCGCTATTCTAAAACACTACCTTGTACCACGCAGTGCAGCCTTTCTTTGCCTTAGCGTTGCGTCTCAAGCTAATGCTAACGTAAGCGTTTTCCGCTATACTAAAACTCCCTAATATGGCGAAATTTTACGATCTCCACAATGGCACACAGGGACACAGATTCTGCAAAACGGAAGTTGGCACTTTTCGCTCGTAGTGTAGATGACGTAGTATCCATTAATTAGAATACCATCCGAGGGGCTGTCGTGATGATAACCTGATAATTAAGAGGACTGTAAAACGTAGTGGTAGTTCTTCGCAATACTGGCGATATCATGCACATTACATTTTATCAAGTGATCATAGTGCCGTAGATCGACGTCACGTCAGCTGTACGAAGTGCACGAAATCGCCGCGTCGTGCTCATGCTATCGACGCCACCCAGCACGTTCCCTCGGTAACGTCGCCGGGACTCTAAGTGAAATGGTGCTATGTATGCCCGAATCGTTTAGTGTGTAATGGCAAGGCCTAATTACAAAGCACAGTGCTGCCCAGTTTCAGTGATGCGATGAGAGCCGGCGTGTTTAGCACGGCATGACCAGTGACCACTAACCGCTGACACGCTTCTGATTTTCAGGCTACCATACTCGCTACATCATGGAATGCCTGAAACGGTTCGGAGACACCCGCTTCCTTCTTCACGCTGAGGACCACATCGTGCTCAGGCTGGAGTCACCGTGGCCTCGCGACGTCGCCCTCCCAGAAGGATGGTCACTCGGGGAGGACCGCACCTCGCTGGTCACGAATCAGAGGTCTCTAGTGGCGGCGAAGAGCAAGTTGCCTAGAAGGGTGCGGATCTCGGGAGCCGTGTTCGCTGCGTGCGCGCCCTTCCAGTCTTCGGACCGCTACGCCAGCGCAGCGAGCGAGCTGCTCCGAGATGCCGATGAGATATGCGTTGTGCACAACAGGGACAAGGTGTACAGGCTCGTTCGCTTGTTCCCGAACGCCAGCGTGCTCGCCTTACCGCACGACCTGTGCATGCACGTCGTGGAAATGGACGAACCGTCCAGGGACATCTCCGTACCCCTGGTGGAGCGCTGCCAGTTGACACAGCTTCTCGGTAGCGTGGAGTCCTTAAAAGACCTCCTCATTTTGAGTCCACGGACTTTGATGCTGATCATGAAGACTTGCCCACGAGTAAGTAGCACAGGGCCTCCTCCCCGCGTGTCAAACGTTGCAAGACTCCGCCCAGGTAGGAGTTCCGCTACTCGACTCTGCATTTGAGTACAGGGGCTAGTGCGCTTCATCTTTAAAGATGAAGCGTCACCTCATTGAACTACCCCTCAGGTTTGGTGAAATAACATAGTCTGCTGGTAGCATACGCTGTTGTGAACATCTCAGCCAAGTTCTGCTGTCGTATCCGTGGAGCTCGCAAGCGGAACGCGAAGTCACCTTTCTCTCAAACGCTCTCGTTTCAAAAGACCCCATGATAAGTCTCTCTTTTCTGAGTGCTTTACTCCGTAATAAAGCACACTCCTATACACGGTTGCTATTGGTCGCTGCGGCCGGCTAAACCACGGCCGCCGCGGGGTGCCGCCACGAGTTCACTGGCTAAGCGCACTGCGGCTCTCTGAGGACAGCCGCGTTTGGCTTACGTTTAGCGCGGCATAGGCACCAAATCGGAAACTTGAACTGCGCGCCACAGTGACTTCACGGTGGCGTTTCCGCTGTAGTCTTCGCAGTGCAAGGCATTAGATGAGGTTTGGGAGCATAACGGAGGCCGTGTTTGATGGCCGATAACTCCGCTTCTGTTGAACGCATTGAAGTACTTTTTACGGCAAAGTGATTCTGAAATAGCCTATTTTCACTTCAAATGTATTTCTCCACTTCGATAAAAAGTGGTTCTGGGCCCCTCTAAGCCTAACACCAAGCGCCATCTGTCTGCAGTAGCGGCAGACCTTTTTTTCGATGACGACGACGACGCTCGAACGCAATCATATGGTTTGTATAAATGCACGGCCTGGAAACGTGGCTCTATGGCCTAGTGGTTACGACGGTTGCTTTAAGGAGCGGGGGTACGCGGGTTCGGACGCCGTCTCGGCATTTTTTGTATCACCATTTTCTTTTTTTCCTCTCTGTTTGGCGGCGCCGTCGGTTGTGCCCCGGTGCCACAGCGGAAGCCGCGCTGCCGGGCGCCGACGCGAAGCGGCGGTCGTTGGCGTGTTGCGGAGCGGGGCGTAGCAACACCCCAAATAAAAAAATACTGCTCCAGTCAGGTAGACTGCTCCCTCCCTGGTAGTGAGATTTGTATCATCAAAACAGTGATGCGTTTGTTTAAGAATACCATCGATCCCTTAACAGCAGCCACAGTTGTGCCTAGTCACTACCAGCCCTATCCCGGCCACGGCGGCCGCATTTCGATGGGAGCGAAATGCGAAAACAGCCGTGTACTTAGATTTAAGTGCACGTTAAAGAACCCCAGGTGGTCCAAATTTCCGGAGTCCCTCACTACGGCGTGCCTCATAATCAAATCGTGGTTTTGGCTCGTAAAACGCCATAATTAATTTTTTTTTAATTTCACTACCGGCCCAGCGTGTTCTCCGTTCCAACGCCGGCGGCATTGCAACGGAGGCGTTCCGCCGGTGCCATCCACCTCGCCCTCATTTGTTTCTCGCGTGTGCAATCATCCCCGGAAAGCAAAATACGCCCCCCGGAGCCTTGCGGCCCGGCGGGCGCGCGCCCCAGCACGGCGCGTCAGCCCCTTCTTCATCACAGCCAGAGAAAGTATGAGCAAGCCGAACGTGCAGCTGCTCGCCAGAGCAATCGCAAGCCTGAAGAGAAAACACGTATAGGCACTTTTGTTGTAAACAAACAAGGCGCGCAAACGCAGAAACATGCCGCCGCGGCTGACGTCACGTCAGCAACGGAGCTGCGGGAGCCACGTAACCGGAACTCCGCCAGATCTTGGTCGCGCTTCTAGGTCGAAGGTTAAAGTTATTATTAAAATCTGCGGTAATCTACGCGCCAAAACCACGATGTGATTGCGAGGCACGCCGTAGTGAGGGGACTCCGAATTGATTTGGCCTCCTGGGATACCTTAACGTGTAAGTCGAAGGGGAGAGCGCCTCCGAGCGCTCTTGGCTGGAGTGCGGCGCCTAGAAAAAAACCAGCTGAACGTGTCCAGAGCGCTCGATTTCGACCAGCATATTTCGACGAGGCCGAATGTAATGTGCGCTGCCAGAGCACTCTGTAGCGCTCGAAAATGACTTGCCGAATGTACCGTATTTTTGTTCTGGAAATAGAAAACGAGCACGTTGAACCTTGCTTTCTAACCAGAATAGCCGACGTTGCCTGATCCTTTCTGTCCTTACTTCATTTTTCTTGTTTTCTTCCATTTCATTCCAGTTGAGTCGCATTGATACTGAAGGGGTCCTGGACGCCGTTTTCTTGTGGTCGACTTTTTTGCCCGCTCCAACCACTTACCAGAGAGGAGAGCAGTTCACCCACCTGCAGTTGTTCCCTGTTTTCGCAACAGACGGCACACTCACCAGACCAATGGACGCATTTCACATCTCCCTCGCCGCCAGGACATTTCCGCGCATCGAGATATTGAAGGTACGTGCGCTATCTGGGGATACTTCTGAGGACTGCGAAAAGCGTGAACACGTACGCCTGTGTTATCTCTGGAGGTGGGAGCCACACGGGGCGTCATACGTTAGCATTTGTTCTAATAGTGAAAGCTGCAAATCGACTCGAATACCAGTATTCGATGAACACTGGCCTTGAACATGCAGTCAAATGGCAAAGTATTTCTCCATTGTTAATGATGGAGGAACGCGTCGCTGTATCCTCGTTCAAAACGATATAACTTCCAAAAAATTTGAGGACGCCTAAGCTTCGCCTTTAAGAGTGGAACACGATAGCGTTATCGGGCCCCGTTCGAATCGCATTTTTCTTTATTCGGCTTCGTTCCGCATCACTGCTCACGGAGCTATCTTGAAAGCGATCTGCGACGCGGCTGAAGTGTGCGCCCGCGGGAGCGTCATCTTCAAAGCGATCTGCCATAGGCCAAAGTGCATTCGCCGAGTGCCGGTAGCTTCGTATATGCGCTGCGCTTTCGACGTTTAGTTCGCGTTGAAGCGAGAGCCAGCGCGAAGGTCAATTTGCTCGCTGCCGCCATGGCGCGCTTTCTTACTCCAGCGTTTTGACAAGCCCCCGCGGTCATCGAGTGAGATGTGTGTTCAGGTTTACCTGTGCGCGCGTGACACCGTGCTTGTTTATTTAATTAGTAAGCGAATTTTTACAACTTGTATGGCCGATAAAACTACTATTCTTACGTCGTATAGTTGTCTACTAATTTGCTATCGCAATCGATGCTTCGCCTTTCGGGCGAAACTGCGGCTTTTTTATTTATTTCTCTCGGGCGGCGAGCGCGGACGCGCCAGGATGACGTCACGGCGCATGCGCAGTAGCGCCGTGACGTTGTGCTTGCAGTGGTGAATGCGCGGCGGTGAGAGTGCTTAGCTGCGGTGACTGCGATTGTGGCGATTGTTCACGGGTCCCAGCCTGTGCTAAGACGGAAGGCGCGGGACCGAATCCCGGCCGCGGCGCTCCCATCGAAATGGGAGTGTCGCGGCCGAGATTCGATCCCGCGCCCTCGGCGTTAGCAGCGCCATGCCTAAGCCACTACGCCACCACAGCGGATAACTGGTCGGGGCTATGCTCTAATAGGTAACTGTATTACATAGAGATAGAAGGTTTAGTAAAGAAAAAAAGACAGGGAAATATATTCACAAGGCTAGACTGAGATAGATGTAGCGAAACCTGACTAGATCGCACAAGCTAGCTATTTGTCGCCGCCCTGTTTCAAAGGGAATGGCAACAGTAAAACATCATCATGTGCCGTTCACCTTTTCCGATGACCCGGGTTTACACAAACGATAAGTTTGCTGACAAGCTAAAACTCTCTAAATATTTCAATTTCTCCGTTTCACTTCGCTTAGCGTGAATTCTACGTGCAGGTGTACGTAAACTCCCTGGAAGCTCTGGCTAGCATCTCGGCTTTCCGTCACCTGCGCAGCCTTCAGATGTCTCTCAGAGGTCCGCTCAACTTGGCCGACTTGGGCTCGGAACTGCAGCTCCTGCTGAGACGCTGGCCGCGTCTTGAAGAACTTGCGCTCGATTGTTGCGTGGGTCTACGACTCTCGACGATCGCCAGCTTATGTCCGAACCTCAGGAGCCTACGTCTCATCCTCTGTGCCACTTCGACACAGGACGCCCCGGTCGAAGCGGGCGCGTTCCCGAATCTCGAGTGCGTCGAGCTGTGCGTGCCCGCTCTTGCAGTCGCCTTCGGTGCGTTACTGCTGGCCGCACGCGACACGCTTCGCACCGTACGCCTGCACGATGACGACATCTGCTCGGAGTTCTTAAATTTGCTCGCCGGCACGGCGGAGACGTACGCTTCCCGCGGCTCGAGGACTTGTTCTTGAAAACGGAGTGGTCGGTGCGCGCGCTTGGGATACAGCCAGAGGACCTGCATTCCGTGGTGCGGGCTCTGCCGGCGCTTCGACACCTGGACACAGATAGCTACGACCTGAGGCTGTTCTTCGAGAACTACTATCTTCCGCTCGGTCGAGTCTCTGTGTCCTGGACAGAATGCGCCTACTGCGCCGTCGAAGCCGTGAACGTGCCGAAGCGCGCCGACATAGATGCTTTGGTGTCACACCCTGTTCCCCACTTGCGGTAAGCGACGAGTAGGACACTTCCGCAAAAGTTGCTTTTCTCGTATTACGCGATTTATTTATTTCTTGCAATACTTTTTCAATGTGCAAGTAAACATTTGCAAACATTTATTCGTACAATTTTTACAATCGAATTTTATGGGTACGTTGGGTGAATAATTTTCGTCGTAGTTCCGTTTCGTCTACCATCACTGTGCACTATCAGTACGGATCGATGGCGGCGTATTGGAAAAATACTTTGGCAAATAAACTGCGATCGGGTGTTGCAAAAAAATTAAACGAAAATAGATGCCGGAGACCTAATTGAAAAGCCTCCGCACGCCCTCGAAGCAGCGCTAGGCCTAAACACTATAAACACGTAGGCGTTTCTTACCGCCATATCAGAAAGGTTCGACACAGCAGTTAAAGCGCGTGAGATGCAAAAGCTGAAGGCTGGGTTTATCAAATCCTGTATTGCGCTTGCTTTACAAGTAGCGCATGCTGTGAGGATTCCTTACTAACGGTGGAGTGAGTTGTACGCGTAGAACAGTCAGTGATTGCTGTGGATGGTCCTGTGGAGCCTGCGATCTCGCCAAAAGATGTGCCGGCCACTGTGTTGTAAACCCGATTGCGACATAGTATTGAGCTTACGCTGTATACTAGATGTGAGTGCATATGCTGCTTTGTCGTTACACCACGGTGAATTATGCGGACATTCCTACGAGAGCTGCACAAGACCTGCGGCGACGATGTTCTTTGTTACAGTGACTTTGTACAATCATGAAAGTGCGATAATAAATTTATTCTTCTCCTTTCGTAGAACTTTAATGCGCGAACCTTCTACACACAGGCTGTTAGCGGGCATCTGCGATAGGAAAATGTTAAGCGATTATCTTGAAAGCGCTGCGCTGAGAGAGGGAAGAATGTTAGACAGGGAGACATATGAGCGCCTGGATTGGTCGACGCCAATATTGACGTCACCATCTGAATGATCTGGTCGAATGGAGAAGCGTGCGAGCCACGGAGGATGAAGGCAGCGCACCCTGTCGCCTTCGACAGATGGCGTGGAATGAGCGGTGACGTCACTGATATCCCGGCGCAGTGGATACTTCGGAATCACCCCGGAATCATCGACAGCCCAAGGTGCAACGAACACTCGGTCATTAAAATATCTGGATGGTCAAACGCTTTTGCTCGGTTTCGCGGGCTCGTAACTCCGGATGTTCTGCGAATTGCCGACGTTTCGGCGGCGCGATCCTCGGGATCGGACCGAAGTCGTCAATCGCTCTCGAGTAGCGGCGCGGCGGCTTTCGCGCCGCGCTTCCTCATCTTCGGGAGTGACGCTCTTTTGCGGCAGCCCCATCTTCGCGGC
Organism: Dermacentor silvarum; assembly: GCF_013339745.2. Lineage (NCBI taxonomy): Eukaryota > Metazoa > Arthropoda > Arachnida > Ixodida > Ixodidae > Dermacentor > Dermacentor silvarum. Next base: position 119,112,492 of record NC_051162.1, read on the forward strand.
GATGTGCTCGGCGCGGAGACGGCGGGGCTTTTGTGTCGCCTCGGCGGCGACGCGCAGCTATATATCCCGTGTGTCGGCGCAGTGACGTCATGGCTTAGCTCCGCTTCTGCGCAGCTGCGGCAACCACTTCGCACGGCGCGGTGACGTCATGGCTCGGCAAAGCTAAGCCGAAGCGATGCGGCGCGCGCGATGACGTCACGGCTCACGCAGCTGGGGCGAAGCGTTGCTAGGCGACGCATGCTGACATCATCGCCAGGCGGATGTTTTGCGGCGTACACTCGACGGACCATCCTCGAGTTTAAACAGCTTCGCTAGTTCGCAGGGGGTATGTGCCATTGCGCTTGGACCCTTTCTGCACTACCTCCAGGATCGGTCCACATTTCGAGCGTACACCACCGGACTACCTCCAGCTTACACAGCTTCGTTGTTAAAGGGTTCGTTGGTCCGATGGCTGGTTGCGAACCCTGTTCCCTCATCAGCGGACTACCCAGTGACCAAAGTAGGCGGGAAAGCGGTGAGATACAAACATAAAAACATGTATACGAACGTGTTGATAGCTCCCAGAAAGTACGTGAAGTGCCCTAAAAATGCTACCGCATTAAACAAGGTGCGCACACACTAACTTATACACGCCCACAAAGTACACTAAACAAAGTTATCTACTGAGTAGTAATCGACGCACTAATTTGGGGCTACTGTGCGGTCTGTCATACTGGGATCTTAGGTAGCGTTAAAACGAGGTCTGTATCCCGTATAAGGCAAAATACTACCTATAAGCGTTTTAGTTGGGCGCATTTCAAAGCCTGGATATTGCCCTTTGAGAGAGAAATCACTTTATAGCTGGTAATGCAGGACAGGACGTCAAAGACCAGATTTCGGGGCGCTGCTTGCAGCGTTTTCCAGTGCGTCGCGGATGCAAGGTACCACAAGGTATCTGTGGTACCTTGCAGTGACCCACCACTTTCCGCCATTGTGGCGGCTACCTCAATACTGCTCACATCTTACGGCACTGCTTCGCCACACTACGCCCTCTGCCCACCTACAAATGCCTCAGCGCTAAACCCACTGCCCAGTATTCTTGAGTGGCTCACTACAGTTTGGTTTGGTGCTTATATGTATGGCACAACCCTCTACGGGGGATCGGCCATCCACAGCCCCTTCGTACGAAGATAACACAACATCATCGTCATATTTAAGTCCACTGGAGGACGAACACATTTCCCAGCGATCTCCAATTGACCCAGAAATGTCCTTTTTCTCAAAGAGAAGAAACGCCGGCAGTACAGTAAGTAATTGTCGATCGTTTCTAATGCGTTGCTGAAATGGCACAAAGGGGAAATTGCCAGACCAGATCGATGCATGTATAAATTTAGCCGTGGGACTCGACATCGCAGTCTCGTTAATGTCACTTCTGTCTGTCTGGTGTTGCAAAATTTCCTGCTCCAAGGAAATTTTAAGTGGTGCAGTTCCGTGGATGATGCTAGATTTGATTTGATGTCAAAAGGGTGTTTCTTTTGGCTGTGTCACTTCGTGTCCGCTTCATATTCAATGTTCGTTTCGTCCCTATTCCGTTCTACTGTACTTAGCACAAGAAAAAAAAATGAATGCACACCAACTAACCCAATTCACAGCTCTTCTAAATGTTTCTTCTAAACCTAACAGGCGTGATAAAACCCGTCGTTGGAAGCAGGGTAAACACAGGGCCTCCAATAGAATCCTTGGCCAACCTGTCCGCCGCTTCATTCATAAATATGACTTTGTGGCCAGGTACCCATACTAATTGCAAACTTCGCAAATTACTTTGAGCCAATGAGTGTAGAGTTTTTATCATATGCGACTCGATGGGAGTAGTAAGTGAGGTGCACAAGGATAAAGAGTATGTGATTATTACCGCGGTTGTTAGGGAAGGCTGTAGCTTACGCAAAGCTAGGACAACAGCTAGGAATTCCAGTAGCAATATTGGAGTGTAGTCGGGGAGTCGAACAGAAAAAGACCAATCTAATGACGATGAAAAAAATTCCAACTCTGGCCTTTCCCTCTGCGAAGCATCCGTCGCTATAGTTACGTTTATGTGGAGCTGATTCAAGTGATCCTGGAGTAAGCCGTTAAGAATATGGCCAGGGAAACTGCCATTCATAGTTGGGGTATGTGTCATTACAAGTAATATCTAATGAATTCGGGATACTGCTTACCGTAATTATGTCACTTACACGTGCATTTAACGGACTCAATAACGATTGTGTTCACCTGTGGCGTGTGAAACCGAGGCCATGAGGCTCCAAAAAAATAAAGCTGGTTGACTGTTAAAGATCGACTGGGCCCTTCTTATTGGAGATTCATAGAGCCTTATAAAGGTTTGAACGGTGAGTATTTTAAATTTCATTTCTAGGGAAGGTAGTCGTGGATCATTGTAGAGCACGGCGTTTGCTACTTTGGCAGCCCCGTGCATAAGCGAAGTGCTTCCCGCTTCTTCGTCAAGCCCGACAGTGGGTACATGCCACGGCTACTGAGGTAAGTAATCATCACCATCAATTACAGAGAAGAAAAGAACAACGTCAATCGACAGCCATGAACCAGGAGGGACTCGTGAACCGCACGTCTTCGGCCGTGACGAGGTCATCGTCGGTAGCGGCGCCTAGAGAGCAGGAACAGCCACAGGTCTCGTCACCGGTCTTAGGAGGTGGCGGCGCAGCCACTCGAGGCCAGCAGATAGCTGCCGTCGCACGTCTCATGTTCAAGGGATTGGGCCCGACCGCGAGCTGCGTCCTGGCCACCGCCTTCGTAATCGGGGGCCTCTGCGCGGCCGGTTTGGTCGTGTACGTCACGCAGCGGGTCATTTACGCGCGCATCGAAGAGGTATGCATACGCGAGCGCTTGTGGTCGATTGAAGGCCGGTAAAGCGAATTTTTTCGGTGATTAGGACTCTAGGGAAAAAATTGCAAAGATGCGCTGGCGGAACCTCATGGAAGCAGGTTACATTAATCATTGCAAGTTGGGTTAGCGGCACCTCGATGTCGCTGTATAGTACAAATATGTCTATTCTTCACGGATCGCACGGTTGTCTTTAGACGAGATTTCTGTAGCCTGTTGTATGTTCCAGCGCACTGTGAAATGAACTGGATTATGTGCCCTGACTCGAAACCGAAGTCGATTGGCTATCTGAGCATACGGTGATGATGACTTCCCGAATCAAGAACCAAAAAATATTCCTCCCTGTATTGTGCTGCTTAGAGAAGTACCGACACGAGATTTCCGACTTTTCATGTTCTTGCTGCAAATGAAGGTCACTGACATCGAAACCTTGGAAAAAAACACTGCAAACCCCAGAGTGCCCTCAATAATTCGTTACATTGGCTTTCAGCGAGGTTTCGTTTCCCAGGTGGTGTATGGGCCGTGACGTCGTGGCGTAGGAGGCGGTCACGTGCATGGATTACGTGGTAGCAGAACATGCTTCTACATCGGGCAAATCAATGAGTAGGAGCATAGCAGACGACCGAGCGAGGCTAAGAGAATTGAATTCTGTAGTCTTACGTGCCAAAATCACGATTTGATTATGAGGCACGCCGTAGTCGGGGGCTTCGGATTAATTTTGACCACCAGGGAATCTTTAACGTACCCTCAATGCACGGGCGTTTTTTGCATTACGCCCCCATCGAAATGCGGCCGCCACGGCCGGGATTCGATCCCGCGACTTCGTGCTTAGCAGCGCAACACCACAGCCACTAAGCCACCATGGCGGGTGCTAAGAGAATGTCAAAACATCGCGATGTCCTGCTCCCGCGTAGTCAATGCAGGTCATCGGCTACGTTATGACGTCACGACGCATATGCCTGCTGGGTTTGCTGAAAACCCATATAACTAATTTTTCAGAGCGCTATGGGGCTTGCCAGTATATCTTCCCCCAAGGTTTCGATGTCCAGGACCCTCATTTCAGGCAATGAAATCGAAAAGTCGAATATGTCGTGTAGCCCAATAGCAGCCCAATAGCAAACTCTGTCTCCGGAATTCCCGAATGACGTGTTTGCATCCGCGTGATCGCAGCACCAGCGCGTGCGCCAGTATCTGCGTGATGTTCTGGGAGAGACTGGACCGGAGCGATACCCGGGCGCGCCGTTTCCGCGGCAGGCGTTCATATTCGCCTGTCAGACCGACCACTGCACCAAGGAGGGCAAACATCTGCGCCGAAACGTCGCCTGGAGCCTCGACCCCTGCAGGTGACTGCGACTTCAGCGCGCCGCCATCGTGTTCATAGAAAAAACTGGGCGTCTGTATATATAGAGCACTCCAATAGAGATTTTTAGAGCGTTTGGCATTCCCGCATTCCCGAAAAATCGGGTGATTTTGGAGAATTGCCGGATGGGCGGGGGCGTTACCGTGAGCGGCTGGAGCGGTGCAGCCACCTGGTGGCGCAGAGCTCAACCTGACAATCTCAAAGTTAAAATTGCAGTCATCATCAACCTATATTTATGTCCACTGCAGGACGAAGGCCTCTCCTTGCGAGCTCCAATTACCCGGCCTGTCTTCCAGCTAGCCGATTCCAACTTGCGCCTGCAAATTTCCTAACTTCATCACCCCACCTAGTTTTCTGCCGTCTGCGACTGCGCTTCCCTTCTCTTGGCACCCATTCCAAGGTAGATATACCTGGTAGCGAAGCTTTCATAGAAGCCCATACGTTCAAAACATGGCGGTTCATCGGCGGTTCGTGGGGCTTAGCGCCATCTGTGTGAGGAGGGAACACTTCCGGCGGAAAAAAAATGTGACGTAATATCCGTTAAAAACAGAAGTGACGTCATTTTGTTCTCAAAGGCGCGAAATTTGTTTTCGGAGGCAGGCCATTACAGCTGTATATTCAAATGCCCCGCCATACGACTTGCTGGGCGTTCCGAGCTTTCAGCACGGAAAGCGAGGCAGGAAAAGGTCTGCCGTACGGGTGTCGAAATCGCATCCCTGCACTAAACATACTTTCTTTGGAGGCCGACGAACGCTTTTGGCGTAAAGTGCTCGTCCTTTCGTCGGACGCGAAGCCCGTCGGCCAGCGCTGTCGCACGAAAACAACTAAAGTGAAGGATTATTTGGCGGTCGCAACTTACTGCTTTTGACTGAACAGGTTAAGAAACAATGAAACTACCCGCGTCACCAAATTGAGGCAAACGTCGATAAGCAAAACAACACAACATGTGAGGGAGGCGTATTGCAACAGGTGAGCGTTACGAGCGCGCCTTTCTGCACACTTCAAGAGCTGCATTGCATTGCAACTGATAGCGGCGTCAACGCCCGCCTCTATGGATGGGCGCTCTTGCGGTGGGCGCTGAAAAAAGGTATTCATTGATAATGATCAAGTGAAACAGAATTGTCACTTCTTTTCTAGCCATGCGTATATAAAATTGATCAGGAACTTTATTTTCGTTGAACGAATCTCTGTGTCTCTCTTTAATTATAAAACGCTTTTTTCTTTCCCAATGTTTGTTCCCTCCAAACATAGTCGCGCTTCAATCGCTGCTCCCATAACCACCCTTGCTGATGACGGTGACAATTTGTTCCGAACCGCTTTTCGCCCGAAGCTTCGCGACCTATGTGAATCGACCTTGCCCATTCCGTAACTCTAATGGTCCACAGGTTATCCATCCTACGCATTACATAGATAATACATGGATAATATATCAAGTTGTTTTTGAATACGGTTAGGTGGTCCCAAAAACTGGGCATGATGCAAGTAGCGCAAGCTGGAATTTGTTAAGGCTTAAATTGCCCAACGCCAGGCCTTCTCCGCAATGCGAGCTTGTATGGCGAGTCCCGAACGTCAGCCGCTACAGCGCACCCCAAGGAGGCACAATAGACAACCCACGCTGCGCAAGTAGGGAATACGTAGTAAATAAAAAGCATTACTTACGTGGCCACTTTATTAAGAAAGAAAATTTTGCTTCAGCTGTGTTCTGTTGGAAAGTGCCCGCTTTCAAAAAAGTGTGTGTGTGTGGGGGGGGGGACAACTGGCATGCTCTCCCCCCCCCCCTCCCACACACACACTTTTGACTGTGGAGGGGCAAGTGCCCCCCCCCCCCCCCCGGGAAGTACGCCTAGGCCTCGAACGACGCTGGATAGCCAGATATCTGCAAAATGCTTCGCATAAATAACATCGATTCCCGCATTGCGTGGAACCGGCCCAATTTTTTTATGTATCACTTTTAGCATCTTACAACAAACGCTAGTACGACTGATGACAAGCTAACTCTCTGTAATCTCGGTGCTGTGTGTGTCCCTGTATACCCTTCTGAAGTCGTTCCTGCATTGCGCATTTGGGCAAAACACCGTGTTTATTCGAAACAGTGTATCATCGAGCGGCCCCCAATTTGAGCTTTACTGGAAACCATTTCATTTCCCATTTTGTTCCGAATAAGATAAACGCGAACTCAATTCCCGTGCCCAACCCAGCGCAAATCTCTTCGCTATTTTGCAAAAAAAAAATGGAATGATTGCGGAATCCATCCAACTCCAGAATAGCCAGTTCCCAACCTTGAATAGAAGCAGTTTCATGCATCGCATTAATTTCCATCGCCAAATCGCTGTTCACATTGTGGCTTTCTCTCAATCCTGGACAGTTGAATACTGTCTTGCTGTGTTCCCTTTTTTTTTAATGGTTGCGTTCTGCTCGGTGCGCTTCAGACCAGAAGAACAAGGAAAGCGGCAATAAAATAAAGCATGCACCAAGGGCAATTCTTTATCTATGATACACGTGTCTCTCGACAGCTGCGCTTACCGCCTGCCGAAATAGCTCAGTTGGGAGAGCGTTAGACTGAAGATCTAAAGGTCCCTGGTTCGATCCCGGGTTTCGGCATTAGTTTTAAATTTTATTATGCGTTTTTTTTAATATAGCATGTTCATTCAATCAGTGAGACACCCAATTTCCTTACTAAATGTCCTCACTTGTAAAGGAAAAGAATAATAATGGAAGCTTTTGTGTCAATGGAACCAATGTATGCAGCTACATCTTGTCGGTGCCTAGTTACGCATTCATTTGGCCAGAGTAGCAATGTGACTTCTTGGTATGGCATCATAATCCGAGTTTTTAAGCGCGAATAAGGCTACATACAAGAAGGCACACAGGGCACAAACGGCGCTAACTTCCAAACAGTGTTGCAACTTGGCGCCGTGCGTGTCCTTTGTGTCGCGTCGTATGCGCGCTAAAAAAACAAAAATAAAACCTCAGATGAATATCCATTCAAAATACGGACAGACAAATAATGAAACAGACAACACAAGTTTTCGTGTTTTACCAACCGTTCCTATTTTTGTCAATGTTCGTGCGCCTGCTTTCAAGCATTGTTACGAACTCGCACAACTTTCAGTCGCAGTACAATAGTTATACGTGTTTGTTTTTCATTTCTCCAAAACTACTTTTAATAAAATAATTGCTTGGCTTCCTAGCTACTCGCTTGATTATCGGTGTGTCACTATAAGGTCACGCCGCGAGAATATGCAAGCGTTTCTGATAAGTCTGAGTTATTTGGTGGTGGTGGTTTCATTTCGAGTCACTCAGTCGCGTGCTGAAATAGCTCAGTTGGGAGAGTGTTACACTGAATATCGAAAGGTCTCTGGTTTGATCCCGTGTTTCGGCACACATTTATTACGATCTGCTTTTATTTTATTATCATTACTTTATTTTTGCAATGCTCTAGCGACGTAATCGTGTTGCTGCCGAAAACTTACGCCAACAGCAAAGTAAAATATAATTGGTTACTGCAATATTAGCTGTGTTTGTCTGCTTGAGCTCTACGCCACCAGGTGGCTACACCGTGCAGGCCGTTCCCGTTTGTGCCTTTGCCCTGTCTGCCCATCCGGCAAAACGCCCAGTCCGATTGCGTTTAACACTCTACGTCCCGACGCAACGCCTCTTAGCTCCTCTTTTTTTTTCTGCTGGCTACGGTCTTGTACGCCCGCCGTTTCAGGGTAATTCCTTTTGTTGCTCCCGTTTGTGGTGGGGAGGCGGGAGCTCTGATGGGGTGTGTGAGACCAGTACGTGGATTCGTGTTTGCTGGCAGAAGGGCTGACTACTCTGAGACTGAAAGCACGTTGGCTTCCGTTTGAATCATCAGCTGTTCTCTTGGGTCTGTTCATCAGCACCACCTATCACATACTCGATCGTCACCGTGTGATCGGGTCATGGCAAGAAAAAAGAACAAGCAGCGAGAAAATAGCAGGACAAGAGAGACAGAACAAGGAGAGCGCTGACAACGCTCCTCCCGTCTCGTCTTTCTTGTCATGTTATTCTCGCGCTATTTTATGTCATGAATCGGTACCGACAAGCTCAATTTCACACCTTTATACATCGGGATCGATTTTTTTTTTTTTTTGGGGGGGGGGGGGGCAAACAAAAAAACCAAGCAGGAAGCTGCGACTGAGGCGCGTCGTGCGCTTATTCTGACAGCGTAGGGAGATATGTGCTTCTCCGTGATTAAGTTGGAACCCCACTGCATAATATGTTAATATGTCCTCCTGCAGCCGCCGTCGACGTGTGTCGTCACGTTTCACGATGCGCATTTTGTAGCGTAATATAAACAGGAATGGACCTAATGGCCAACCCTCTTTCCCGTCGAAGAGTCCGGAAGCTTCCAATTAGCAGTCTGCTCGAGGCTGTCGTGTAACCGTACGCGTTTCTCTTGCACTCCTGTAGTCCTCGCTAGGACTAGATCGGTGGACTGAGTCGAGAACCTGGGTTCTCGATTCGTAATGTTCAAATGGCAATATCGCGTACCTGGCGAATGGCCATTTCATTGGCTAACGGTGCAGTGTGTTAACGTCTGCATACTGTATGTGTGCTTCATGTCGGCAGGGACTTCCACGAGTATGCATGCAGCGGTGACGCGAGGCGGCCCTCGCTCAGGGAGGACGCGCTGAGCCACTTTCTTATCGAGGTGCGCTCGGTCCTCGACAAGTGGGGTCAGTTCCGTTGGACTAGGACACCGCCCGTGCATTCAAAGGTGAGCTGCTGCTAGGCCCAACAGGTGACACCATTGTTTGCTGCGGAAATGGTTTAATATATCTATCATGACATGCATAGCGCTGGTATGCCATCTTCATCGGCATCACGAGGACACAATAACAGTGACGGAAGGACGACGACTGAACTATAGCACATCGACGGCATGGCGTTTTTTTTTTTCCTTTTTTTTTTTTTTTTGGGGGGGGGGGGGGGGGGGGGCTTCTGTAGTTTGTTTGCTGCACCTGTTCCCACGTGCCGGCTGGGTCTGAGCCCACAGTGTGATTTGTTTTGCATGGGTCGCACCTGGTCGAGTACGCTTATATCGAAGCCTGCTTCGTGAACCCTCCCGGACTGCCGCCCTCACCTGCTGCTGCCTTGCCGAATATCTGAAGCTAAAAAAAAAGAACTAATTACTTGCTCGGTGTTGGAGTGAACCTCGGTACACCAGCGCAGCAGCCCTTGCTGTAACCATTAGGCCACGGTCGCGCGTACTACTTCCATCGTTCGAACGTCCACTAGCTCTGACATTACCGCCGCGTGTGTCACATTACGTACAGCCCGGGAGCGCGCCTCAGTTTCTTTTATGCCCAAGACGCGAGAATGTGCAAAATGAACCGCTTCACGTAGATTCCACTATATATATTATATGCGTGCGGCGTGCGTCTTGGTGGGCGTGTTGACCTTCCATTGCTGATGAGGAAAACTGGCGCTAACAAAGACAACTCACAGGTGAAGAAAAGACGGAATGTAGCGCTTGTCCTTGTTTTGTTTTGTGTTTTTTTTTTCCCCGTGCGTGTTGTCTTTTTATTCGCGCCAATTTTTCTCGTCAGCATCTCCGCCCACAAAAACGCGGCGAAGGAGCATACGAGCACAACGTGTCCGTTTTGGCTCGGGACTGATGTTCTCGTGTCATATAGAGAATATCAACTGCTCAACTAGGTACCTCCACTATTCGCGCACAGGCTTACCGGTTCTTCCGCGCCTGCCACGGCTCCAAGCACGACCGAGAGACAATCGAGCACGACCTGGCGCAGTACCTCCGCGGCGTCGACAGAGCCCACAGGTTGCCGGAGGCCTGGGCGGCCGAGGTGTCCCGCACGCTGCAGCTGTTCCCGGTGTTCGAAATGAGCGTCGCCGCAGTGTCGAACACCTCCTGCATCGTGCTCAAGGAGCCCGACCAGTTCGACGAGGACGCAATGCTGGGCTTGCCCACCATCGTCTCGCGGAAGCACCGCGAACTGGTCGGAAAGATGTGAGTGCGGCGGCGTTACAATCTCTAAAAGAGGTATATTTTATAATTGCGCATACCTTAGGTATCAGACGCGAGAGAATTCGTTCGACTACCGGTCGTATGCCCACTTTGGTGAACCCTGTAGGTTCCTGGCTTCTATTTCGTGCTATAGGGCCCCACAGAGGGCGCCACACGCTGTCTGATTTGCAAGATGACAAGTCTGCTCGGTTCGCCTGCACCAACTGATCCCATGGAGTAAGATAAACAGGAACGCAGACTCGCCGTTCTTCTCGTTCTACTCCAGGCGGCCGGAGAGCCCGCCTGGGCCAAAATGCTCCGCAAGGCTCCGGGGGGTTCTACGTCGCGCGCGCCCGCCTGACCGCTGTATCTTGAAATCCATCTGCGGCGGGGACAAAGTCCGCCTTGCGCTGTGTTTTCGCGGCTTAGTTCGCGTTGATACGAGCGGCGGCACGAAGGTGAATTCGCTCGCCGCTGCTGCTGTGCTTACTCACTCCAGCGTTTTGAAAGCGAGTTTCGCGGTCATAGAGTGAGATGCGTTCATGTTTGCTTGTGCGCGTGATACCAGCTGTCCAATAATTTGCTATCACAATCGATGCTTCGCCTCTCGGGCGAAACTGCGCCTTGATTTTTCATCCATTTTCATTTCCAGTAATACTGTCATTGCTTTAATTCAATTAGTAAGTACAAGTAATTTCCCCTATTTTGTCCTTGGTGTCATTGTTTGCTTCTATGTATATATATATATATATATATATATATATATATATATATATATATGCCTCTACCACGTGACCGGCTTCCCCCACTTCACACACATACACTATGACATCCCTAATGCTAACACATCAAAAACGTAGCAAAGAGATATTAAAAACCGGAGTCGTTACAATCATTGGTAACTGCACAATATACAGATATACGCTTTCATGGATTGAAATATCAAGGAGATAGGCAGAATGCTAGACTGCTATGCATGTATATACCAATGCCTGATCGATTAGCTCCGGCAGGCTCGGTGACTGTTTTTCACCACCTCGTGTCGAAGGGGATGCCTATAGAAACAACAGTGATCATCCTTGGCACATTGCGCTTATCGGAGCAGTGACGTCGCTTGATTACGCTGTGACCACTATGACGTGGGGACTATACAACTAGTTACCCTGTCTGAGTGGCCACGTACTGTTAATTGCCGCTGTTAATTGAAACAACGCCTCTAACGATGCGCTTTCCTCTATCGAAGGATGAAGGCCGACACCAAGTCCGTGTACAGCGCACTCCAGTTCGCCTGGTCGCTGCGGGCCTTCGGCGGTCCTCCGGACGACGCCCTCTCTCCTCTGAGCAACTTCTCGCAGACCACGGTCAGCGCTTTGAAGGCCAAGTTGAACGGAGAGTGGCACTGGGATAGGTTTCTGGCGGCCTTCTTTCTCGGACACTTGGACGTGGACGACCACACGTGCGTCATTGTGAGGTACGTTGGCCAATCGGGATAATGTGCATGTGTGGGAGAGGGGCGCAGGGGTAAACGTTGGTGTGGAAATCATGCCGTCGAAAGCTCCATACGAAAGAACACGCATTGGACGTTGCGAAATAATCACTGCTAGTGAGAAAGAACTGGGGAACCATGTGCAGTCTCGAGCGAAAGTTTCAAGACCACCTACGGGTGCCGCGAAAACAAATAAAGGGATAAATGTTTCTTAAGATATTAGGTACAAATTAGGCACCACAAACGTGCACACACTAAAATCAAGTGGCGCAATGCGCGATCGCGTGTTCGACCAGTGGAGGTGGTGGTGGTGGAAAACTTTTATTGAGAAGGCCCGAAGTAATCAAAATTAAAAAGCAGCGTTGTGGGCGGCCTTCAGGCTGCCGGTTGTGGCGTCCAAGCCGTGCCTAGTCGCGACGTCCTCTGCCCAGGTCACCAACCGGAGTTAGAGATCCGGCTCGGTGCTGGACAAAGCAGTCTCCCACTGCTGCGGACTGGTTAGGTGCCAAGAGGCAGGGGGCAAGTGTGCCGGGCAGGAGAATAAGATGTGATCGTAATCGGCGCGGGAGCTGTCACATAAGCGGCAGGCCGGCGAGTACGTCCCGGGGTGGAAGAGGGCAAGACGTGCAGGAGTAAGAAAGGTGTGGGCCTGAAGATGGCGCCACAAGTGTTGGTGGTGCTGGGAAAGGGATTTGTGCGGTGGGGGGAAGGTGGAGCGCCTGTCCTATAGTTACAGACTGCCCATGACTGTACGAAAAAATAAAACAATTTTTTTCACCGCTGCTGTGGTCCACAAGCTTTTGTCCACGGTGGTAAATAACTTTTACACAAACCCGCTGGACTTTATGGATCATTCGCTACTTCTATCTGGGACACTACGGATCTTATACGGGAAAACTGCCGCTATCTATCGGAAGCCTTTGGCAAATCGGCCATGCTTAAGGGGAGCTGCGGAATGACCGCCTCGGTAACGGCATCTAAACTCGGCATCTAAATCAATCTCAGTGTGTTAGGTTGGAAAGTAAATTTATGGAAGACTATACTCCAAATGTGCAAGGAGGGCATCACATTAGCGGTTCGTGTCTGGTTACCTGTAACGTGAAAGGGTAGCAAACGCTGCTTCAGATGCCCGGTTCTACACGGGAAAAGTTACCGTTGGATTAAGCGGATTATATTTTTGCAGGAGTCGTACGCTTGCGAATTGTCCATAACGTCATATTGTTTCCTCTTTCCGTGAGCGCAATATCACTTTTTGTCGTTTCCTCTTGACGCCTTCGCATGCTTGCGTGTGTGGGTCTCATGTAATCATCTGATATTAATAATAATAATAATAATAATAATAATAATAATAATAATAATAATAATAATAATAATAATAACAATAATAAGTTTATTTACCATCGGGGTTGATGGGGGGAGGTAGAGAGAAATGGCATGCTTGACTGGCTCTTTCCTCCCAGAACGAAAATGCATTTTGTTTCTTTGACTTTCCGCATCAGCGTGAGCAAAACATGCATAAACAAATATGAAAGATTAAAAAAATCGTGGAGCAATAAGAATACATCAAATGCACTAGCGCCAGCCATCGCTAAAGTTCGTTGTTTATATGCATACGTGCCAATTTGTCCCAGAAAGCTTAGCATATATATCTGCTTTTATGAAACTGATACGGGGAGTATATGCATAGGTCAAGGAAAAGCAAGAGTGTTTATTTACACAGTATATTACGCGCCCACAGTATATTGCACAGTATACACAGTATATTACACAGTATATTACGCGCCTCAATTAAGGCACCGTTGTCGCGGTCCTGCGCAAGCGCCGCGTAACATATTTTTACTAATTATTTATATATCACCCATTATTTAGCCAGCGCATGAAAACAGCTTTCTTTTTTTTTTTCTACGGGATAGGGAGTAGCGTTTTTATCACATCACAAGGGCTATACATTTTATTTAGGCGAATGTTGACACTCGACGTTTTCTGTGGTTATTACTGAAGAAAAGCGACACTTCTTTCGAACAATGTTACTGCGATTGGAAAGCAACGAAAAAGTCAGCTATTCGCTGTGATGAAAGACAGGTAATCAGTTCATGTTTGTCATATGTAATTAAGGCCAATTGAGATGTACGTTTTTTTTTCTTCTTCTTCTTTTTTGCTTTTTTAATACGGCTGGGCAGGACTGCATTTAGGCTCCTCCGTCGCAAATCATAAAGTGCAGATCATTAAATGCGGCCGCAATGTTACCTCACTGGCTGTTTTGATTCTGTCGCTACCGTTGCTGTAAAATGCCAGTTCACATGTTTGAATTTAAACAAAGAACTACGTAACCCATGCCGTGTTCGCTCGCTAAAGTTACTCCTATATGCGATGGCCGCAGCGGGCTTTTATGCTTTCCCACCCAGCGCAATCATCCAACATGGCGTCTGCAGAGCTTTAAAACATTCCTATTTTTTCTTTCGTGCTGCTGGCTCTTCTTTATCCTAAAATAAAAAAATAGCCACTCTTAATTTATCAAATGATGTTGGCCCACATCTTTACGTCAGCAACTGAGTTGCAAGTACATCTAGCTTGTCAATGATAACAGTGTTAGGAAGCAAGCACGTAGCCCGCTATTGCAACAACGATGTTGCGCACGCTCTGGTGGTGATCAGCGCTACCAGATGGCGCTGCTAGACGGAACCAGGGCGCTACTGTTCACATTTAGACCTCCGGTGTTTCGTATACATATGCTGACAAGCTAGAGCTCTACTAATACTAATACAAGCTAGAACGAGCCAATGCCATACTAACTTGCCCATACGAGTCCGTTCTTTCGTAGTGGTGCTTCAATGTGTGGCCTTCCTGTAACGTACCGCAGGGCCCCGTCGTACACGAACCACGTGGCAGAGGTGACGAAGGAGGCGAAGGCCGAGACGGTGCGGGCCTACTTCAGCTACTCGCTGCACCTGCACCTGTGGCCGTTCTGGACGCTCCTCGACGGGGACAAGGAGCAGCATGAGCAAGCGTGTGCGTTGCTCGCGTACCGTCTCTTCAACTTCGCCTTCCTCGAACACTTCAACGACACGGCGCGCATGGGAGTTGTCGCCAAGGCTGGCCTGAAGGAGGCCGTCGTGCGGAACTCGTACCGGTGAGGCGGTCCTCCATGAGCATTCATTCATTCATTCATTCATTCATTCATTCATTCATTCATTCATTCATTCATTCATTCATTCATTCATTTCCAGACAATGAGCCTCATGCAACGTGCCACCTTCACCGTCCTTTCGAAATCAATGAGTCGTTCCTGCATTGCACAAAGATGGTGAAGAGGGCATGCAGGTTGGAAGACTCGTTGGTTACATTCCTTCATTCATTGAAGTCAAACCAAACTAGTGTTCTTCAACTTGTTACCTTCACCGCCCTTTTCTGAATGGGTTCATCAATACATCAATGCATGAACAAGAATGGTGGAAGGGGGCAAGATGAAGAAGACACATTTTTTTTTTCATTGCAAGATGAACTATAGATAAGGCTAGCAAAACTTCTTGCTGGGCGAGTTGTTATATCTTAATGACAGTCTGAGGGGCGCAAACACGTGCACATGCAAGGTACAGCTGTACATTGCATGTGTATTTGTTTGCGCCTTTCAGATTGTCATTACGGATAAGGCATTTTTCTTTCTTAATTAGTTTTTCGTTCACTAATCTACATCTATAATAATTCCTTTGATAATTCATTCATCCCTTCCATCATCTTTTTTTTTTCATACGTTCTTTCGTCCATTCATTCCTTCCATTGTTCTTTCAAGCTTTCTTTTCATATTCAATGCAACATCGCATAAAAATCACCTAAAGCCGCATGACAGAAAGACTTGAAAAGTCTATTCGACGGCAGCCTTGCATACCAATGGACGTGTGTGCTTTTTACTCATCAGTATAGTTAAATCCATCACTCCCGGCCACGGCGGCCGCATTTCGATGGTGGTGAAATGCGAAAACACCCGTGTACTTAGATTTAGGTGCACGTTAAAGAACCACAGGTGGTCCAAATTTCCGGAGTCCCCCACTACGGCGCGCCTCATAATCAGATCGTGGTTTTGGCACGTAAAACCCCATAATTTAATAAGTTCACTCCATCACCGGCAAAGCAGGGTAGGGACTAAACATGGCAAGAGCGCAAACGTCACGAAGTTACGATGGCGCTGACGTCACTTCGTGTGCAAGCTAAAAAAATTGTTTTAACTGTAAACGCGCATGGGTTTTCTCTGAAGGGATGATTAATACAGGTAGCATAAATTTTCAGAACCTACTTTTGAACCATTATTGTTCAAAGCGGCAAGCAGCGAGGAAGAAAAAGTTTAGCAACACGGTCGGTCACACATCTTTTTCATACTCTGCCCGTTGTTCTACAAACATGCAGTATGCTTTAAACGCGCTGGTGTTCAGGGGTTCAGTGAAAGGTAGCGGCTTTATGATGTTCGCGGAATACAAGACCACCCAAGTCACTGAGCCTTCTTCAGCCTGCGCACTGCTCATATTATGGAGCCATCCTTTGCTGCTCATTTGGTGGCCTTTGTAGCCTGTAGCACGAGTAGCCTCACCTTTGCAAAACTGAACCCATGTTATAAGCTTTAATACTATTTTTATTAGTCCTGCCAATCTGCCCCTTATATCCTAGGATTGCTATGCTCCAGTCTGAGGACATACCGAAGGACGTCCGGGAACGAGTTCTGGATGGCATCGCCGACACGGACAAGTCCTACTTCAACCACATGGATGACGTCGAAGCCTACTACGAACCGACACAGCCTGTGCCCGTGGACTGGCGACACATCCTGCCGGCCTACCTGGAGATCCGACACAGTCTGGTGAGTGCTTTAGAACCTTCGGAGCGCCAATTAACTCTGGCTGCTCAAAATTTAGTGTATGAACATATTTCGTACGTCTCCAGCGCATAACTGCAAATATACTGCAGCAAAAGACGTTGAGTGCATTTTAACATTTAGCGTATTCTGTTGGCGTCCACGGGTGTGAACTCCGCGTCTAAAATGTTAAAAGAAAGAATTTTAGGTGCAGCGCTAGGTTGTTACATACCTCTTCTGCGTTCTCGTCTTTTCCGCTGTTCGCTAATTCAAATTATTATACACACGTGTTAAAAAATTATCACGCGATAAGACACACAAATATAAATGTACAGTGCACATGCGCGTTCTTTTTGCAGTCCCCTAGACCAGTCAGATAAATGATAAGTATTTTTTTTTTTGCTACGTTCTCTGCAAAAATTTATTTTTTTATAATTTGTTTAGAAAATAAAACTATTGATTGTTTGCTGATTGTTTATGGTTATTACTTTGTTAACACGTGTGTATAAATATGTTTCAAGAAATCATATGAATTAAACAGGTGCTAGCTCGCGCTGTGTGTGGTGTGTGCTCCGTCTGTAGCTCTGTCCCTGTGCATAACAGCGCGATTTACCAATATATGATGTGTAACCAACTGACCCAAATTTCAGCTCTACCGGCACCGAATAAAGCATACCGGGATCCAACCACGGTGGGCCGAGCCCGCCGAGCACAAAGTCACGTTTTAGGCCATAGAGTTATTATACTAACTCTGCGTTTTGAAGGGAGCGTATACGAATATTCGAAACCTTCGAATAACGAATTAATTCGATTAGTCTTCGAATCGAGTAGCCACTGCTCGTAAATACGAACGCTTTTCCAATAATTTTCGAGTATTTCAACACAGACGTCAATTTTGCTGAATCAAACATAAAGAAAAAAAGTTCAACAAATCTAATTCCCGCGGGCATATATAGTGTATGCAGAAAACATGAGAACTCACGTAGTGGAGCAGGCGTCGTCAGTTAGGTAGCCAGACTTTACCGGCTGTACAGCGATCATTCGCGCTCTCTGAACTGTCCTGTGCATGCGAACAAATTGCTTATTAATTTCAAGTACTATACTCTCAGGTCCTTATGGCATTGCAGAGAGGGGCAGGCAAACTACACCACACAAATCAGTACACACAAGAAGGCACAGTTTTATTGCGATAGCAATTTATATGGACACTCCAGGTGCATTTCTGCCGTCAGTGCGCATCTCCGCTGCAACTGCGTATGTGGCGGGAATGAGTTGCATACGCAGATGCACGCAGATGCACATACGCATCTAGACTCGGCCCCAACGCAGAGCGATCTGCGTTGGGGGCCGAGTCTTGATGGCGTCGGCGACTCGTAGCTTTGTGCGTGCTGTGTGTTCTCGGCGCTCAGTTTGCGTTGAAGCGATAGACAACACGAAGGTCACTTCGCTCGCTGCTGCGGCCACGCTTCCTCGCGCCAGCGCTTCGACAGCGAGTGTCCGCGGTCATCGATGGTGATGTGTTCAATGTTTGCCATGCGCGCTGACACCATGGTAGTTAATGCTTCGCGTTTCGGGCGAAACTGTGACTTTGTTAAGTAAGAAACAATTCAGAACAAAATAAAAGTTAATGAAAAGATGAGAATCCTAAAACCAGGGGAAACCAGCGTTTTGACAGCGAGTGTCCGCGGTCATCGATGGTGATTTGTTCAATGTTTGCCATGCGCGCTGACACCATGGTAGTTAATGCTTCGCGTTTCGGGCGAAACTGCGACTTTGTTAAGTAAGAAACAATTCAGAACAAAATAAAAGTTAATGAAAAGATGAGAATCCTAAAACCAGGGGAAACCAGCGTTTTGACAGCGAGTGTCCGCGGTCATCGAGGGTGATGTGTTCATGTTTGCCATGCGCGCTGACACCATGCTTGTTAATGCTTCGCCTTTCGAAAGGCGAAATTGCAACTTTGTTAAATAAGACACAATTCAGAATAAAATAAAAGTTCATGAAAATATTAGAATACTAAAACCAGAGGAAATTAAAAGTGCATAATGAGAACTATAATGGGAAACCATGAATAGCATCACGCAAGCAAGGTTACATTTGTTTTAAACAGCAAACAACATGACTTTGTTCCTAATGCTCCCATTTATGCTTTTAATAAACAACGCCTCATAACGTGCAGTGCAATAATCGAGAGAACCTTGCTAACGTTATGAACACTAGGACGCGAACATATATACTAGAAAGTTTTAGTTATTGCGCACCCAAAGTATGGAGACGCGAAGCACCGGCTTTTAACAAAGGAATGCAAAAATGGTATATACAATATAGCAAAAGGGGTACAAAGGGATACGAGCATGGTGTGGCGCTTTGGGTGTGCAAAGGTGATTACTTAATGTCGCTTCGGCACGTAATCTGAAACACCCTATTAACTATAAAAAAAAGATTTTTTTTACTATTCGAAAACTATTCGAAAAGTATTCAAACTTGATTCGATTCGATTGTTACACTATTAGATTAGTATTCGATTCGGTCTCAAAAATTGCCTTTCGCACACTCTTATTGTGTTAGACCTTTCTCGGGCTTTGCCTGCTGTTCTTTCTCCATTTGCTGATCTCAGAAATGAACTCTCTCTCATCGGAAGGCGAAGGGGATGACTTCGCCAAGAGTTGGCTGGCGAAGGCTGGCTGGTTGCCTGATGTAATGCTAGCTCCTTGTTTACTTCCTTCCACCATGTGAAATAGAACTATCTGGAAGAACAAACATGCTTTGTGTTTGGCGCATTTCGTCGCCGCGGTTACCGAAAAAAAAAAGAAAGAAAGAACACCGCGAAAATGACAACTCGGTGAAGAAAGAGTGAAATGCGTCTCCATCTCGCGGCGATCGGTGAAAACTTATCCTGTTCGCTTCACAATGTGGCCGCGGGGGAGCGTTAGTGTAGTCAACTTGCATCGAAGTTTTCGTTTACTTGATTTTCGCCAGGACATTCGACTCAATCGACTTCCTTCTTGAACTGATCAGGGACAAACTGGTCGCTTGGCCTCACGTGGTAGATCAGAATCACGCTTTAGGCATAAATAGCGAAATTCTGACCAATCACGTGAGGGTAAGCGAATGTCTCTCTCCGAACCGTTACAGATGTTGTACTCGGAGCAGGAGTTACCCGTAATTACCCGTAATCAGGCGCGGATCCAGGGGGGATGTCCGGATGTCCTGACCCCCCCCCCCCCCCCTCAGATTTCTGTATCGCCCCCTCGCTGATAGGGGGATGGCCCTGTCACAAAAAATATGGCCACCAGCATTCTTCAAAATTATTTTTCGTGAGTACCAGTGGTATCAGCCATGTAGAAGTAAAGGTATAACTAGCTCACAAGCTTAGTTGTACTCCGTAGGGGTGTGGTGTCGCGAAGATGCCGTAGTTAATTTTTCTCATGAACACCTTGGACCTCCTGGCACCGGCCGTGCCTTACTCGTCCCGTCGGTGGCGTCGAATGAACGAGGGGACGTCCCTTTTACCAAGGACGCCGATGTCCGCGCGAGCGCCTTCACGCCTGATCAACTTAGTTCCTCATTGGGGTGTCATCAGTTGCCTCATTTGCTGTCATTGGTTCCGCGACCAACCTGCTTAATGAAAGAGATCTCTCGCTGAAGTGTTTATATATAAATAATAGCAACTAACAGCTAAACTAGGAAGTACGCATGGGCAACTTTTTTTTTAACTGTAGCACTCATTGTGATCGCAGTTACACGTTGACAATATCCAGTACGAGCACAGTACCGTTCGTACGCTACGAGTTTTTCATTGTAACTTCGCAGTTTTATTGTCGTACATTAAGCATAGGAAGCTCAAAGCCGCCGGATTCGTTTATCTGAGTGGACGTTCTCGCGGACCGGGCGAAGCTTCGAGCAGCGGCTGCGAAGTCGGGGAGCGTGACGTCAGTGGCCAACGCCAGCGCGCAGGCCTAGGAATTTAGGATGGCGTCGCGTGGTTAGAGAAACGGTGCAGATGCGCGCCTTGCGTAAAAGGATGACGTCGCGTGGGAAACAAAACATAAAGACGCTGGCTCGCGCTCTCGGCTACTACGCCACATCGTTCTTCTTGTAGGTGGCGTCGTGAGTCTTCATACGCGGTGATTCTCATATCGTAAACAACCAGCGTAGTGGTTGCCGCGTTTGACCCACTTACTGCACTTACTGCATTCAATAAAAAAATAATTGTTCAATTTTAGTTAATTGGGCTGCTCACAGCGATAATTATCATCTCAGTTTGTGCCCCCTGGCCACATAACTTATTTGCACAGGTGATCTTCGCGTGCCTCCCAGTGCCTAATTTTAAGAAAACCATAAAGCTTAGTTTTGAACAACCTGTATCATCAGGCACAGCCGCCAAGCACATGGCTGTATTGGGTAACGTACTTTTCCTATAAGCTCGGAGAAACCGATACCTGGCTTCGCTATAGGGCTTCTTCCTCTTTCTACTGTTTTGCGTGCCAAAACCAGTTCTGATTATGAGGCACGCCGTAGTGGAAGACTCCGGATTAATTTTGACCACCTGGGGCTCTTTAACGTGCACTACAACGCAAGCGCACGGGCGTTTTTGCATTTCGCCTCCATCGAAATGCGGCCGCCGCGGCCGGGATTCGATCGCGCGATCTCGTGCTCAGCAGCGCAACGCCTGAGCTGACTGAGCCACCACGGCGGGCTACAGGTGTTGCCCTAGCCGTATAAAACGTGGGTTTATCGTGAGCAGAAATGGTGAATTTCGGTAAATGATAAAGGCTACTATCATCATCATCATCATTGACAGAAGCTGACCCCCCCCCCCCCCCCTCAGAAAAAACCTGGATCCGCCCCTGCCCGTAATGCGTGTGCTGTCGGCAAAATACCCGTGCCAAACACCTACAAGTGATATAAGAAAGAAAAAAAATGAAGTTGGGCCCTTCGGTGTTTCGCTACACTTTCCGCGCTAATTCATTCAACCGAGACTCGGTAAAGAAACGTAATATATCTAGAGGAAACGCGTGGGCAAAATAGCGCGATCGTCATTCAGCTCGTGTTATCTTGATGCTTTACGTCCGGCCTTTTTGTACGTGTAGAATTTTAGATGGAACTCAAGTTCTGCTGGGGTTGTTTCTACATACGGTCGACAGCGACCTCTAGCTTAGCTTATCCTTTTTCTGAAACTGGCTCTTAATATGGAAATAGTACGTACATGCGAGTAGCAGACTTCAGTGTATTGAATCAACTGAGTCATCAGCATTGCGCAGATCTCAAACTTGACTTGGGAAGCGGGGCCAATAGTTATCGTTTTCTTAACGTTGTGTGCCCTGTTTCGTGAACTTCCTTTAGACAAGTTGTGTGCTTGTAAACCAGCACGCATTACTCCTCCTGGCTAAAACAGCAGACGAATGTGCTGACACATTGTCTTTTAGAGCGATAGCTCTACTACTCCAGGTACAAACCAGGAAAACGCCTGGTTCCGTAAATCATACCTTCAAGCTCAGTCAAGGTCACACTGGGCCTTAGCCTACCACTACCGGCAGCTGCTGCGTACGCCGCGTGGGCGCCCATATCTTCAAAGCGATCTGGGATGTGTACAAAGTGCGCCGAGTGCTGGTAGCTTCGTATGCGCTGTGCTTTCGACGCTTAGTTCGCGTTGAAGCGAGACGCAGCATTAAGGTCAATTCGCACGCTGCTGCCGCCGCGCCAAGCAGCGTCTGTGTGTTGTCTTGATGTGCAGTTGTAGATGCGGTAGTTGCTGACGGCGCCGAGCAGCGTTTGTATCCTTTCCCCAAAGCAAGAAAAACCATGCTATCGCTCGACAAACTTGGTTTAACGGCGTTCAACCACGGAAAAAGTTTTCGCTGTTCGCCGCTTCGAACAACAGTTCTTGCGAAGTAATTATGAAACCTGCCCGTAACGAAAATTCACGCCATTAAAGTTTGTCAATATTTGTTTCTCGGTGCTGAATGTGACAGCAGCGCCGCCTTGTCGGTGTCACGTCGCGCTCTGCAACATGTCTGTTGTTTTAAAACGAAGGGCGCTGTGAATGTAATGCTGTACGGTTCCCCTGAAGCGGGAACTTTCTATAGTCACCTCGAGGATCACTATATATAGGGTACTGGCGCGCGTTTATGACAGGTCACCCACTGGCTGAAGCGCGTGGTCGCGTCGGGAGGTCGAGTGTTCGACACCAACCTGGACCTGGCGTGTCGCTTCGACCCGGACACGAAGACCCTGGGCGTACCCATGTCCATCGCCGACGTGGAAGTGGGCGGACGGGAATTCTTCCTGGACATTTCCACCGTCGGACTGCTCATGGCTCGGTCGATCTACAGGATATTCCAGGCGAGTGCATGTCGCGCCGGTCCTCTCCATAGTTTCGTAATAAACTCGCTAGCCCTAATCATTATCGGAATACCAGCGCAAGAGAGACAAGACACGATACGAAAGCGGCGCAACGTGGTGCCCCCTAGCACCGCTATCGCACAATGAAAAAAAAAAAAAATAAGCTCAAACTGCGTTAGTTGTCCTAACTAGTTTTAGTGCAACATACTTGTAGTCAATTGGGCAACCAGAGTAGGCCGGTCCCTCGACATCCCCGTTGTGTGTGTGTCCCTTTTTCATACGTACTCTTACATGAGCGCATACCTTTCTAGAGTTTCTCGATGAATCATTTAGAGCCCAAACCACCGTGGCCAAACTAAGCTTTCATAATAGAAATTAGTCATTTGGGCTGTTTGTACGAGAAATCGTATAGACACCCCGTCTGTGAAATTGGCGTCATTATGAATCGTAGCTGCGAAGGAAGCGAGCTCCGGAGCAGGGCGCCTGAGGTGGAGAAGAAAATCGCCCCGTTCGCGCTCTTTTCGTTTGTGCTTCGACGCCGCAGTTCTCGCTGTGCTGTAGGCTCCTAACGCTGTGCATGTTCGCGGCGTCCATAGGCTTGCACGTAAGCCACGTTCACGAAGTGTAAACGTCACTAGCGTTTTCTCTTCAGCCAATCTAGCCTGCGTTAGCCCTTGTTCTTTTGGCTCGATCATTAGCGTTTTGTAAAAAAGTTGAACTTGCATGCCGCAAAACGTCCTTAGTTGCTCTGGCCAACAGCAAGGCTCTCTACCACGTTCATCCTCAATACCTGCCAAAGTTGCGCGAGTGAATAACAGCAGCCGATCATTTTGTTGACAGTGTGCGCCTTTTAACTTAGCATTAATCGTATATTGAAACATAAGAGTTAGGCTATGCGCAATAGCCGAGACAGCTGTAAACAAGAATGTTTCTCGCATGGGTGCTTCGCAATTTCATAAGAGCAACAGAAAAGTATCGCGAGGCTCCAGCTTCGCTGCTCGAAGTCAACGCCACCAGGCGAGTGCAGAATGGCTAAGTGCGCAATGTCCAATTGAAAATTTATGCTGTTTTCCGATAGCGTAACGAGAGCACGAAAATGCGTTTTCTTAAACTTTCTTGTTGCCTGCTTTGTTATGCCAATTTATGTTCCCGCGGAAGTATTTGCGTATTGACACGTGTACTTATTTATCCTTTTCTCGGGGACTGTATTTCACCCAGTAACAATTTAATGTTATATCGCTCAGCGCAAGATGCACCTGCATGATTGGAACTTATACTGGAATGTTATCGATGCTTCTATCCGTTGTCTGTTGTCACCGAAGCTTGTGTAATCCTTTTGTGTGCGTGACGCCAATTGTGTAGTACTTTCTGGTAGACACGCGCGCACTGGCGATTACTTTGGAAACTTCGATGACTGTTGTATAAAAGCCAATGCGCTTGACCCGTTGATAAGATCTTCGACGATCGCCGACTTCGCTCGCCGCTATCGTTGTGCTTTGAGCGTAGCCTGCTTTTCGGGGCACAGGTTCGCCCAATGAGGAGTTAGTTTCGCCATTCGCAGTTTTGCTACTGTGTTCTTTACCGTCACTACCACGTGCCAGTCAGCTTTCGCTTTGCAGTATAACGACAACTACGCCATTCTCCCCGCTTGGCGAGCACCCGTGAAACATCCCACAGTTTCTTCAGAAATCGATCAGCAGCAGCAGCAGCAGCACCCGATTTTTATGTCCTCTCCAAGCGATCTCCAATTGCCGCTGCCTTGCGCTAGCTGATTCCAAGTTGTGCCTGTCAATCTGTCAGTACTTACTCGCTTGACTATGCATTATATGTACGGTCTTTCGTTTTCTGGTGAAACCTGATAATGGCCGATTTTCGCAGCCCGAACAAAATTTATGAAAATCGGGTTACACCTATTTTATCCTTGAAGGTGCACCTTTCTTAAACATTAATAATGAATGCAAGTGTGCCAAAACAAATTAAGCTGGCCAACTTCCGTGAGCAAGTGGTCAATATATATATAATACATATGGTAGATCTCTCGTTTTAGATGAAAGCTAAACCGATAACCAGTACATATAGAAATATATAATATGCTTAGCGCCTACCGACGTTGAGTGAATGAGAGCCTGTGACTTTTTTCGTAGCCGTGTTTACATGACTACGATAATGGTGCATTGCATCGCACGTAGCATGTATGTAAACGGAGGTAATGCGCTAGGAAGCGAAATAACTCGGCGCTGGCGTTGCACTGCATTGCCAACGGTATAGTTGTGACAGTCAGAGGATGTTTGCGCATCTGCATTACGTTCAAACAAGGGTAATTCCATTTATTTCGCTTCAAGAACGTATATTTGGAACCAATGAAACAGGACAACGAGCAAGGACGAGATCCCCGACAGGTCTTAGGTTGGACACAGAAATGTTCTCAATGCATATGATAACGTACGTCAAGAAGGGTTTGCAAGACAAAAGTATCACACCTCTTGCAAAGCGTGCCCGTGTGCACTATTGTTTGTACTTTTCCGTTCTCGAAGAAGTGCAAAGAACAAAGTAAGGAAGGGATCGACGAACCCTTTTTCTATTTGTTGTTTTTGTTAACGTGGTTTGCTTTAAATACCATATTAATGCCTGACAATCATAATTTGTAGAGGGGAGCTCGTCGCATGATTTGCGAGCAGCTTCCTTTCCGATTAGATGTCCCAGTAACTTATTTAGCTTGTTTAAATAGGACGTTCGTGGCCAAAACGGGTTCATAGTTTGTATCTGTGTTAATAGTTTCTGAATGCTACAAGAAGATCCCTAACTTTGGGCTGGCAGACAACATAACCCCCGATTGGTCCCCAGTTTTCATCTTTAAATAGTACCATCCGGTTTTTACTCCCCCAATTTATATATATATATATATATATATATATATATATATATATATATATATATATGAACACCCGGAAGCCAAGGACGCTATTCGTCCTGGTTTGATAATCGAACCAGGAACCAGCGCCTATCCGGGTTGGTTGCTCTATCATCTGCTAACCAGGAGGCTAGCAGATGACACAGCAAGGCCGAATTTATCGCCCACTCGAAGCCAATTAGGGACTTAATTAGTATATGGCTAATGATTTAGACATTTTATGGTAGTACTGCCATGTACAGCGTCCGTTCGCTTGGGTTGTCGATTAATTCGGCCTCGCTCTGTCATCTGCTAGCCTCCTGTTTAGCTCAGATGATAGAGCGACCGCCCACTAAATACTTTGATCCCGGGTAAACGCCTAAGTACTTGTAACTGTCAACGAACCGAAAAGTGCCGCCGTCAGTATTAGACGTGAACTAGTTAGTTTCACGAGACAACCGCATCGCTTTACATTTGTTGGCGTTAAGTTTCACAAGCCACGTGTTACACCAATACGAGACATTATTAAGGGCAAGCTGAAACATTGAAATGTCAGGCTCGTTAGAAATTTCCCGGTAAAGAACACGGTCGTCTGCAAAGAGCCTTATGTTTGAGTTAACAGAGCCGGGTATAGGTCATTAATAGAAATGAGGAAAAAAAAGAGGCCCTAATACAGACCCCTGAGGGACACCAGATGTGTTACATGATATGACTTGGAGTCATGATGATTTATTGACACGTGCTTCGTGTACCTCTGTGGGAAAAGAAAAAAAAAGCGTACAACCCATTTAAAAAGGCTATGATCAATGTTAAGTGTGCTAAGTTTCAAGAACAGTAGCGGCTGTGAGACGGTATCAAATGCTTTAGAG
Organism: Dermacentor silvarum; assembly: GCF_013339745.2. Lineage (NCBI taxonomy): Eukaryota > Metazoa > Arthropoda > Arachnida > Ixodida > Ixodidae > Dermacentor > Dermacentor silvarum. The sequence goes on from NC_051162.1 coordinate 119,139,151, forward strand.
AAATAAAAGAATTCAATTGCTGAGTATTTGGCTAACGTTCCATTATTGAAGGCTAAGGCTTCAATGTCACGGGAATAATGCTTGCGTAAAACTGTTCTCCTGAGTAGCGTAGAAGGAGTTAGATTCCAGAAAACAAAACTTGGCTGCAAATAATGTGTGGCGACCAAGATGTGACTCGCTTTCTGCGCTTGCAGTGCGCAAAAGCGTGGCCTTCGAGATTGGCTTCCTATAGTCCGAGAGCGCCTTCACTGGGCTGTGATTTAGACACCACAGGTGTTGTAAATACGCCTGTGGTGTATTTACTACACCACCTGTAAGTACACCACAAATACACACCTGTAAATACATCACAGGTGTATTTAAAGGAGATAATTTTTAAGTTTTATGCAATTTTTAAATATCGCCTCTGACAGCATAATTATTGGCCTTGAGCTGGATTATTCGAAGAGGCGGACAATACTAGCACGATAAATCGAAGCGCATGTTCGACTAATTAACAATAATTCATAAATTATCCTCTTAATTAATTACTTTACGACCTATATTGCAATTTACAAATTGTAGCCGGTGAGCTTGCAAGACGTATTAACTTGAATTTCCAGGATGACACCAGTTTCGAGATATAATTTCCCAAAGTGTGGAACGAAACACACGGCCGCTCCAGTTGTTTCATGTGCTTCCGTGCATAAAAGAGTGTTTTGCTAGAAATGCAAGTGTAACAACATTGCATTTTACGGCAAGTTCGATGGCGCATATCTCCAAACTGTCGTCATTCTGGAAATTAATTCCAAGTGGATACGCCTTGCAAATTGCAATATCTGCCGTGCAGTAATTAATTCAAGATAATTAGTGGATATTTGTTAATTTGTGGAATATGTGGATCGATTTCCCGTAATGTCCGCCTCTTAATAATCCAGCTCAAGGACTAGAGTTATGTAATCTGCAATGGGCTATTTTTAAAAATTCCATAGCACATAAATATGATCACCCTGTATATCGGCACGTAGGTATACCGCCGTTCAAGCACGTTTATTTTCATGAAGCCGTTATTCCGTAACCTAACCAAAGTGCGTTCGTAATGGCTGTCAGGTTGTTTTGGAGTCCGCCAATCGGGTGGTCAGTGAGCCGCCAGTCGCGCCATCCGCTTGGCGTTCTTTTCATTCTATAATCTAGCCCCATGTTCAACCGCGTTTTAGGAATGCGAGCATATTGTATGCCGTGTCTCAGACTTGTACGTTTCTCAAAACTAAAACTTAAGCAAATGGAGCGCAATAATGCAGAAAACTGGAAACAGCGTGGTTGTGACTGGACGTCAGTGCTAGCGATCAAAAAATGCAAACGTAGTTCATACAAGAAATTATGCAGATACCACGAACAATGGGGATGGGTACTTTGCTAAGCATTAGTGCTGCTAGCACTGTAGTTTATCCTGCCATCACTGGGAGTTCCGCATAGCGCTACAAGACCAGTCGACGTGTGATAACGTGTGATAATTACAGCAGCCAGACGACAAGGATATATTATGACGGTGACTGCATGACGACTGACTTTTTTTGTACTTGGGTGAAACAAAGTCAACTCGTTTCGTTACAACATTGGCCGATCCTAAGCACTGGGGGATCCCCCCCCTCAAGACATGCCGGGGCTGACTGTATTGAGCATGCAGGAGGAAGCCCCAACCCTTCGTTCTCTGTATGCTTTGATTGTCATCAAATTAGCCAATTCTCCGGCGTGGCCGTCTTGGGCGAGCAGCTTTCGCCGTGCTGGCAACGTTCAAAACAGCTAACGTTAAGTTTAAACTCTCGTGATATTTGCACCGATGTTGCTGTTAGTCCCGGGATATCTTCAAGACTCAGCTAACCACTTAAAACTAACACTCCTAAGGATGACAAGGCAGCCTTAACGGAGCCACATAGGTGTACCTGTCTAAACGTCGGCTGGTTTGTCTGAGGCACTTGAGACCGACTTATCCATGTGCGCTTTTCGAAAAAGGAAGTCAGTCGATGAGCGAGTTGTATTGAAGGGCAAATTCGTGTTTACCCACATTCTAAAAAAAAAAAATATGGCATGACCAAACAGAGCGCTACAAAGAGGCTGAGCCCAGTGCATATTTGGTGGTTCTGATAAAGGAAATTTTAGATTTTGCGAACGGCAAGCGGGGGTTTGGGTACCCAAAGGGACCTTTGACTCCCTAAAGTATTCGCGTACAAAAAACATGCACGCAATCTAATACCACCACCACCAGCTAAAGTGAACTATCAGTACGGTACGACCAAACACGCTATTCCGTGCTGTTTTTGAAGTTTTCAACTTCATCCACGTGGTCATACCCCTGCGTACTAAAAGAAACTAGCAAATTCTGCATGCATACATGCGAATTTTCTTCATAGTGTCACATTTATCGCTTGCCGCCTGCCTGGAATCGAGCCACTAGCTATAGAATGCACGCACCCGGAAGAGTGAGTCATGCCAGGAGCCTCGCAAGGCCAAACGTATTTGTCACCGCGAGCCTGACATTTCGTGTTGGAACACCTGTTGCTTGTCATTCCACCGACTTCCGACATGTGCTTCTGTCGACTTCATGCGCGCACATGTGCAATGTAAAAAAAATAATAATAATAAAAAGGGCATACTTCGGCAATGATAGTACCGAATAGAAATTGCATCGGAAAAGGAAGGGGGAGGGAAGTTTCAGCTTCTACATTGCCGCTAAGGCAGGTGTCGAGTAGATATTCCAGCTATGCCCCGTATCGAATCGCAAATCGCCGTTATATCCGCGACTTCGGACACTTTGAAGTGCAGGCGGCTGCGCCTATATTGGCCGCGTGAAGGCTCCAGTATACACAATGCGTGTGCCTATAGCCTTTCGTCTGATCATCTGACGCGTATGTGATGCTGGCAATACGAGCCTGCCGATCCCATTGCTGCCCCTATAACGGAAACGGCGCATATAGCGCCGGAGGATCTTCTACACAACGTCATGTAAGGCGTCGCGCAGCGCGCGATGTCGCAATTTGATGACGGTATGCGCAGCTTGGCGAAATGCGATGAGCTTCCATAGCATTGTCAAAAAACTAATTGGCTTTTATTGATGGCTCATTATTTTTTTTTACATGCGGCTTTGTTGTTGTTTCTTTTTTCTTTCTCCAAGGTTCTCGCGTTCATATTAGCACATTTCAGTTAATAGACATCACTTTTCTCGGCTTCTTTTTAAAGTCGTCCTTGTCTGTTTGCGCGCTGCTTGTAGTCGATCATAGGTCAGTAGAATAAGTGGACACTCACTCACAGTCGCTCACCAATATAGTTTTGCAGGCTATGTACTCGTTCACATTCATGTGCGCTCACGGCCATCAATACTCACTCAGGCACTCACTCGCCCCAAGTCGGCATCGCCAACAATCACTCACGTTCATAGTCCTTACCACTCACACTTATACCGACACCCATTCACGCTTATACTCGCGTCCACTTAAACTCACTTTTCACTTACTTTAGTTCACCGTCGCGTGAACCGGAGATCCTGTTCGCGCTCACGGCGCCTCAGAACTCTCCGGCACTCACTCCCACTCATGCTCAAGTCCACTCGCCCCCTTCGTCACTCAATGACGTTTTATCTCACGCATGGCATCTCACAAGTCGTTTGTAGCACTGTGGAAGCTGCGGGACTCCTTAGCCAATTGGAAGGCCGAATGCCCCTAGAGGTGTGTCCATCCGCGCACCGTCGTCTGCTCAGTGGCTGCTGGAATCGCCGCATATGACGTTCCATGCACAAAGGTCCTAACATGTCACGTATCGCTGTAACGTATCATGTACCAAGCAAAAACGAAGCTCTCTAATCCTGCCATTAATCGGACAGTTACGCCTGGAACTATATTCCGCTGCGCAAGGATATTGCGCCTTTGTGCGCCTCGTGCCTTCGGCAGCGCCGCAAACGACTTGTGAGATGGAGAACAAGTGCGGAGCGAGTGTGAGTCAGTAGAGAGTTTTAGAATAGGGGCCCCAAAGAAATAGCGTCGACACCACTGCGCATGCGCGAGACGCTAACTGCGTTTGGGTTTTGCGCTGGGCACGCTATTTCGCCGATTTAGCGGGAGCCCCAAAAGCAGCCCCAAAAGTTTTGCGTCAGCAAACATGGCGGCACTCATCGAAGCGGCGGCTCTCCGAGTGCCAAACTCGGCTTGATTCGTGGTAACGCGTGAAGTTCGTAAGCTAGGAGAAGTGACTGCGGTTGTCGCTTTCTCTCAAATAACGTGTGTAATGAAACTTGATTCATTAGACGCCGCTGATTCTGAATTCGATTGTCAATTTCATGGCTCGTAGGCCTAACGTGGATTAGCTTGGCTGGTGAAGGCACGTCAAGTTGGTTACTCAAAATTAGGCGCAATAAATCGATTGCTGCTAACAGAATAACATCTTAATTGAAATTAAACGCAAAACCACGAAGGTCAAAATTACTCTTCCTATCATAAAATGGCATAGTTTATTTTAATATTTAGAATAGTTTTTCTTTGACACCGTAGTGGCGCTGCAAGCGCATGACGCTATTCGCAAACGCAAAGCCCTATTCTAAAACTCTCTAGTGTACTCGTGGGTGAGTGTGCCACACCTATGCAGTGTCCAACCTATGCAATGTCCAACTTGATGCTTCGCCATAGTTCTACAGCTCGGAGATGTAGTAACGGTGCTCAAGATGTCTACGTAATACGTTACATGCAACTTCCTCTCCTGGTCATGACTAGAGGCCGGATCTTTAAGCAGTAAAAAAGCGCGTTTTAGGCGCCAAAAATAGGCAGGCAAAACAACGTTTTAGGCCTCCAACGTCGTAAATATAGGCACAATAAATTTTTACATAAATGCGTATAATTTCAAACGAAGACGTGCGCGACCTGTATCTGTGACAGGAAAACAAGAAATGTTATTGTTTATGATGGCACAAATGCGCCAACAGTTGAACATAGCCGTGCTATTGTCCCATAAAACTGTTGGACTAATGACGATCAATTGACTTAATTCATCAAGCACACTGCTCATATTCATGTTCAATGGCCACTGTACTCCAGCGTCTCATTTAGTAAAACAGGCATGAAAAAGAATACTTGAAAGCTGGTTAAAAAAAGTGCTACTTTATGTCTGCCTTACGCAATTAAATTAAGATACACCAAAAACAGACAAATTATAAATGCAAGAGAGACTATGATTTATTAAGAAATTAACATGTTCTTACAGTAGGACTCTTAGGTACAACTGTGGCAATTTTCTCATATACAATGACATTATCCGAATTGTACACGCAGCACGTCCCAACAATGCCAAATACACTTGCGCCCATTTGAAGTGCACATGTTTGAAGAAATCTATTTGGAAAGCACGCGGAACGTATACATATTCTAAGAATCACCGTGAAGATTGTGAAAACAATAGCAAACTACAACCATCTCCAGATTTTTGGAATCAAAATTGTGCCTCTTGTCACTTGGCATCTTGTACGCTGAAAAGGAACCCTCAATGGCGGTGAACACCTTACAAAATAAATTACAGACAAAACAATGCACATCACATTTTTCTTTCTTCGTTTCCTCTTCACTCTCCGTTCCCCTGACGGCCCTCCGCGGTTTCGCATTCGCCAACCGCTCGCGCCATGTCAGCGCGGCGGCGTATACTGGCCAGCGCGTCCCATTTCACTGCTGCTAGCGGTTGTTTTCCGGGAGTTGGTTGAACTAGAGGACTAGGTTGAACCCCATAGAGTTCCGAACAATGCTGCCCGGTAACAATAACAACGATCTCTAACTGCATTCGGAAGCAAAACTTGAGGCTTAAATCGTGTACATATAGGCGCCGATATTTAAAATAGGCATTTATAGGCGTTTATAGGGATTTAGGCACAAACACCAAAATAGGCATTTATAGGCACTATAAAAACACTATAAAGGCCCTCCTTATAATCTAATGCATGCTCATATATCAAAGTGCGGTGATAGGAGTGCAAGGAACAAAAAAGGCATTTGCCTAAAATCCGGTCTCTAGTCATGACCAATCGGAGAAGCAAAGGAAAATACGAGTTCTGGGTGCGGGGTGCAGCTGCTGGAAGTGAATTAACACAGCTAATCAACACGGGCCAAACCGAGCGATGCCTTAGTCTGGGGCCAACGTTTCGACAAGGGAACAATTGTCTTCGTCAGAGATTTTTTCGCCCTATTTGAGAAGAAACTGCAGGACTGACAGACAGCAGGTTGTTCGCCAGGCGCGTCTTTAAGGTACCCAGGCTCTCTGAGAAAAAAAAAAAAGAACTGACGCACCCATTTCCCAGCATTCCCATGCGATAACACTGCAACACTTTTACCTCTGCGTAACTGCAATAAACGGTACTATAAGCATGGCTTCCGAAATGTCGCTTGATCGTTGGTAGCCATGATGGAAGTTACGCGTTCACATTGTAGGCGATGGGACTTTTCTCAGCTGATGTGTCCTCGCTGGATTTGCGCTTGCGTCCACAGGAGCACGCCATGTGGTCCGGCGAGCTGCGAAAGCTGCGCTTGTGCTTGCAGCGTGCTTACGGCAACTTCAGCGCGGCCGAAGGGCGGAGCCGGCGGAGCGTCGACGGGTTCCGCTGCCTACGCACAAGCGTCATGGACCACGTGGTACTCAGGGCCGTGCACAAAGCCTACAAGTGAGTTCTGCATCCGCACCCCGATGGTTTATTTATTTATTTATTTATTTATTTATTATTTATTTGTTTGTTTGTTTGTTTGTTTGTTTGTTTGTTTGTTTGTTTGTTTGTTGGTTTGTTTGTTTGTTTGTTTGTTTGTTTGTTTGTTTGTTTGTTTGCTTGTTTGTTTGTTTGTTTGTTTGTTTGTTTGTTTGTTTGTTTGTTTGTTTGCTTAAAAAAAGTTGTCGCAGTTTCACCTGAAAGGCGAAGCATCAATTGCGATAGCAAATTTGTAGAGAGCTATACGGAGTAATGATATTAGCTTTATCAGCTGTATAAACTTGGACATGCCGCAGCACCGGCAACACGCAGAACTGTTGTCGACGCCGTCGGCGTTTTGCCCGCGTTCGCTCAAAATGCGTGCGGCGTTGGTGACTGTTGCCGGAGCCTCTGATATAAATAGGCACTTGGTGCCGCAGCTAAACGTCGCCTCCCTTCCCCCCCCCTCCCCCCCCCCTCCCCCACGGCCTCTCGCGCGTCGGAAGAAGGCGCGTTTGCTCTACATATATGGTGATTGTAAAGGAGGAAAGAGACGCCTACTTCTGCAGCCCTTAAGGAAGCACGGCGCAGAACGCGCGTTTGTTCTCCGCCGTGCGTTCACTCCCCGTCAAGCGCGCGCCCCTCGCGCCCTTTCACTCGCACATACAGCGTTCGGCGCGCGGCGACGATTTCATCCCCATTGACGTCATACGGAACCTCACGGCGACGGCGACGCCGACGGCAGAAATCTGCTTTTGAGTGTCCATATAATTGCTATCGCAATAAAATACTGCATACCAGGGATTGGCCCCAGCAGGAGTGGCCACATCACGTGAGAAGATTACACGTCGTTCTAATTCAAAAAATATCAGCAAAAAACGGCATGTAGGATCAGCAACATGACAATAATGGGATTAATTAAAGTGACTTTCCCGTTCTGATGCGAAATTACAGCCTTCATAAACGTCGCATGGTGAACTCTTTGATCTGTCATGGGAAAAAACACTTTGCTTATGACTTATTTCTTGCAAAACATTTGAGTTAATGACTGACTGTTTAGCTGCTTAAGCAGCGCCGCCTACAGAGATAGAGAGTGGCTGGCCGTTGATGGCCTGACCTCTCTCCGTCCATGTAGAGTTTCCAGGCTCGAGGTACCGGAACAAGGGACCCCTAGTAGAAACTTGAAAAGTTATCGGTCCTACAAGCGATAAGACCACAACGTATTTGCCTATTTGCGCCTGTTAAGCTATACGGGTATACACAAAGAAGCTTTAGAAGAACAAGTCACCACGTATAGCGATTGGTGGAACAGTAAATCATAGGCACAAAGTTTAGAGACGGGAGCACGGGCAGTGCGGTTGTAGATGGTCTATATGTGGATGCAACGGGTGTAGCTGATAAGTGTATAGTTGAGATTGTGAAGAACTGGAGTTAGGCGGGTCGTGTATAATATGGCGAGGAGATAACCGGCGGTCTGTTTGAGTAACACCATGAATTCCAAGAGAAGTGAAGCAGTCGAGGACGGAGGTGAATTAGGTATAGTATCGTGAGATTTAGTGAAATTTGTAGGTATATGACGGAGTCAGCTGGCGCAAGACATGGGTAATTAGGGATAGCTGGGAGAGACCTACGTCTTGCAAGAGACATATATTAGGATGACGAGGGGGATGATGTTGCACAAATAGTTATAAACTTGCCCTAGAGTCTGCGAGTATTCGAAAACACGAACCGCGAATATAGTTACTGCTGTTCGATTCGCATTCGATTCGAGAATTCACTGTTCAAAGTTGTCGTATATTCGCTTCTTTCGAATATGTGAGGGATAAAAGCAGTTATTGCAGTTTCGAAGGAGACAAAACGATGGATATGACGACTTTTTATGAAGGATCCAGCTGCAGGGTAACTATTGCGGCTTTCTTGGACTTTTGGTCCTAAGCGAACACACGGGCCATATAACTTCTGCTCAATAATTGCCAGTCGTTCAATAAGAATGGCTCGCTTTTAGACAGCCTGCGTCTGAATTTGTTCCCATTCATCATTTTTGCAGTTTCACCATGTTTGCATTCATTTAACGCAATGTGCGGTGCTGTAGTACAACGTACAGTCGACCACGATAGTTTGTGGACCACGAGATCTCAGAAAACGTTAAATTTCCGAACATCCTGTAACAGTGGTCAGTAAAACCGTACAGGACAACATTCCTCGCATTTACTAGGATAGGCTGGAAATGCGAATACCAGGCTGTGTTGTGAGGCTGCGGAGATGTTCAGCTTTTTTTCTCAAAGCCCGTGGTCTGCAAACTTTCGTTCGTGGCGAACACAACGCGAACACAACGCGAACACAACGCTGTTCGTGCATCTGGTAACATGGTGTTTGCTTTTGCTTAGTTATAGTCATGGTGCCACAGATGATTGGAAAAATCTCTGTCACTTATAGGATCGAAAGAACCCCAGGTGGTCAAAATTAATCCGGAGCCCTCCACTACGGCGTGCCTCATATTCATAACTGGTTTTGGCACGTAAAACCCCTGAAAGAAGAACTTGTCCGAATTGTGAATGCGGTGTGTCGCAATGCACATGAGCCTCATCTCGTCTTCTTCTTCTTCTTTTTATTGCGATAGCAATTATATGGACACTACAAAGCAGATTTCTGCCGTCGGCGTCGCCGTCGCCGTCGCCGTGAGGTTCCGTATGACGTCAATGGAGATGAAATCGTCGCCGCGCGCCGCCGAACGCTGTATGTGCGAGTGAAAGGGCGCGAGGGACGCGCGCTTTCACGGGGAGTGAACCCACGGCGGAGAACAAACGCGCGGTTTGCACCGTGCTCCCTTAAGGGCTGCAGAAGTAGGCGTCTCTTTCCTCCTTTACAATCACCATATATGTAGAGCAAACGCGCCTTATTTCGACGCGCGAAAGGGCGCGGGGGGGGGGGCGAGGGGGAGGGAAGGGAGGCGATGTTTAGCTGCAGAACCAAGTGCCTATTTATATCAGAGGCTCCGGCAACAGTCACCAACGCCGCACGCGTTTCGTGCGAACGCGGGCAAAACGCCGACGGCGTCGACAACAGCTCTGCGTGTTGCCGGTGCTGCTGCATGTCCAAGTTTATACAGCTGCTAAAGCTACTATCATTACTCCGTATAGATCTCTACAAATTTGCTATCGCAATTGATGCTTCGCCTTTCAGGTGAAACTGCGACAACTTTTTTTAACCAAGCTGACTTCGCGCGAACGTCATAGTACATTTTGCTTTACATATTCGATATTCAATTTGATATTCAGTGGTCTTTTTTTTTCAAGTGTTCGTATTCGATTCCATTCGGAAATTTCACTATTAAAACACCCCCAATAATTTACACCTCTTAAAGTGGCAGTAAAGGGCAACGCTAAATCAGTGTAGGTATAAGGTATTCCTTCAAAATTCTATTTTCGTTAGTTTCGCGGTAAAAGGTTGATTACTAGCAGAGAAATTTAGGGCAAAATTTCGGCTTTGTAATTTGACGCTGAAACCCCAGCGTGGCTATATGTCAGTGTGACGTCATTGAATTCGGAGTACTTGCTCGGATTTGGGCCTCTGAGGCGGCAGTGAAAGTTCTCGAAACTCTCCAAGCTCATTCTTTGGCCCCTTTGAAATACAACCTAATCCGTATTTACTGATAAATGCTGGCTCTCCCGTCCAAAGAGTAGATGTGAGCATGAAATGGCTGCCGGCTAAGCAGATTGGTTGGAACTGATACTAGCCACAATCTTAAAATGGGTATAGTCCATGTTCGCAAGAGCACCCCCCACCACACCACACCACACAACCATCCGCGACGCGCCGGACGCTCCCGGCCTTGTGACGCAGCGTGGCGCCATCTCTCGAAGGAGACGGCGCAAAACCCGCGCCGCGGAACTCACGCACCGCTGGTGTTGAAAAGAGCACAGTCAACCCTGTCTCAGCGCCAAAAGATGACAATCAAGTGTATGGTGCCCTGTATCTGCCCGTTGAACGTCGCTATTAGAAATGACAAATAAAACTTCAGCGTACTAGAAGTTATAGCTTGAGTGATATTGTGAACAAACGTTAGGAAGAACTCGGTAGCAATATTTTTGTAACTTATTTGGGCAGTAACTAGCATATGTAATGCGGTCCTGTACAAATGGTTGGGGGCCAAAGACCGCATTTTCTCAACTTTTGACTGGTTGCCCGGATGACCTCGTTTTGTTCTCGCAACGATGCCTGGATAACGGCTCTGGCTTTTGGCTCAAGGTCACCTGAAGGTCGCTGACAATGAGAGCTAAAAGCATTTCGTGCTTTAAAAACATTAGTTCGAGAAAACGCCGTCGACATCCACGACGTCACGGTGTGCCTTTTCTCACCGCGTAAGAGCGACCTTTTTTTTTTTTATTGTCGAAGGGTAATTTACTAAAAGAGCGTAAACCTGTTTTTGTCTTTAAATGTCTCTTATATTATGTTGCCTTTTTCTACTGTTCGCGCTTCCCGCTTCCACTTCTACCCATGACATCCTGCCGCGGTGGACAGGACGGCCGTGGTGACGTTCTCGCCACAGACGGAGCGCGGCCACCGAATGCGCGACGTGTCCCTGCATCTGCCGGAAGTCCCCAAGGTCAGCTCGGAGCAGCTCTTCTTCCTGCTGTACGCGCAGTCCTTCTGCGAGCCGCATGAAGACGTCGCCGACGTGGTCGAGAGGGCGTCGTGGGCGCCGACCAAGGTCCGGCTCAACCGGCAGCTGGCGGACTTCGGGCCGTTCGCCGACGCGTTTCGATGCGCCCGCGGGACACCCATGCACCCCACCCAGAGATGCACCGCATGACCCTCATCCTCGCGGTGTTTTTCTTTTCTTTTTTTCCGCCTTTTTTTTCGTAACCGTTTTCTTTTCCTTGGACTTTTGTTAAGGGCCCGCATTAATAAAAGCGAGTCGCTCTAGCGCCAAGCCCGATGTACGTCGGTCATTTCGCGCGTGATGTGCGCTCCGGGAGCACCTGTTTACGAGGTTATCGATCAGGGATCGCCGTGGTTTGTCAGTGCGCGGCCTCTGAGATTGCACCGGTGCACCAAAGGTGGACCGATGCAGTCTCAGAGGCCACGGCCATTGAATTGCAGTGACCACTTCAACAAACGGCCCTGCTGTCCACTTTCTTGAGCCGAGTGGGAAGTGGCGAGCTTTAGGACGTTGTGAAATACGGTGACAACGTATCTCGAAAAACGTTGAGTGAACAAGGTTCCTTTGATTTATAGTATAAGCTAGCTTTAAAAATGAGTGTCTGCGAAGGGGGTTGCGCATGGCAGGCTTCTCCGTGTAAATTGTGCGTAGGTGTGATTAGTAAGAAAGCCAGTTGAAACAACGCTTTGTCTTGTTCTTGTTCTGTGTTGCCTTACGCCTAATATGTATCGACCTTGCTCATAGGCAATGAACGGGCATGTAATACCGCTTCCCTGGACAAGACTCTTCCGGCTATTCGCAACTGTATAGCGCAAGATTGTACGCGAGTCAGGATTGCTGTGGTAATCATTCATCAGCAGTCGGTCTGTGACACGCTATGCGAAACTCGGATATACCAAAAGTTGATGCGTCCTTGGCAGCTTTTGACATAACCCTCAGCAGTGACGCTTCGCCGCGGAGAAAAACCAACTGAGTCAACCAGCCCTTGTGTGCAAAAGGTCTCGGGTCCGATGCCCTGACCGGGGCGATCGCACTTCAGTGCTTGCGGAATGCGAAGACGTCCTTACTGCGATATTTCTGGGCACATTACAGAACCCCCAAGTTGGCCCTCTCGCACTGGCTCATCACCCAGGAAGGCCCAGATTGTGTAACATTTTCTCTTGCTTGTGGTTTTTACCATTCACCCTTGGGTCGCACGCCGTCGTTATCCTGGTATCGGTCACTCTACTTTGGATCGACGGATAAGTGTAGGATCGAAGTAAAAAAAATCGTTAAGAAATTAGACCCTGGGCGTCTGCTGGCACAAAGCTTAACGCCACGCAAGCATGCATCTATCTGTGCGAACCACAACTACCGTTTTATTATAGTCTTCATAGGCAACCAAGGCCGACAAAACTGTGCGATTGAGAGCATTGCGCAATCCAGCCCACCCACCGCACAACCGCCGCCTATCCCCCTGTCACGTGCCTCTCTACGTCATTGTCAACACTATCATTTTCCACTTGCTCCGTCAGTCTACCTTCGAGCGGTGAGCCGTGCTCCCTCAAGGGCTGCAGAAGATAGCGCCAACCTTTTCTTTTCTCGTAACAAACCACTTTTCCTTCCGCTGAGGAAGTCCCTCCCGAGTACCGCACAACCGCCGCCGATCCCCTTGTCACGTACCTATCTAGGTCAGAGTCAACGCTCTCGTTTCCCACTTGCTCCGTCAGTCTACCTTCGCCCGCTCAGGAAGTCCCTCCCAACTTAGCCGAAGGCAACGTTTAGATTTGTCCAAGGCTATCGCATTAAAACCCTTGAGAGGAAACATACTGTCCGAGGTTCCGCGAGTATACTGACCTTTTAAGACAATCTAAGCGTAGTTTTATTTTCACCAGGACCTTCTGAATATCCTTCGTGATAACTCCCGAAAGTTTTGGAACACACTAACAAGCACAGATGGCGGGTCTCAAGTCCGGTACATGAGCACATAGATGTACTAAATGTCCTATTCCTGATTTCCTAATTTTGTTTTATTATGACTCATAAGCCTACCTTGCAGCCAGTACCTTCTTTACCTCGACGCATCTTCACGCAGCTGTCACCTATTACAATCACAGCTGAAAGTATAGCGTAACTTATTTGATAATCTTAAGATGTAAGTGTCCCAACAAAATACCTGCTAAACTACTGAAGGGAGCCAAAACAGTTTCCAGTTAAATATTACAAATGATTTTAGAGAGTGGCTCACAGGCGCCCGTTCCTACGTTGAGCGTCGGCGTGCCTCGGCAGCGTAACCGAGCGAGCGAGCACAGCGAAATATGAAAGAGGATGGAGATCGGTGCAGCGGAAGCACGAGGAGGAAGGCGGAGGAAGCCACCTTGAAGCACCACCGGATGGCGCTCACGTCCGCGTATCCGCGGCAGCGACGGCACCGGCCGTGCGGGGGACATAAAAAAAAGAACCAGAAAGCTCGCCTTCGTGCTGTTGGGACTCGGGTAGCGTTTAGGCCGGTGATCCTTCAGCCAGAGGAATGAGTACGTCCAGGAGTAAGAGCGATATAGAAAAAAAAAGGTTTATTCCACTTATTTACAGTGGCTCCAGATATGGAAGCCCACTCCATCGGGGAGAGCACTTTGAAAGTCTCAGCTCACTACATGTCTGAGCACTTGACAGACCAAGTCAGGACACACCACTGCACGCAAGGTGTCTCCTTGTAAAACATTCGTCTTCCCTAGTTCACCCTACTAGGGAATCAGATGACCTTGATGCGGCCAATCAGAGGGGTCGTATTCACCGAACTCCGCCTCTAATGTTGCACCTTCGAAGCAAGGACGAGGCAATCCGGAAGCAGGGGGTTCACACTCCTTCCACGAAAGTCAGTGACTTAGTTTCTTGCCCTCCGACGGTCATCTTGCCAGGGTCGGGAGGATGGCCTTCGCGCTAATCCCCGCTTCTAACGAAGGGTGGCGGTTGTGGTCAGTCGCATCTAAGTGAGCTTCTTTGTCATCGCGTCACTGCCGGTGTCGGGCCGCGTCGCCAGGTAGGCGGCCGCTGATGAAGGGGGTGGCATCGGGGGAAGCACCCAAAGAATGCGCACTGCCGAGTTGGGGCGCTTGTTTGCCCGTCTCGTCGGTGTTGGGCACTGTCGCCGTCTGGGCGACGCTGATGAAAGGGCCTAGCTGCCTCGATGGGAAACAATCAAAGAATGCGCCCGGCCGATTCGGGACGCAACAGTGCATAGCGTTCGCCGCACGCGTTTTCCGGTAAACATTACGATTACATAAGCTGTAGTTGCCGGGAAGCGGTCTATATATAGCGCTGCGCCTCGCGGCTCTGCCAGTCGGTGCGGTGATCGGTGCGATGCCTCAGTATATCGCGAAATGAAAACACGTACACAGCTGCGCTCAAATTTCGCGTTAGGGAGTACCGTAATTGTCGGTGATTTTTATCAGTCTATCGCCACCAGCTCTGATTCTCAAAGACTGAAAAATTAGGCATGTAATACCGGTGCCAAAGTCTGGCCGCCGTTCCCATCCATCGAATTATTGTTCCATTTCCCTTACGTGCATTTCTTGTAAACTCACAGAGCAAATGTACTCCCACCTAGCTTCTATCCTCGACAGCCACTCACTATTATTTTCCTAATCAGCTGTATTTGGCGAGGCCTGACTTGTGAAACTCGGCTTTTCGAATTTACCACTGACGTTCACGAAAATATTGGTCCTTGCTTCCAAACAGATTTAATGTCTGCACTTCACTAAGGAATTTGACCGCGTTCCACAACGTCGACTAATGAGCAAGCGTTCTTGCCATTGATATTATCGTGGATTGATCGCTTCCTTTCGAATCGGTCGCAATACACACTTATCAGCGATACCTTGGTGGTGCAGGTTGGGCATCCTCTTCATGCCCTTCTCACATAACGTTCGCAGAAGACTACGTCCTTTATCAGACCATATCGCCTCAAAACGACCATTTATTACTGCTACGTCAACTAATCGACTGGTGCTCGCGCTGGCTAATGGTTCTCAACGTTGCTAAATGTATAGTTTTGTGTGTCTCTCGTAAGCGAAATAATAGTGTGTGTCGCATCCTTGTCATTAGACAACTTACTCTGTAGCAACTTGCCGTCACTTGCTTGAAGCCTTATACCCGTAAGTATATTTAGGTGCAGGTAAAATGCTTCGTACTCCTTTTTTTTTCGACACCTGCGATTGCTGAGGCAGCTTTGTCAAAAGAATGCCGCTGCTGGCTCCCCTTCACCTTCGACGTACCGCAAACTTGGAGGAGATTCTCTTATCAGCTTCAATCCCTTCGGGCCCGGTCAGTGCTCGTGAAGGCTGTGTGTGTGCGCTTGCTTGCTTGCTTTCATGCTTGCTTGCTTGATTCATTCACTCTCGGAACGTAGCCAAGTACACATAGCTGTTATCTCAACAGGGAGCCGACCTTCTTGATGTGTTGGGCAACAGCATATACCGATAACGCCAGATAGCCCGTTCATCGAGAGCCCCGGGCAAACACGTCCAGCGAAAGGCGCGCATTTTTCTGTTAAACATTACGCTCCTCGATTGCACTGTGCCAACCATTGAGTGTGTGTGCACTCTGCTCAGATAAGACCACCTGTTTCCTCACAAGATCAAGAGTGTCCGCCTATGCAAGGCGATCGGGGTATGTTGCAACACTGACGTCGTCGAGGCCGGCGTATTGTTATACAGCCAGCGTGCACGGTGAGAAGCTGAGCGTTGTCTCGATTCGCTTATCTCCGCCAGCGCAGCGGAAAACATGACGCATGTGACGTCACCGCCGATACACTCCGCACTAGAAACTCCAGGCTTGTAAAATACCGTCGCTGCGACGTCATCGTGAGATAGACTGACGTCTTGACTGGCGCTTTACTATTGCAAACCACGCCTTGCTGATAACAGGAAGCCGTACGTGGCGTTGCAAGAGTCCTACGTGGAATGCGTGCATAGATTGTCAGCTTGGAACTTCATGGTTCCAAGTTTAAGAAATTAAGGCGCTTGCAACTGACGTCCTGTGAGAGAGCTGCTAAGCAAAAAAGAAAGAAAAAAATGTCATTCTTCTGTATCTTGGGAACACTTCCTTGTCTGTTCATTCGCCCATTCATTTATTCATCCACTGTATACACGGTAACTTCCAGTGCCGAATTACACGGGGGCGAAAAAACGCATAAAACATAGAACACTGGTACTGCTACTGTAGGTTGACAAGACACTGATTGGGCAAGTTGGAACCTATATACACTGTAAGAAAAATGTACAGCCTTCGAAACTTATCTTGTTCCGCAACAATAACCGCAACTTGTCTTGCATGCCTTTCTTCACTTCGACGCTGCGCGCCCGGTGTATTCAGGTCACAAACAGTATACCGTTATCAGTGTAACATACATATATCTTTCCTGCCAGGAAAAGCGAGGGCACATCGTTCAACAAAACAAGTTTGCGCAAGATTACGAACGGTTATCGTTCGGGGACGAGATAAGTCCCGAAGCTTTTTTTTTTTTTTTTGTAAACATTTTTACAGAGTATTTTTCAATTTGTTCTTAAACCGGACATTTGCACCGACTACATTCCGAAAGCCCGGTATACATGCTTTTAGGAATGACAGAAGTCGCAGATTAGTCTACACCACGTTCGGTGTTTATTGGAACAGTAAAAGTGAAAAAGAACATGAAAGGCATGCGCCAGGAGTGTTAAGAAATATTTGTTTGTCTTCTTCGTGTGAATCTCCAACACGCACACCACGTGTCATACATTGTCGGTCAAGAACGAAGAACCTTACTGGTGTTAAATTTTATTGCTTAAAGGTAAGGCCCCTTATATATACGTTCCCGAACAATAGCAGTCATCTACGTATCTTGCGTGCACTTTCTTCCTTTATTTTTTTTCTCCCCTGTGCAGGGTAGCCAACCGGACGTCCGTCCAGTTAACCTCCCTGCCGTTCCTTGTTTTTCTTTCTCCCTCTCTTTAGCGCTGCGCGCCCGACACTTCCCTGTCACAAACGCTATGTCACACTGTCATACCCATGCCGTTCATAAACTGAAAGTACCGTGAGTGCAGCTTAGTGGTGCACTGTCTCATTTCTCTTTCTAATAACACTGTTTCAACAGCAAGCGCCTGTCCACGTGTTCTCCTGACGACCATGAAATCACAATAACTTGCGGAGTGTAATAACCCTCAACTCTCAATCCTGGGGGCCTTTAAGGTAATTAAGTGAAATGAAATGAAAGGGGGGCTCACTCAAGATAAGGTGTAAATTTTGAGCGCACGCCGCACGGTAAAGTGTGTGTGTGTGTGTGATGGGAGAGAAGGCCATGATGGGAGAGAAGGCGCGGCGGATTGCCGGCAACAACGCGAGCGTTCCGTCTCGTCTCCTTGCAGGTGCGCGAAGGAGTCCGGTTGCGTGACGCAATCGTTCGTCACGAAGCGGTGTACCACGTGACCTCCAGCTGGTCACGTGGTACACTTCGCACCCCGTGACACCGCATGTGACGCCGTATTCACGGCTCATCACTTTCGTAACTACTCATTCTTAAAAGCCATCACGTCCGGCGCGACGGGCGTCCTGTCGCTCCGTGGCTCAGCCGCTCAACGCGTACTGAAGGATGATGCTCCCGAAATAGAAGACTGGAATACAGACTCCAGGAACCCTGGAGACGCAGGCTAAACCCTCTCCCCCCATTCGTCGATAATATTGTTACAATTTTGTTGCGCACATGCTCTATACAATAATAATGGTGATCTTTATATCAATTTCTAAACATTGTGATGGATGATTCAGGGGACAAAAAGTGACTGGAACTTCACGAGATTCCGGCGCTCATCAACGTGTATGTCCCCCAAGCACGGCTTCGTGAAATCACATGATTTGTTAAACGTGTTAAGTGATTTATGTTGAAGATGCGAATAGACTAATTTAATGTTGAACATATTAGCTGTCGCGCAGATTTGTGAGACGCCCGAATGCGCTGTAGCAAAGCATGAATAACGAGTTCTCGTTCACAGCACAACTTCATCGAAGCCATTGTTTGTCGACATATGGCGCCACAACCTTAAGGTCCTAATTGTGCCCTAAATGTACATACTGAAAGTGACTTAGTCAGCGGTTGTCGGTCTCCCTTGTACGTGCCTTGTCTGTTTATGCGCTGTAGTCGCTTTCGTTGCGTATTAGTCTAACTCGGATATATCGAACCCGCATATAACGAATTATTGTGTATAACGAACAGCAGTAAAATCCCCTTGAAATTTTTGTCTAAAATTTTTGTATTTTGTATATCGAAATAGCTGTATATCGAGCTTCTTTGTGGTCCCCTTCAGATTCGTTATATCCGGGTTAGACTGTACCAACCCAGCCCGTTATTGTACCTTAACGTACCGGCTAGCGAAACGTCTGTGTGCGCGCCAGCTATTTACGGGGGGAATCTCGCAACCGCTCGCAATTAACGAGCTCTCATTCGTACATCCTTTTTTTTTCTTGCGAATTATACGTATTACGGAGGACCTCTGGTATTGCACAACAGTCCGCTGAATTGCTCGCGTCTTCCGCTGAAAGTGACTCGCTGCAGGCGCTATATATTCGGCTGGAATTGCCCGCTAGCGAATTAGCCTTGAACGACTGAGAATAGGACGCGCGCGCCTCCGCGGGCATACGCCAGTCAGAACGCTCGCAGCTCTCCTCGGCGGAAGTCCAAGGACATCGCCGTCGTTACAGGCCGTCGCTGCGTGCCGCGCGCACCCCGCCCCCCATGTCGCCTCTGTTTTCCTGTCAAGTGCACGCACGCCCGTCATTTCCTTTCTTTCTTTTCTTTCTTTCCTCCGCTTTCGCTCGCTCGTTGCTAAATCCTACCGCGCGCTCCTTTCAACAGGCTGTGGCTCAACGCCCCCATCCATCCTTTTCGCAGTTGCCTGCAGCGAACTCGAAGGCAATTGGCGCCGTGTGGTCAGTGTCTGAGGGTGTTTCTTTCTGTGTGTTGTAATTCACGCTCCCCCAGCGATACGTAAACAGAACGACCGTCTGCACTATGTAAAGTCGAGGTCTTGCACGAAGCAGACGACGCGAGCGCCGACGTCCGGCATTTTATATTGCTGAATGCAAACGTTTCCTACATTTTGGTATATAACGGTTGTCAACTATCACCCGCTCTTGATCGTATATACATGTTTCGTAGCTCGTTTGAGGCCTGCGTTGTAATGGTTATTCTCCGAGATAAAGATTGCTAATGTCACTGCTTGTGTCGTCTGCTTCCCTGTCCGGTTGTCTCCTGAATC
The DNA here is from genome assembly GCF_013339745.2 of Dermacentor silvarum. Taxonomy (NCBI): domain Eukaryota; kingdom Metazoa; phylum Arthropoda; class Arachnida; order Ixodida; family Ixodidae; genus Dermacentor; species Dermacentor silvarum. The sequence goes on from NC_051162.1 coordinate 119,158,766, forward strand.
GCGTAACGCTTAGTTTACGAAATAAATCGCGCTGAAAGTTGGCGGTCTTGTCTGTTTCGTTGACCGTTTGTCATTTGCGTTGTAACGCATATATGGAGAAAGAAACCTTGCTGAAAGTCGGCGCTCTTATCGTTTCATTGACCCTTTGTCAACAGGGTTGTAACGATTATGTTGAGAAAGAAACCTTGCTTAAAGACTCTTGTCATCTGTTTCATTGACCGTTTTTTCGCCTGCGTTATAACGCTTATATTAAGAAGGAAACCTTGCTGAAAGTCGGCTCTCTTGTCGTCTGTTTCATTGACCGTTTGGCTCCTGCATTGTAACGCTTATATTACGAAAGGAGCCTTGCTGAAAGTCGGTGCTCTTGTCGTCTAGCTGTTTAATTGCCCATTTGTGGCCTGCGTTGTAACGTTTATTTTCAGCAGTGAGGGTTTGCCGAAAGCCAGCGCTCGCGTGTCGAGCTGCGTCGCAGAAAATCAGCCTCGATTAACGCCCAGCTTCCGTACTGCAGCACGCCATTCCTCGCGCTGATGCAATCTGCGTCTATTTCTTCTTCCTCTGGCCTTTCTTCTGTTCACAAACGGTCCTCAAATGGTTGCCACGTGACCGAGATCGGCACGTGCGTTAGCGGGGAGGCCCCCACGAGAGAGAAGGTCAAGCGTTCTGCGACAGTCAAGCGGCGCGCACGCCTGCTTCGGTGGATTCTGCTCGCGAGCGTGAAGAACGATGGAAGCTTGATCTGTGCTTGACAGACGAGGTTATTTTGACATCTACTTCCCCCACCCCCTTCCTCCCGGTGGTTGGCCTATCCCTGGGGGCTTTAAAAATCCCAGCACACGAGCTTGCTACACCACTTGAGACAGAAAACTTTAACGAAAAACCACTTGAAACGCAAACAAATGTTGCAGGAACCGAGTAAACTTTTTGTGCATACTAATGAGAGGCCTCAAGAGTACGCGGTAAAATATCCTAAAGCCCATATTGACAAAGTTTCAATGAACCCTGGAAGACTGCGTAGAAGTTACCTTTCTTAAAGGTTATAACGGGTTTCATGTAAATTTCTACATCCTTAGAGGCAGCCGCTAAGGATCCTTAGGGGCCGGCAATGGCGTTGCGCTGCTTAGCTCAAGGTAGCTGGTTCGATCCCGGCGGCGGCCGCCGCATTTCGACGGGGGCGAAATGCGAAAACGCTTGTGTACTCAAATTTAGGTGCGAGTTAAAGAACCACATGTGGTCAAAAATTTTTCGGGGTCCTGCGCCATACGGCATGCCTCGTAATCAGATCGTTGTTTTGGCACGCAAGACCCCACAATTTAATTCAATTGCATTAATGTGCTAAAGGTGTTTGTACCGCTTGCGTCTGTCCACTTCCTTGTACTCATGTCAACACGCTTAAGCAATTCTAAGTGTTCTTGCGATTTTTTATTATTTTATTTTTTTCATCACGCGTCCGTAAGGCTGCTGTATATAGTGGGAAATACTCATAGCATGCAGTGGCGAATACACCGCAGTTCAACTCAAAGAGTATATGTAAAAATACGCGAGCCAATTAGAGTAGCCAACTTGCATGACGTCACGGGCAGGCGAACTATTTTCAATATTGTGGCCTCTCCAGATCTGTGCTTTGGTGCGCGGAGGCAGGGCGAGTGGGTGCAGTGGGATTTCGTGGGCGGGACTTCAACTAAAGTCTTAGGTCGTCGTCATGGAGGAAGGAGTTTTCCTTCCTCCAAATACCCCCATTTTCTCAACAGAAGAAGGGCTGCTGATTTTTTTTTTTGTCCTCTCTTCTGTGTAAACATTTGTTCGCCTTCTCTCTCTCTCTCTCTCTCTTGCTTTTCCTTTTTTTTTGCCTTCTTGCGCTTCGCGCCGTATTTTTAGTATACTGTGAATTTAACGCTTCAGTGCGTATCTGAGGCACGGCTGTGACCTGCGTACTGCAGCAACTGCTGCGTGTAACACCAAAGTAATGATTCATGTGCGGTGCACGCAGTTTCGTGCCGACAGGATTACGGTAAGCACTGCAACGCTGTGAGTAGCTGGAATTGGCAGCTGGAACGCACGACATCGTAGACGGGCGAAGATAAAAACAACAACAATTAAAGGAGTCCTGACACAATATTAGCCACTCGTCATCACATTTTTTTTATTTTGCGTTAGATAAAGGTCAAGGACGTAGAAACCATACAGACAGACAGACAAACAAAGAACTTTATTCACAAGGTCCTGAGAAGCCCTGCCCTAGGGCAGAGCTGCGGGTAGAAACCATACAGATATTTAAAAAATACAAAAACTGACAAGTCTCCCATTTACAAGTAAATGAATTATAATATTATTTATAATTCAATATAACTATTAATCCGAAAGCCTTAGGTGTCTATTATGGCGGTGCCCTTGACGGTGACCTTGGCGAAACTGCGCCGTGAGGAAAAGTAGCCGACGTCGCAAGAAATGCTCGGATTGATGTCACATTTCTCAGAGTAAACTAGTGGCTTTGAAAAGAAAATTTGGTAAATTTCGGCCTGGGTAGGACTCGAACCCGGGCCACCGCATTGCGAGACGAGTCCGCTTCCCGGAAGCGACGGCTGCTCCACGGTTGTGGCTTACTAAAGGTGTACCTAGTGCGTGCCTGATTGCACACGTCACGTGGTCACAGACACGCGCTCATGCCACTGCTCGCGCGTTCATCGTCGTCTTCTTCCACAGCTTGCAGGCTGTCGCCTTCACGTTTTGCAAACGTGTAACACTTGCTTACTTTTTTTCCCTCTCTTCCCTTTTGCTGCGCGGCGCATTTAGAGCAGCGGCGTTGCGCCTTCTGCAACATATGATTAACCGAAGTCACGTGTCATGGTGAGTGACGTAACTAACATTGCAGTTTACGTCACGGCATTTGTGCGTGCGATCTTGACTCTGGTTGGTAGCGTAGCTTCCTCGACGGGGAGGGCGCGCCCTGCGTCTGATTTGAAATTTCAGCAGTTTTCGGCAGGGGGCGCGCAGCGCTGTGTGCTTTGCAGACACGATGGTCAACGCGGGTTGTATATATGCTGCGCTTGTCTGTATAACATAGCCAGACCTGGTGAGGGTCCCTTTAGCAGTAGCGGAGGTGGTAATGTCGACGGTTGTTAAGCTTGGAAGCCGCCTGTAACGGCTGTGTAAAAGTACGTTTTCTGGCATCTGGCAGGTGTTACAACCGTTTTTACGACTATGTCATATTTTACGATGAAGTGGGAACGAATGTTGCAAACCAGCGGGTAAATTTTCGGAACTATAATGTCATCGCGTCAAGACCATGCGGTGCTCCGAAGCTATGAATAATAAACCGACGGGTCCTTGACAGGCAGTGGAGTGCCAATTTAGGGAAGAAGCTCTAGCTTGGGGTTTCCTATCAAAGCACGTGGCAACGGAGAAATCGTTTTTTTTTTTCGGCAACCACTGCACTGAATTTGATGAGGCTTCCTGCATTTGAGCAAAAGTTAAAATTTATAGTGTCTAGCTGTTGGGAGCGGAACCTTGATTTGTGCTATCAAGTATATTATTAAAAATGTTGAAAATGGTGAGATATTAAAGAAAAGAAAGACACTATCACGTTTACAACTTCGTAACTCAGCAATGAAAAATGGTATCACAATTTTGTGAACTGCACCTAATAGCACATCTAAAGCAGACAAAATTGATGTATTTTTCACCGCTATGAAATATGGCAATATTACATGAGTAGGACATTTGCAAAACCTTTGTAAACATTATAATAATTTCACGGAAGCTGTAAATTAGTGCAAAAACTTTGTGCAGTGCAGATGCTTTAACGGATGCAGTTCACAGAACTAGAATATATCTGCTTTTGGCGCAGAGTTTCGGGTTTGGAATATTCCTCCTTCTATTTTTCTTAAACGTATACCAATTTTCGGCGACTTTGCTAAAGCATTCCAGACCCTAAACCAACATTTGACTTATTGCAGTCCCTATAGAATTTAGCTTTCTCTCTCAATTAAGTGCAACAGATTTCATTCAAATCAGTCCAGGTGTTGTTTCATAAAAGCGCTTCTGCGTTTTGGTCCACTAGGTGGCAAGCTTGCATGACAAACACGCTAGCGTTTACGCTAAACATTTTGGAAAACATTTCTAAAGCATTCCCGACCCGGAATCAACATTTGACTTATTGCAGTCCCAATAGAATTTAGCTTTCTCTCTCAAGTGCAACATATTTCATTCAAATCGGTCCAGGTGTTGTTTCATAAAAGCGCTTCTGCGTTTTGGTCCACTGGGTGGCAAGCTTGCATGATAAACACGCTAGCGTTTACGCTAAACATTTTTGAAAACATTTCTAAAGCATTCCCGACCCGGAATCAACATTTGACTTATTGCAGTCCCAATAGAATTTAGCTTTCTCTCTCAAGTGCAACATATTTCATTCAAATCGGTCCAGGTGTTGTTTCATAAAAGCGCTTCTGCGTTTTGGTCCACTCGGTGGCAAGCTTGCATGACAAACACGCTACCATTTACGCTAAACATTTTGGAAAGCATTTCTAAAGCATTCCCGACCCGGAATCAACATTTGACTTATTGCAGTCCCAGTATAGAATTTAGCTTTCTCTCTCAAGGGCAACATATTTCATTCAAATCGGTCCAGGTGTTGTTTCATAAAAGCGCTTCTGCGTTTTGGTCCACTCGGTGGCAAGCTTGCATGACAAACACGCTAGCGTTTACGCTAAACATTTTTGAAAACATTTCTAAAGCATTCCCGACCCGGAATCAACATTTGCCTTATTGCAGTCCCAATAGAATTTAGCTTTCTCTCTCAAGTGCAACATATTTCGTTCAAATCGGTCCAGGTGTTGTTTCATAAAAGCGCTTCTGCGTTTTGGTCCACTCGGTGGCAAGCTTGCATGACAAACACGCTAGCGTTTACGCTAAACATTTTGGAAAACATTTCTAAAGCATTCTCGACCCGGAATCAACATTTGACTTATTGCAGTCCCAATAAAATTTTGCTTTCTCTCGCAAGTGCAACATATTTCATTCAAATCGGTCCAGGTGTTGTTTCATAAAAGCGCTTCTGCGTTTTCGTCCACTCGGTGGCAAGCTTGCATGACAAACACGCTACCGTTTACGCTAAACATTTTGGAAAACATTTCTAAAGCATTCCCGACCCAGAATCAACATTTGACTTATTGCAGTCCCAGTAGAATTTAGCTTTCTCTCTCAAGTGCAACATATTTCATTCAAATCGGTCCAGGTGTTGTTTCATAAAAGCGCTTCTGCGTTTTGGTCCACTCGGTGGCAAGCTTGCATTACAAACACGCTAGCGTTTACGCTAAACATTTTGGAAAACATTTCTAAAGCATTCCCGACCCGGAATCAACATTTGACTTATTGCAGTCCCAATAGAATTTAGCTTTCTCTCTCAAGTGCAACATATTTCATTCAAATCGGTCCAGGTGTTGTTTCATAAAAGCGCTTCTGCGTTTTGGTCCACTCGGTGGCAAGCTTGCATGACAAACACGCTAGCGTTTACGCTAAACATTTTGGAAAACATTTCTAAAGCATTCCCGACCCGGAATCAACATTTGACTTATTGCAGTCCCAATAGAATTTAGCTTTCTCTCTCAAGTGCAACATATTTCATTCAAATCGGCCCAGGTGTTGTTTCATAAACGCGCTTCTGCGTTTTGGTCCACTCGGTGGCAAGCTTGCATGACAAACACGCTAGCGTTTACGCTAAACATTTTGGAAAACATTTCTAAAGCATTCCCGACCCGGAATCAACATTTGACTTATTGCAGTCCCAATAGAATTTAGCTTTCTCTCTCAAGTGCAACATATTTCATTCAAATCGGTCCAGGTGTTGTTTCATAAAAGCGCTTCTGCGTTTTGGTCCACTCGGTGGCAAGCTTGCATGACAAACACGCTAGCGTTTACGCTAAACATTTTGGAAAACATTTCTAAAGCATTCCCGACCCGGAATCAACATTTGACTTATTGCAGTCCCAATAGAATTTAGCTTTCTCTCTCAAGTGCAACATATTTCATTCAAATCGGTCCAGGTGTTGTTTCATAAAAGCGCTTCTGCGTTTTGGTCCACTCGGTGGCAAGCTTGCATGACAAACACGCTAGCGTTTACGCTAAACATTTTGGAAAACATTTCTAAAGCATTCCCGACCCGGAATCAACATTTGACTTATTGCAGTCCCAATAGAATTTAGCTTTCTCTCTCAAGTGCAACATATTTCATTCAAATCGGTCCAGGTGTTGTTTCATAAAAGCGCTTCTGCGTTTTGGTCCACTCGGTGGCAAGCTTGCATGACAAACACGCTAGCGTTTACGCTAAACATTTTGGAAAACATTTCTAAAGCATTCCCAACCCGGAATCAACATTTGACTTATTGCAGTCCCAATAGAATTTAGCTTTCTCTCTCAAATGCAACATATTTCATTCAAATCGGCCCAGGTGTTGTTTCATAAACGCGCTTCTGCGTTTTGGTCCACTCGGTGGCAAGCTTGCATGACAAACACACTAGCGTTTACGCTAAACATTTTGGGCAGCATTTCTAAAGCATTCCAGACCCTAAATCAAGAGTTGACTTTTTGTAGTCCCTGTAGAATTTAGCCTTCTCTCTCAAGTGCAACAGATTTCATTCAAATCGGTCCAGGTGTTATTTCATAAAAGCGCTTCTGCGTTTTGATCCGCTCGGTGGCAATCTAGCGTTCTTACCTATCTACTTTGCCTGGCACGCCACCGAGCGCAGACTCGCTCTTGTGCGAATAAATTACAATTTCAAAATTGCAATTACAATTGCAAGTATTTTAATAGACGCCACAGGAAGTTCCGGCGCACTCCGTATACAGAGGCTTCGCCGTCCGACGAGGAGCGGATGACCTAGAAACTAGCATCGCCGCATGCCAGCTGCGACAGAATCGTTCGATGCAGCGCTACACAGTGCGAAGCTGGCCCTCAGTTATTCCTCATACGTATATGCATTGCAGATGCGAGGCTGTAAACCGCAGAAGAAAGCAGGGACGCTGGAATCAAGCTGATGAAATCGATTTTTGGCCTCCGAGAACATGGTTATGAGAGAAAGTGTTTACCGTCTTTCAGTTTCTCATAAGTTTTTTTTTTTTTTTTTATAATCAAACACCTCGTCGTGAACTGATCTCGCAATCTCCTCATTTTTCAAATCGGATTGACCGCTCAAATTAAGTAGCCATTACTTCCTGCCGCCTTAATCTGTTTTACGGTCTTTCTCGCCAAAGACAAGCAAAGAATTGCCTTCCGCCCTCTGTTGCTCTCAAAGAAGGAATTTCGATTTGCAAATCACGTTCTAACTTTCAGATCGTGTTTTGCTTGTTCTGGCAATATTGCTACATGCTACTCTGCAATACTCCGCTACAATATTTTCTACCCAGCCCCTTGGTAACGCCCTTTGGGTCATGAGAGTGTACTCATGAATAAATAAAATACTCACCGTGCAGTGTAATTCCGATGCACTTGCTCGAGTCGAGATGGAGCGTTGAGTAGAAGAGCGTTGTAGAGTTACTGATGTAGATATGTCTCAACTAAGCTCATCTAAGCGTTCTGAATAGCCGAAGCTATTACTTATTACTATGTAATAGGGCGCGAAGTAGTCAAGTAGGAAAGCAAAGAGCGTCGCTCGCAGCTGCTCCTGGTGTTCACTTTATTTCGCGTCCCATTACACCATTATAGGTATGGAGCAACTATAGCCCAGCAACAAGTAGTGAATATGTTAATTACTGTTCCGGCAACAGGCTCGTGTAACCACCGGGTCCTTCAGGAGAGAATGTATCTCTAGAACTACTCAGAATTGTGTCGATGGTTTACGTCATTCTAAACGATCCTTACGCGGCGACAGCATACAGAGGCAATTGGGGAAGACAAGCTCAGCCTTGCCGGACTCGCGATGATAAGATAATTAAACATTCCGACCGGGACTATGCAACGTTTGCGAAAGTTATCTCTCCGCTCTTCGCTGCGCGCGATAGCACCCGGTAGCTCACGGACACCTGAAAATAAAACTATAGCATTATGAAAGCATCAGTAGGTGCTCCTAACTGCGATACACCGGCGCATGGCGTCCTCGAAGTTATCAGATGTTATTTGGATGTGGGCTGGCCTGCTTATCTCGTTATCTTTGAGCAGATACACTTGTATGCATCTATTCCTTGCCATGGGTGTTTGCATTGGACGGTTGCTGCGAAGCGACGACGGAAGGAACAGAAGTAGCCAATGTAATCACGCGATAGATCGAAGGGGAGATAAAACGCGAATCGCATCAGTTACGCTTAACTTTTCAGTATGGGGATTTCCGAGGATAACTCCTAATCCGAGAGCGCGTAGAGAAAGTATGGGTGACGATGCTGTTATCACATTGAAAGAGCGGCTCAAATTCGGATCACAAAGGGTTGAGTACACGGGCGGTGTTGATTTTTTTTTTTCAATAAGCTAAATCGAAGACGCGACATTGTGCTCGTCAGCGATGAATAGATGCAGGACCACCGCCCGCTACTGACAGACGCATCTGCGTGACGTGACCAGTTTCGCGTTTACAAGTCAGCAAGTCTGCAAGCCACTTCTCACGGTAAGAGTGGAATATTTTTTTTTATATTGTATAGAAGGGCAATTTTTAATACAACTCAGAGTATTTTTTCTTTCTAACGTCCGTTTAAACATTTTACAATCGTTTCGCAACATTCATACTTACTAAGTGTCATTACCCTACGTTCGAAAACGTGTGCGGTAGGGTTTCTACAACGCCGCAAATATACGCTGTCATTTAGCAAAGCTCGCGAACATCGCGAGTGCCTCACGGTGCCGGCGACCTCATACATGGTGACGCCGCTCTCCGCAAGGGGAAGGAGTGGCGCTGACGTCTGTCGGTAAACTTGATGTTGGGATTCCTATGGCACGGCCGCTGGATTAAAAAAAAAAAAAAAAAGTGCGGCCTGCCGCGTGCATCGAAAACGGTGCGATCCGCCGCGGGGCCACACGTCGGGGGCTGTTGTCCGGCATCGGCATAGCAAAGCTCGTCCGCAACCGCATTCCGCGAACCTTCGCGCTACCTTCGGAGTACAGTGGTTAGAATACGTACAGAACTGCTTATCATACACGCATACCTTCCCGTGATCAAATGTACTATAGGCAGAGAATCATGTGTAAACAAGCGGGACAGCTTCTACCCCGGCAGCGGCGACTTTTTCTTCTTTTCTTTTCTTTTTTTTTTGCCGCAGTTTCTAAAGCCTTCCCACGTAGATCTGATGATGTCCCGCCTGCAGCCCCAAACGGCAAGAGACAGAAGTAGCGCGTTGACCCTGCCACTCGACACTCCGATCATTGCACCGCCAGGTCATGCAAACAACTGCGTTTATTGCGCTGTTTCTTCACTAAGCTTAACCCCGCGTTTTTTTTTCCCCCTCTGCTCTGTAGCACATGTAATAACGGCGCAATAAACTTACTTAAATCCGACTGTCTGATGCGTGTGGCTGTCTGACAGCGGTGTGGACGTACTGCTTCCTGTCGTCTTCCTTTGTAATATGTCAATGGCGAAAAAAAAAAAGGTTTCCGCTATTTCTGAAAAATAAACGCTGTGCACATTTGTCAAGTGGACAAGTGATGCAAGGCGAAACAGACGCAAAGCCACGCACGCGCGTCCAGGCAACACTACGGAAGCGGCCGCGCACGTCAGATCAGCGCTTCTGTGCCCGCCGCGATAGCTTTGCGGCTGTGGAGTTGCTCGACGTACGTCATGGGTTTGATCCCAACCCCGGCAGCCGCATTTCGACAGGGGCGAAATACAAAAAACTGTGCTGTATTTAGATTTAGGTGCTCGTTAAAGAACCCCAGGGGGGTCAAAATTAATCCGGAGTCGCCCATAACGGCGTGCCCCATAATCCGATTGTGGTTTTGGCACGTATACAGCCTCATAATTCAATTAAAGGGTAACACTTCTGCCACGATGAGATGTATCGTGTGATGCAATGACAATGCTAACCTTCTCGGAGGTTATGAACAATGGCCAATGGCGCACAACAACGCCTCAAGCAGACACGCTGCGGTGTGTGTTATGTGTAATATATATATATATATATATATATATATATATATATATATTGTCACGAGCCATGGCAAAGACAAAGACGTTGTAGTGGGGCTGGGTCAGAGGCTCTTCTGTGTAAGCACTGCACCACGGTTGACTCCATCATCACAGAATGCAGGCGGTTTGAACAAGCAAAAAGCAGACGGATTACTCAGCGCTTTAACAGACTCCCGAACACAGCTGCGACCTCCTCGTGCGAAGATCCCATGACGCCCCTCCGTTCTCGACGCCTAAGCACTTGGCCAGGATTGTTCGCCAGGAGCTCGAAGCCATGGCTCCAGCCGCTTATCAGGCACCTGGTCACGACCATTTGGCGACAATATCCCTCATTCAGGCCGTCGTCCGTCAAGAGGTTGCAAATATGGGCGTCCTAGTTCCACAAGCCACCAGTTATGCTCCTCCGCCCATGTGCCCTTCCGGTCCTCACACTGAACACCACGCCGCCCCAATTGTTGCTGCTGCCGCTTCTGCTCCCCGGTTCAAACCCCGCTACCGAAACCCATCTGAGTGGAGGACGCCTGACGACCGCCCAATCTGTTTTTCTTGCTCTCGCGTCGGCCACATTTCACGCCACTGCCGCAATCGTCGGAATTACCGACCAAGCTTCCCTAGTGACCGCCGCCAAGATCGTGGCCAGTACTATAGCACACCTCTTCTCGACGACCAATTTCCGGCCCGTGATCCTCACCGTCTGTCTTCGCGCTCTGAATCGACCTACGCCGATGTTGCCGCACAATGACACTGGTCCAGCCGATCGCCGTCCCCTCAAATTCGCCAGTCGCGCTCCCCTCAACGCCGTCGCTCTCCTTCTCCGGCTTCCTCTGGCCACCACCTGGGAAACTAGCCAGTGCAGCTCCGGGAGGTGAGGCTGCATTGACGACAAGGACAGAAGAGCCTCTGACCCAGACTTCACGACCTCATATCACCCTCAAACCAATGGACTCACCGAACGCCTAAACCGTACACTGACCGACATGCTTTCCATGTACGTTTCCGATGACCACCACGATTGGGACGTTGCGCTTCCGTTCGTCACATTTGCATACAACTCATCGCGTCATGAAACTGCCGGCTACTCACCCTTCTATCTTCTCTTTGGACGTCATCCCTTACTACCCTTTGACACCTTGCTCCCTTCTGATCCAGCCTCCCCGTCCACGACTTCCTATGCGCAAGATGCCATCACGCGTGCACTCGTCGCGCGCACAGTCGCCCGCGCTCGACTCTCGTCATCGCAGACCGCACAGAAGGCCACTTACGATCGTCGACACCGGGATACTGATTTTCCACCGGGCTCTCTCGTCCTCCTCTGGCTCCCATCTCGTCGTGTCGGCCTTTGTGAAAAGTTAAGGTCGAGGTGTGTCGGGCCCTACCGCGTGCTGCGCCAGGTGACTCCTGTCACCTATGAGATATCTCCCATGGCATCCACCTCATCGACTGCCGCCCCACGAAGTGACATCGTACATGTTTCCCGCCTCAAACACTACAACTGTGATAAGCCATTTTGACCACAACAAGCACCGGGACGGTGCTTCATCGGCCGGGGATAATGTCACGAGCCATGGCAAAGACAAAGACGTTGTAGTGGGGCTGGGTCAGAGGCTCTTCTGTCAGACTGAAACCTGCTGGAACCTGTGCGCTCTGTGCGCTCTGTGCAGTCTTGACTAGACAAGCGCTAGCCGTTTACTGGTAATTAAATACTCCCCGTAACAATATATATATATATATATATATATATATATATATATATATATGTGTGTGTGTGTGTGTGTGTGTGTGTGTGTGTGTGTGTGTGTGTGTGTGTGTGTGTGTAACGCATGCAGACAAACATCAGTGATGAACGCAAGGTAACGTTTAACATCGACTCACCACTCTCGTATTGCGCTACACATTCAATAAATTAAACATTCGCTGTCAACATCACCGCTGATTATTGTCAATCAAAGCAAACAGCACAGAAATATTCGCTTACATCCATTCCCATATAGTGCGTGGAATTTACCTTTTTTTTCTTTTACGGCAGTTTCTAAAACCTCTTTACGACCTAAATCTGATAATGACAAGTGAGAGAAGCAGTGCGTTGACCCTGCCATTCGACAGCCAGATCACTGCACTGCCGGTTGATGCTATAAGCACTGTTTATTGCGCTGTTTCTCCACTAGGCTAATCCCGCTCTGTTTACATCTGCACTGTATAGCATGAAATAACGGCGCAATGAACTTAAACGCGTGACCTGACGGTTCGATGCTTGTGGCTGTCTGGCAGTGGTGAGGACCAAGCAGGTTTAAAGAAGTGCACCAGATCCAACGAGTTGGAATCTATATACAGTTAAGCTTTCTGTAAGTGCGTAAAGAGTCGAAACACGAGTACACGTAAACACATACACAAACACACACAAACGCGGGCGCACACAGATTATACCGAGCCTTTTGTTAATCGGAGTTGCTGACTACTATCGAGTACGACGGACGCTTTGAACGCATCATGCGCATACGTATAGGCAGCGAAATTCGAACCCATTCTCTCCGCAAGAAGCGTATACTTCCTCATTACCGTGCAGCTGCGGATGTGCGAAGGCGATCTTTCTGGTTTATTTATTTCTTTCCCCCGCACGGCTCACGCCGCTGCTGCCGCGGTGATGATGATGACTTATAGGCATCTCCTTTGAACCGAGGCGGTGCGGATGCGCGGAGGCGAGCGACATCTGGTGGTGGTTCAAGGAACCCAGCGGCGCGCGCGACGCGCGTACTTCACTGTGATTGGTTGGCCTATTCGGCAAGAGAACAGCCAGGCCGCAGCCACGGTCACGAAACCGGCGAGGTTCTCAAAGAAAAGCTTCGCTTAAAAAAAAAAAAGGGGGGGGGGGGGGGGGGACTGCTGGAGTAGAACGAGAGAGGAAAGGCAGGTAGGTTAAGCTCCCGCAGGTTCTTACCAGCAGAGGTGAAGCCAGCGCTTGCCCCTCTTTTACCTACAGCCTCGTCGGATGGTGTTCGCTTAAAGATTAAGCGCTAAGCTAATTAGAAAATAAAAACTCATCGCTCCTAACTAAAGTATTACCTTTAGCTGACTATTGATGATGTCAGCTTCAATAAAATATGTCAGGGTGTTCAGACTTCACCCTAAAACCTAGTAGAACAAAGATACACGTCGGCCAGTCTCCGTACGACAAAATTGGTCATATTAAACTCCTTAGGAGCGTGAGGAAAACTCCTCTTTTCCTTCACCATGAGCGATATTTTTATCGTGCCCCTCCTAAAGCAGACGGGATCATAACCCAACCTGAATTTATTTCACTACATCAATCCAGACTGCTTTGTCCAGACTGCGCTAGCTGCGGACAACGTAGTACTTTAGACCACATGCTCTGGGGATGCCCCTCGTTACAGAGGGGCCCGCATAGATGCACTGCAGAGGAGTGGAGCTCTGCTCTTCGGAGCTCCGACCAGTCACGCCAATTTTGGGCTGTCCAGAGAGCCCACGATGCGGCGCTGGAGCTTGGTCTCCCCGTCCCGACGTGGGTGCGGCCCGCGGCTTCGTCGCCTCCCTGAGAGGGGGCAGCGGAGCTTCATTAAAGTTCTTTGTCTGTCTGTCTGCCCCTCCTAAGATGGTGGCGGTTCGACTTCAGTGTAGGGACTTTATTTCCACTCCAGAATTTCCTTTTTAAAACCTCCTTGGTGAGAACTCGCTGCTTCCTGTGATCTTCCCTTAAATTAAAGATTATGGGGTTTTACGTGCCAGAACCACGATCTGATTATGAGGCACGCCGTGGTGGGGGACACCGGAATAATTTGGACCACCTGGGGTTCTTTAACGTGCACCTAAATCTAAGTACACGGGTGTCTTTGCATTTCGCCCCCCTCGAAATGCGGCCGCCGTGGCCGGGATTCGATCCCGCGACCTCGTGCATAGCGACCCAACACCATAGCCACTAAGCAACCACGGTGGGTGTCATCTTCCTTTGTGATATGGAAGTGGCCAAAAATGTTTTAGCAACGCCAGGCAAACTAACGCAGACAAAAGAGAAACAAAAGAAAAAAAAAACACTTAGGTATCCCTACGTGGACTCGCCGGCTACAATTCGGAAATTGCAATATGTGCCGTAAAGTGATTACTTAAACACTTATTTAGTGCTCGTCGATTGATTGAGTGAGTTTTCATAAACTACTCTATTATAGATTTAGATTTCTCGTGCAAGTAATGTTTGCCTTGTTGAGTAATTAATCCAGCTCACTGACTATTGAATTTACTATCTGCCACAGGCGATTTTTTAAAATTTAGTATGGTCTAAAAAAAAAAAAAAGAAGACAACTGGTATAATAAATTTACCCATCTGTCGAGCTGGGTATAAATCTTTGGACAATAAAGAAAATAATCGATGTTTGGCAATTTTGTTACTTCCACCGGGTTTGGCACCGTACGAGGAAACTGAGATGCCCCTCGAATGTGCAAAAATTATTTTTCACCTGAAATAATTTGGGGGAAGGTTCCTATTTATCTTATACCTTTTCCAATAAAATCGGAGACGGTCGAGCGCACCGGTTGGTACAGTTGGCATGGAATTACCCCACTGAGTTCACCTATTCAATGACAAGCACAGAAAATTACTTGCACGGGTTACCATGACACGCGCTAGCTAACGCAAACGCTTGCAACGTCGCTTGCTGACGGCGTATGCCGCGTAACCCGCATTAGTCACGGATAAAGTCGCACTCCCACCCCGAGATATCTTTTTCACGATGTCGGATAGTTTGCCGCAACTTCTAGAACCTTTATTAGTCACCCACCGGACGCGATCGACGCCGGGTTATCACCGCGGCCGACGAACTGATGCAACAAGCGCGAATCGCTGACGTCACACTCCGAAGCTCGCTCGCCTCCGCGTAAAAACAGTTAGCGACAAAAGAACGGGACGCCGTGGGCCTTATCGCGCGCACAACTGCGCGACAGCGGTGACGGCAACAGTTGGCGTTCACGAACGACCGAAAGTGTACGGTAATTCCGAAAGCCGCGCATCGCACGCGGCATCAAATACGGCGCGGCGAAGCTCGTCGGCATTGACATTTTCGCTTCCTGCTGATTCTCTCTTCAGTCGCCAGGCGTCGCATGGTCAGGCATGAGTTCCATGGATGCGTTCTGCGGCTCGCGGTTTTGGGTGCGTATTTTTCCGCATATTTTCGTCGTTTTAAACCCGCTTGGCCGGTGCGCAATGCCTCGCCCGGGTTCTTGAAGGGCACCCGAACCGCAACGTTCGGTTACTAGGCGATGTTGATCGCTTCAAGCGACGCGGCCTTGTGTAGCCGGCGCTGCGATACGCTCGGAGAAACCGGCACCCGATTGCTGGATCCCCTGGAGGTTGATTCACGGAGGGGGAAAAAAAATGAATACTTTTCCGGAAATGAGGGGGGAAAAAAAAAACCTCATGTTTCGGCTCCAATGTGTCCTGCCATGGCTGACCGCGGAGAATTCTTCGGGAACGCGGCTCTGTTTTGTTCGCGGACAGTGACTTTCCTTCGTCGGTCGGCTGCCTTGCCCTTTAATTAACGAACTGATCGCTTCGTGCACGTGTTGCGCGTCCCGGCCGCCTGCGCTTCTCCCGTTGACACATGACCGTGCGTTTCCTGCGGCTATGTTTCGCGTCTCGCGAAGCCGCCGTCGTACGCCCCCCCTTTCCTTGCGCTCGTCGACGTGCGGTCACCCGAGAGCGGTGCCAGGTTCGCCTTCGGCGCACATAGCTGGCGGCTGTCTCCGATCGTCCTGTCATTGGTGCATCACGGGATCATTCACTTAGTCATTCGTTCTGCGTTGCGCGATCGAACACTACTTGTGCTCGCGAGCAAGTGAAGACCAGAGTTTAAGAGCGTTGGTCAGGACCAAAATGTCCCGCCGTCTCTGTTGCCAACAACAACAAAAAAGAAATGTCGAGAGGCGTACTACCTGCACGTGGTTTGATTACCACGGCGTCCGCGCTGTAATGTTGCAATAGTCGGATATGCCGTGTGAAGGATTCCGGATGGCGCGGTGGGACGGGGAAAAAAAAAAAAAAAAATGTCACTGATTTTGCAGCTGCGCGGTGCGTCATAGAGCGGTGGCTAAATACGTTCATCTTCTCCGTACTTGGGATGTTTTGCGGTCTACGCATTTATGGAAGCGGTAGGGACACTAGCTGCGCTACGAGTTCGTCGGCGCGGTTTTTATTCTATTTCGTCCCCCCCCCCCCCCCCCTTTTTCGTGTTTTTCTTTTGGTATGCTTGCACATTCAACGGCGTATCTCTTTTGTAAAAAACGTGTTTCCATAGATTTTGTGTTTAACATTTTCCCCTCTCTCTAATGGCCCTCAAGAAAGGGTTGATAGCATTTTCTAAATAGATAAATTCGATGCTGATTTGACAGACGCACTGAAAAAGCTTACAATTTCTTTTAAATTGGACAGAACGACTGCGATTTGGATTTCCATGCAGCAATCCGTGATGCCGAAACCTGTTGAAAGAAAGGTGTATACCTGGAGACAGTTCAAATATTAGCCGAGTGCTACCTGTAGTTATATTTAGGCTCTGGTTTCATTCGCCGCGCACTTTTTGTTTGGTTCAGTTCCTGTAGCAAAAAAAGAAGTTGCTGAAGAATCAATTTGTATACAGCGCGTTTATGCCGACGCACCTGGCTACGGTGATAAAAGGAGTCATGACGCATTTCCATTAAGTTTCTTTATGAATGGGCTCTCAACGCATGAGTTAGGCCCTCGAGTCTAGCGATTGTGTAGGGTTGATGTGCTGTATTGAGCTTTCACTACCGATTACCCTGTTGGCTGTCGCCTTCACCTGACGGATAGTTGTGAAATGGTCAAGTCAGTCACCTATCACCATTTATTGACATTGTTCTTACTATGAAGTATGAAGTGTGTTCGCTCTTCAATACCATTGGCTTGCTCTCCCCCTTTCTTTTTTGTATAGTAGGCATACTTCACTGCTACACACAGTGCATTGCAGTAAAAACGTAAAACGCAAATAAAAAATGACTTAAAGTAGAAAATACTTCCTACACTCATTCGCAGCTGCTCTGCAGATCGCTGAGATGTGTGCATTCAAAATTGTTATAAGTATGGGCCAATGATGTCATCGTTCAGTTGTGCCAGCCGGATTTCAAAGAACTTGTAGAGTTAGAGGGATAATGGTCACAAAGGCGCTATTTAGTAAAGGGTAATTGGCCCATTCCAGGCTTCATTTCATCATTATCCATCTATCTTATGTCCACTGCAGGATGAAGGCTTCTCCCAGTGATCTCCAATTACCCCTCCCTGTCTTTGCATCATCTGACTCACCTATGCCTGCAAATTTGCTAATTTCATCACAGCACCTGGACCTTTGCTGTCCTTGACCACGTTTTCCTTCCCTTGGCAGCCATTCTGCTAGCCTTATAGACCACCTGTTATTGCTCTATGCATTACATATCCTGCCCAGCTCTATTTCATCTTCTTAACCTTAACTAGAATATCATGTACTGCCAATTGCTCTCCAATCCACTTCATTGTTTGCCTGTCTCAACATTACACCTGTCATTCTTATTCCATCAATCATGTTGGAGTTGTTAGCTTCAGTCTTTAGCTTTTGGCAAGTGCTCACACTTACTCATGGTTCAGTAGAAGCGACCTTTCACCACACTTGCAAGCTCTCCCAAATTTTCTGCGAGCATTATGAATTTGGGTTCTTTTTTTACAACTTTATGAATGTTGCGTCAAGTATTATGAAAAATAAATTTTGTTCATGAAAAAGGTTCCCTCTTCGGTCTCCAAACCTGCCTTTGAAGTCTTCTGATAGTGAAAGTACGTCAGAGGGGCACATGCTTTGGTCAAGTTTATACAGATAGGTGTCCGAAGCAGGTGAAATAGCCAGCAGCAAACTCGCTGAAAAAGTCAAAGTGATATAAGAATGTGTTGCTTATGAGTCTCTGCTGTTCCAAGGTTGCTGTTTGGGTGATGCATCTAAAACTGTAAATGCTTATGTATTCCACAAAGTCCGTGTGCCCAGGGCAAGCTTTAAAAAACAAAAAGCACGCTATTCCACACCTTCCCACAATGTCCTGTCCGTGTGATATTTACAAATTTTAAGGTTCACAGATTAGAAGCTATGCTTTCAGACATCCAAGGGTACTGCCGTCGTTGGAGTCTTTGTATTGGTTGTTTGACGTGCTTTGGCAAGTGTGAACGCACATCTCGCATCAAGTGGGTTGCGCCATGTGGAGTACTGTGACATGGGAAGCGTTTTATCTGAGTGGGGCAGAGACGAGTGATAACACATTGTTAGTCGTCGGCTGACGTAAGCATGCCATCAGAACATACCTTTGCTCGTTTCTTGCCTAGTTTACATACCTGCTTGCGTGCTTAGCAATTTTGTGGGGTCTGTGCTAATGTAGTTGTGGTAGGAGTGTCAGTTTGGTCATGTCGCTTGGTTCTAAATCTTTTTTCGTGACTCGTAGTAGTTCTTGCCCCAAATTTAGTGCATCATAAGTATAATTTTAGACTGAGGATGGATAATGACAGTGGAGAGATAGGGAGGTGGGGGGGGGGGGGGTTGCAACCGATTGGGTTTTGCATATTTCGACCGTGCCTTTACATTGAGGGTCATGTAGTGGAAGGCTCCCGGTTAATTACATCTGCACTGTATTTCTGAAACTGAACCAAATGCCTGTGTCATGATACATAGGTATTTTTTTTCATGCTGCATTATTTTTGACGTTTTCTCTTGTAGTAAGGTTGCCACATTTTGAAGGCTTAAATTCAGTGGGCTGTAAAATCTGTAGTAGATCAAGAGACTGGTTTCAACATTTCGTTTCTTAGTCTGTAGGCTAGTAACTTGACTTGCAAGGAACTTTATTTGTAGTGCCACATATATTTAGATGGCGACCTCATACCATGTAAACCTGTCACGGTAGCCCAGCGGCTGCGGACTTTCGCAGCTGAGCTTGAGGTCGTGACTTCGGTCGCAGTTACGGCAGCCAGATTTCGATAATGATGAAATGCAAGAACATGAATGTACAAAGAACTAAAGTGGGCCAAGTTAATCCGGAGTCCCCCACTACGGCATGCCTTGTAATCAGATTGTGGTTTTATCATGAAAAACAGGAAATTGTTATTTTGATGTTCTTTTGTTTTTGTTTTTCAAACGATGCACTTGAAATGTTAATGACCTTAAGCAGTGATCGACCTACACTAAAACTGAATCCTACACATATGCAGTGAGTGCATAAAACAGTACAGGAATCTAAAGTTTCAAAGCTTCATCAGTGTTGGTAAAAAAGAAAAACAAGATTAATACCAGTGCCCCCCACCCTCCTTTAAGATTAGCTGGAAAGAATAGTCCCCTGCTTAATAGTTTCTGATTTCTGTGATCCATGCTTTCAACTTTGACTGCCTCTGGCACTTCAGAGAACTTGCACTTTGACATGTGCTCCTCGATTTTTCTGAAAGCTTGAAAACACAGAGTAGCTGTCCTTTTTTTGGATGTCTGTGTTGTCAGGGAAATTGCTAGATAGATAGCTAGATAGATATATGGGACTGATTTCAGACCCTCGTTTCTATGATAACCTGTGCGACAACACTTGTGACAAGCAAATCTGTTTAGATGAGTTTAACGGCATGCTTTCTCCTAAGCCTTTGCATCCACTGACTGGTCAGATAAGAGGTTGAATGAAGTGACCTTTTGATAAGATCCTTTGAACCACCTTCATATTTATTTTTTCCGAGGGCTGTGGAGAAAGATCTTGGGGCTTACAAAGCCCTATGAACACACCATTCATTAATTTGCAGAACCTATGCAGCTTCAGACGGCATAGTTTTCAGGCAGTACATTGCATCAAGGTGAAATTTTGATGAGAAAATAAACATGTAAAAATTCTGTCCCCCCCCCCCCCCCACACACACACGCACACACACTTTTTTATCTGCCTCATATAATCCGAGAGCATACAGCAGCTTATCCTGCTTAAGTTCTTCAGAAGCAGGACACCCAATAAAGTCCAAAACTGATAACATATTAGAACTTGGCACATGATAATGCTTAAGGAGTGCCAGTGTCATTCATTTATAATCACAGATAACAATAGATTTAAAAGCAAGATCCCAACCTCCCACCCCTTATCAGTGTACAAGCTTGAAGACAGGAGGTTGGTCTTCAAGAGATATGTGATAACATTTGAGAAGGAAACCCACCTGTGCACATTGGCTTTTGACATGTGCTTGTTACGTGTGCTGGGCTGATTGCCCTGACAAGTAGACCACTTGGAACTTCTGGTTTCTCAATGTTTCATGACATCGGCCAGCATACACAAATGCACTACCACTCCATTTCAAGTTATTTGCATGTGATAAGGAGGGAACGGCCTCTTGATAAGATATTGCACATTGCTGATATTCTTGAGGTGTTCAAGAGGCAGTGCGGGACGACCCTCTTGAATGACGGTAGGAATCGCCTCTGTGCAAGGAATTTCCATGTAGTACACCCTTGACCTTTCAGTATTGCTCTGTGACATTTGCTGATTCTGTTTAAGAGCTGTTGCCAGGCGGAAGTTGTGCCGAACTGTTGAGCAGTGAAATGATATTCGTTCAAGCCCTTGCGTGTTTCTGGCAGTGTTGGCCACATGGTGGTGCTCAAATTTTGTTCCATTAAGCATTGCTAACGACACACTACTCCACGACAGAAGTAATGGTGTTTCTTGCACACAATTTGTTTGGCTGGCCTCGCTTTTGTTGCATGCTCAGGTTGCAAGAAGTTTGACACACACCGTAATCATAATTATTATCATCAGCCTACACCTCTGCAGGGCAAACCCTGCGGGGATCTTCTGTTACTCCTGAACTGCGTCAACCCTTTCGTCTTATGCCTGCAAAGTAGCCGATTTTCATCACCCCACTTAGTTCACTGCCGTCCCTAACTGTGCTTCATTTCTCTTTGCACCCATCCTACAACTCTAATAGACCACCAGTCATCTGTTCTACACATTACGTGGCAGTGGCACACCGACGGGGGGGGGGGGGGTTGTAACCCCCCCCCCCCCCCCGAGGCCGACTTAACCCCGCTCTTTTGTTTAACCCCTTTTCTTTCCTTGCGCATTTGAGTACTGCAACTAAGATGTAAGACGCGCAATCGTCTGTACACTCACAAAAAGTGCATTTTTTCACAATTTCCCTTGAAGAAATTGAAATTAGTGCTATTTAGATGGTATTGGCAAACTGTCAACCCCCCCCCCCCCCTGGCAGAGATCCTGGGTACGCTACTGTTATGTGGCCTGCCCAACTTCGTTTCTTGTTCTTAATCTCAACCAGAACATCGGCTACACCCATTTGCTCTCTAATACTCATTGTCAGCTTGTTTCTCTTAGTCTTACTCCCATAGTTTTTGTTTGTTTTTTTCATATCGTTTACTTTGTGGTCTTGGCATGCATCAATGTTTGATCTTGGTCCGTACGTGCCCTGTTCAATTGTTTTTATTTTTCAATCGTAGTTGAATGCAAATACGGAAGGATACGAACTAGCCTAAACCAGTACCCTCCTTGATTAAGGGCCTCGGTTTAGTTTTTACAAGAATTGTTGAAAATCGGAATGCTTCAGAAAAATGGGAGCACAACTTTTACAAATCTCCAACTTGGCGCCAAAATAGTTATTTCAGTTCTTTAAACACCATCTGTAAAGCATCCGAAGTGCAGAAATGCAATATAAGTTTAAATCTTACAGGAAAGTCTTTACATGCTTGCGAGGGTTTTGCAAGAAGTCCTGCTCATAAATTTCTTATATACTACAGAGCAGTGTATAACGCATCAATCATGTTAACTTTAGAGAGAGAGAGAAATCCCGAGTTGTAAGCTTCATGCTTGAATGCTGCCTAAATTTAGTGATTTTCAAATTTTTAATAAAATTGATGACCTAATAAAAAATCTGCTTTAATCAGTCAGTAGATTTTAGGAAGCTTTAGCTTAGGGACTCCTATCTATGGGGATGGAGAAATATTTTTTTCTTGTCAACCACTGCGCCGAATTTGATGAGGTTTGTTGTATTGAAAAAAAAAAAACTAAAAAATTCCATTCCAGTGGCTGTTGGAAGCAGAGTTTTCATTTAGTCAACCAATGTTTTATAAAAATTCTTGAAAATTATATTTCTAAAAAAGAAAATACCGTGTTTACAACTGTACATAACTCGCCAGTGAAAAATGATATCACATTTCTTAAACTGCGCATAATAATACATCTAACGTGGGCAAAATTGATATACATCCCTGTGAAATATATTCCTAATTTGTAGATAGGATTTTTGCAAAACCCTTGTAAACATTGTAACAAATCCACATAAGGTGTTCATTGATATATCAAATTTGTCCACTTTAGATGCTCTTATGGATGCATTTTACTGAAGTTAGATTTGCAGAGTTAATTTTAACTTTGTACTTCCATTTTCTTATAATTTCCCATTTTTGAAAATATTTATTAAGAAATCCATGGCCTAAATCAAAAATCCGCTTCCAACAGTCACAGATATTAACCTTCTTTTTAAATGCAACAAACCTAATCAAATTAGATGCAGTGGTTGCCGAGAAAGAGGATTTCTCCTTTCCCTTGTATTTAGAGATGAGTCCCCAGAGCTAAAGCTTCCTATTAAAATGAATTTTTAGCTCGGGCCAACTCCCATTTTGCCTATTGAAATACATGTAAAGCGCAGAAATGCTTTTATGACGCAACCCCTTGACCGATTTAAATGAACTATGTTGAACTTGAGAAAGTTGAATTCCGTTGACTGTTGAAAGCATAATTTTGATTTATAGCCTGGAGTGTTTCACAAAAATTGTAGTGTTATAAAATAAATCTAGCATGAAATATACACATCCATAACTCTGCATCAAAAGCAGGTATTACATTTATAAGCAATCTGCATCAGTTAGAACATCTAAAGGGGACAAATTTGATATGTGAATTTATAGCTTACATGAAACTGTAAACAATGTTTACGGTGGTTTTGCAGAAGTCCTACTCCACGTATTATTGACATATTTCAAAGCAGTGT
The DNA here is from genome assembly GCF_013339745.2 of Dermacentor silvarum. Classification (NCBI taxonomy): domain Eukaryota; kingdom Metazoa; phylum Arthropoda; class Arachnida; order Ixodida; family Ixodidae; genus Dermacentor; species Dermacentor silvarum. Next base: position 119,181,914 of record NC_051162.1, read on the forward strand.
ATCATTGTTGTCTGCTTTAGATGCATTATTAGGGGCAGTTTACAGAATTTTACTTTATGATTTTTCATTGCTAATACATAGTTGTAAAGTTGACAGTTTCGTTCTTGAAATTTAGAAATTTTCAACAATGTTTATGAAAAATTCGATGGCGTGAATAAAAAGTCTGCTTCCTGGATTGACTAGATTTTTGCTTTTTCCTTTAAATGCACACCTCAACCATCAAATTCAGTGAAGTGGTTGCCAAGAAAAAAAAAACTATTTATCCATTCATATGTATTTAATAGGAGCCCCCAAGCCAAAGCTTTCGCTTAAATGCAACAAAGCTCATCTTATTTGGTGCAGTACATGCTGAGAAACGCAATTTCTCCATTTCCGTGCATTTAGATAAGAGCTCTCAAGGTGCAGCTTCTTCTTCAAATCTTTATTCAAGGATGATAGCGCTATTACACAGGAGCCTGGTAATCTTACGCAAGAAACCCAGACATGAGCCGTGAAGCCTTTCTAGAAAGTGAAAGTTTCTGCCAGCTTATCTTTTTTAAAGCCAACGCGGTTACAGGATAGTGATTCTGCGGACTAAGAGGAGTGGGCTCTGAAGCACCGCATGCAAATTTAGTCGGCACGCACTTCAGAACGCACTCATCCCGTTCAGCTTCCGAAAAGAAATCCTTCGAACGCCGATAAGTGCGTTTGAAGAACTTATCTCTTGAAGTGCGCCTGTGAGAGGCTGTCTTTCTGTTGAGAGCTAGTTTGTATTAGGAGCACAATGTTATCTGACACACTGAACAGTGTTTGCCTATTCCTTGCATTGATTCTCGTGGGTAACAGCGCTCAGTCTGTGTGTGTGTGTGTGTACGTGTCATTGGGTCAGCACTCGCTTTTGTGTTCAGGTATCTCAGACTGAGTGCAGCTGTTTGCTGAGCGCAGCTGTTTGATCTATATCTATATTTCCTGATAACCTGAAAATTCAGTGGTGACCTGCTGCCGTGGCTCACAGTGCTGGCTGCTGGGTTTATTCCCAGCTATGGTGGCTGCATTCCAGTGAGACCTTGAATGCTGTAGAAATCTGCATGTACTTGGGTGCAAATTATAGAACAATAGGGGGGGGGGGGGGTCGAACAAAATTATGGCAGACACCATTGAAGATGGTGGTGAATGTCAGCGATGGCTTTATGGTCGCGTTCCTGATTTTCTTATGTTTTTCTGTGGGCCTTGGCTTACAGGTGGTTACACCACGTCTCTGCTGCAACCTCTATTCTTCTACCTTTGCACCCACGGCGGCTTCTCGATGTTGGCAGCACAGTTGCTTTCTCTCAGTTATTGATTCCAGTGTGAGAACACATTTGAAAGGCACTCGCGCACTTTTTAAATAGGTACATCAGAGGTGACATAAGGCATGTACCTGGCGAGAAGAGGTATTCCAGTCGCTGTTCCTGTGCTTTAATCTTTTTGGCTGCATAGAAAACTGAGCAAAGTAGCTAGAGAGCTGTCACTTTCCTAGTCAGTGCCCTCCTCTATGGCATCTCTCACAGCCCCGCTGTTGCTCTTGTACATTTAAATATTGCTAATCAATCAAGAATTCAGTACTGGTTCCACCAACGATACGGCACTGTACCTCATCTTTGTGGCTGCACACTGTGAAACATACTTCCTATACGATGGTGGTACAGAAAGAAGTTGGTGCCAGAAAGAAGTTGGCCTGGAACGGGACATCATGGAAAAGAGTGGACATAATGGGCTGCCACATCAATAGGAATTCTCTCCGAATTTGTGCTTGTGCTTAGACGGTCGTCTCTAGGAACTGTGCAGTGTGCAGTGCGCGAAATGTGTTTGTGGGATGACATTCTGTGTGGACAACACTACTCCTGCGTGTAGTGTGTGAAAAGTGCACAACCGCGTATTGGACAACGTGTGTAAATAGTAGCTCATTGTACGATATCGTAATCACCTGTCACCTACCTCTCTCTGTATCTCCCACTTCCCCTTACCCCAGTGAGGAGTAGCAGGCTAGAGACACGCTCTCCAGGCCGACCTCTCCTGCCTTCTCTTCATTAAAATCTACTCTCTCTCTCTCTCCGAGTTGGACAGTTGTGTAATTGTAACTGCATTTCTAGCCTGTCACCAGTTATAGTTTGATATGTGTATCTTTGCGTAGTGTAAATCACGGTTATGCAGTTTTAATCTACGAATGCAAGCTCCCTTTAATATCTCTAGGCAATGTCCCTTAAAGGATCTGTTGGAGAACAGTGTAGCTGTATTGCCTAAGCTGATAGGCTGTAATTTTTTTTAAAACATTGTGCATGACACGCGTTCATCAAACCTGTTGTTCTGTGCTTGCTCAGTTTGCCATTCTCAATTATGGCATGTTAATTGGCCAAGTTCTGGGATGCCAAGCACTGGTCTTGTGGAATGCTGCCGCACAGACATGAACTGTGAAGGGATAAAGCAGCAATTAAGAATTTCGGGACAATGGTTTATTGAAAGTTCTCTCTACGAAATGTACCATTGTTAAAGCGTAAGAATAACAAAATGCAATTATCGGTACAAACACAAGTATTGGTGCCTCAGAGGAGGGGAATATACTGGTCATATCTTTATAAAATGTGCAACCATTGAAATATGCTATCTTGGTAATGTGCCCAAATGTGCTGTTACATTTATCTCATGTACAAACAATGTACTGTATCTAAAGACCAAATGTGTAGCTCCTAATGAAAACAGAGAAAAAACATGATAATGCAGCATTTATGAGACAAAACAAGTGCTTGCTCAATATCTGAGGCTATATATTGTATTGTCTGCTATATTGTATTGTGCATTTGCTGTATTATTGGTGATAGGCTAGATGTTAGATAGGTAATCTTGTTTACAGTGGGAGTGGATGATATGGCGGGCGAGTGGAAAGTTTGCTTGGACAGCCTTTTTTTATGCTACGGATGAACAATGGCGTTACGTTTGCACTGCTGTTGACAGACTTGATGTTTGTCAGCTTTTTCTTGGCCATGTTGGGTACTAGTTCAGCCTCTATTTTTTTGCTTTTGTGGTGGAAAGCTGCATGTAGTCGCTATGTCAGCAGAGGGCGTAGTTTTGAAGAAGCTAACTGGCTTTCTGCCGAAATTCTGTGCCTGCGAGTTCTGAAACTGGCATTGACTTTTCCCTAATGTCAACGAGGGTCTCAATAGAATCTTTTTTGCAGAAGCAAGGCCGTGAATAGACTGACCTCCCAGTGAGGTACAACACACCACTACTCTGCCGAAAGAGTAGGCCATAGTCAAGGAGAAAAGTATAATAAATTTGGCGAGCCAGTCCTTAGGGCTGAAAGTGCACCGAGATCTAACACGGTGCATGTAGGCGTTTTCTTGTCTTTCATAGTGCAGCATGGTGCTGCGACTTAGGATAGAAGTCTGTCTCTTTAACCACAAATCTTGCAGCAGAGTGGTATCTGTCTGTGTTAAAAGGAATGCTTTTCACAAATAAGTTCTGAGGAAGATGGCAAGGTAGAGGAAGGTTCATGAAAAGCAAAATTGTCATCCACCTGATAGTAGCACGAAGCTTACAAAGGAAACCCGTATGGGTTTCTCAGAAGGAAAGCTTCACAGTTGAAGAATTTGTCCTGGTCTAGAGCTCTAACCCTGTACCAATGCCTTTCCAGGGCGGTTGCTCTGCAATCTGAATCAACCAGCAGGAGACTAGCCGATCACAGAGTGAGGCCAAATTGACAACTTACCTCTGCCTTGCGGGCTTCCGCGGAGCTGTTTTGTCATATTATTGTCTCTGTGCTTCGAGTTGTCAATTCGTCCTCGCTCTTTGATTGGGCAGCCTTCTGCTAGTTAGCTTAAATGGTAGAGCGACTGCTCTGGGAAGGTGTCCCCAGACTAGGACGAATTTTTCCTTCAACTATGATTTTTTCTTTCTGACTTCGTGCTACAGTTAGGTAGATGACAACTTTTCCTTCCAAATGAAGGCTCTTGAATTGTGCCCTAGCTTTCCTTGGCATTCTGGACAGAGCCGTGTAGGCTCGTGGAAGATATATATCTGATGTGAATGCACGCATTCTGTGTGCCTATTTTTAGGACTACAACCAGACATGGAACACAACAGACCCCGACCTGAGCATCTGCTTTCAAGACACCGTGCTGACATGGGTGCCTTGCGGGTTCCTCTGGGTCACAGCTCCCATCGAGACATACTTCCTGCTCAAGAGCAGCAGTCGGCTCATCCCGTGGACTGCGCTCAACCTGGCTAAGTTGGTAAGCACAGCTATGATTCCGGAGTCGTTCTTTTTGGATTGCGCTCACACTGGCTAGGTTGGTAAGCACAACTATAATTCCCGAGTCGCTGTTTTTGTATTGCACTCGACCTGGCTAAGTTGGTAAGCACAACTATAATTCTTGAGTCGCTGTTTTTGTTGAGGGATATGGGGGAAGCTGAAAGGCAAACAAGGTGTAGAAGGCAAAAAAAAAGTTTCAAATTTGTGCTGTAAGAGAAAGGGGCTCTGATAAACTACCTGATTTTCATGAGAAAAATTCTGAGGGCGGGCTGTAAATGGAGGTGGGGGTTTTGCATGCAGGAATGAGTTGCACGTGTACAAGTACAGGGTCTGTTTTTACTGCGTAATGTTTGACCGTCCCTTGCCGTTTCTCCCCTGCGTGCAGGCCATCACCTTTGTGCTGTTTGTTATCTCCCTGGTCGAGTTCAGCTATGCAGGCCACGCAGCCCTCGCTGAAGGCATTGCCTTGCCGTCCGTCTACTTCTACACACCCTTCATCAAGCTGGCAACATTTGTGAGTTGCATTTTGGTCACCCACTGCCAGCAGCCTTATGCTTAATGCCAATCTCATTTATTAGATATGCATTTCTTTTTGCAGTTGTTTCACACCTATAGCTCTCTGCTGTATTTGGCAGCCTGTTTGTGTGCATTGTTGAACAGAATTAACGACTGAGAAAACTTCAACCAACGTTTATTTTAAGAAACTCTACGTTTCGGAGTCAGACGGGCTCGTTAAGAGGTGAGATGGCAGGAGGCATAGCAGTGTGCTTATATGCATTTGTAGCAGTTTGACAGGTGTGCGGAGACCTTGCGCAGTCCTTTGGAAATAGACGATGAGAAGAGTTACTGACGAGCAATTGATGTTTCCCGGCGTTTTCTAAATGTGCCAAAGCCAAGAAAAAGCCACCTCCGGTGGTTTTCTTTCTCCAACACTACGGTGCCATGAGGGCTAATCTGGTGGTCGAGAGTTCGCTTTGTTCTGCCGCCACACTTCCTGTCAAACCACCACAAATGCATATAAGCGCTGCTAAGCCTCCCACCATCTCAACCCTGGTGCAGCCGGTCTGGCTCTGAAACATTAAGTTTCTTAAGATAAACTTTGGTTGGAGTTTTTCGAGTCATTAATTCAGTTAATATTTCCAACCAGGCAGATTTTTGCTGATTACTTACCTTTGTTCAACAGTTCTTCATTGCAAAGTGAACCTGTAATTTCTTAACACTTGTAGCTTTCTTTGGTTCTTTCTTTCTCTTTTTCTTGTTTTGCAGCATTTTTGCATGCTGTGCATTTTTGGACCATCCTCCATTGCAGCATAAACTTGAGAGGGAACCTGTGATATGCATTTGATTCTGGTAACAGGCGTAATAAGACAAAAGGTGTAGAGAGCTGCTGCTGCTGATAATTTTAATGCAATAGCATTGAATGGATCATTCAAGGGAGCTTAGAGTTGAGGGTGGTCATTGAGAGAGGGGGAGGCCAGGACGAAAAAAAATAATTTGAAGGCGAAAAAAATAAGCAGTGGCCTGTTACAGTTAAATCTCGTAATGTGTGTTGCAGGAAATATCGAAGGGTTCATTCGATTAGAACGTCTGCTAGGAGATCATCAATAGAACCCTTCCGAATGCTATGGCATTTCATTACCTCTTGGGGCGATAGCATGAGCAGTCTGTGAAATTTTTGTTTGATCTGTTGATTCCAGCGTGCAATGTCATTACTTTTAATGCGTGCAGTTGCTGGCTGGCCTGCTGCTCCTGGCGGGTCGGAAGCGGGGCAGCCAGACCTCAGCAGCGCTCTTCTTCTTCTGGTTCCTGCTGATGCTCTGCGGTGTGGTGCCGTACCGGTCGCACCTCAAGCATGCCTTAGCAACGCCCGATGAAGATGCGCCGGATTATGCCAAAGAAGTAAGTTAACGGTTTTTGATGATCCTGCTTAGATCATGATTTTAATCTTTAACCATAAATTTTTTTTATCCCGATAACAATTATACGAATGCTTGAGGTGCATTCACGTCGGTGGTGACGGCGCTGCTGCCGTCATGCTCTCCTGCTATCGATGGCCCACGTTGGCCGTCGCCATGCCGTGTTATCGGTTATGAGAATTAAATCTGCCTACTGGGTGCATGCACCGAAAGGAAAAACAATGCAAAATCGTTGAAAAAAAAGGAAAGAAGAAATGATGCAAGATACAAGAGTTGACTGCGCCGACGTTGGAGGGGTAAAAGAGAAACGGGAGAGGAGTGTGCGAGGCCTGCGATGCTCAGGGCAATTTGACAATGGCTTGCCGTGTGAGGTGCGTTGCACAAAGGTTGGTGTGGCAAAGGTGTGAGACACGCAGGTGAATGTGGCAGCTCGCGTTTTCTTTTCTTCAAAGATTTTGTGATTTTTTTCCTTTCGGTGCAGCACCCAGTTGGCAGATTTAATTGTTATAACTGATAATGTGGCATGGGGACATTGTAATGAGTGGGTTATTTGGCTATAAAACACACAAAAGTTGATGGGGCACTGGCTGATCATTGTTACATCTGAATAGTATTGTTAAAACTGGTAATGCTACAAGTGAGCTCACCTGTACTTTCTTTCTAATTAAAATGCTTGGATGTTTGTCCCTTTTGCCTTTTTGCTACAGCCCGCTTATAACAATGAGATTTTCTTGGCTCTTGAATATTGTTAAGAGTGTGTTCGACAGTAGTTAGATCTTCATCCAGGGAGTTCAAGTGCAGTGTGAGACCTTACTATTGCTCTCAGTTTGTGAACTGGCAATTTTATGGCAGTAGAGCTTGTTGTACAGTCTACTGTATTGCGTTATTGTCTGTAGACTTAACACTTGGTTTCTGCTGCTGATATCCTTTGCAGGAGCGACCGGGAGAGCCGCTGTTCTTTGGGGCATACATGGCGTACTACCCGCTGGTGATAATACAGTTCCTGCTAAACTGCTTCGCTGACAGCAAGCCCATCTACAGGCAGCATGTGCTGCCACCTGAGGAGGCGAGTTCGATTGCTACCGACTAATACCGACTCTTTGCTATTGCTGTCCACAACATACCGTATTTACCCGATCCTAATGTGCGCTTTTTCCTGAAAAATACGTAGAGAAGTTGCCTTCACATTACCACAGAATTGGCAGCAGCTCACTGTCAGAGCCAGGTTCATCGCCGTTGTGATAACAGCATGGTGATGTTAATGTTTTCATGTAGGCTGGCGGTGACAATGCACTACTTTCATTATGAAGGCAGATTCAAAAGAGGTTATTTTACATGCTAAGCTACTGGTAGCGGAGGCGCATGATGGTGGTATTGGTGTTGCAGAGATTTTCATGGGATTGCAGGACTAACCACTGATGAAGTGGTTAGTCAGTGCATAGGCCACAATCCCGTTTGCCATTGTTACGGAGTCGCTCAACAAAATTATGGATTATCAGATGCAATGAACTGCATGAAAAACTGAATCCATAAACCGTCATAAGCGACTGGTAATGGAGGCGCATGATGTGGTATTGGTGTTGCGGAGATTTTCATGGCATCACAGGATGAACTGGTGAAGTGGTTAACCTGGGCATGGGCTACCATCATCCTGTTCACCACTGTTATGGAGTTGCTAAAAAATACGGAATTTTCAGTTGCAGTGGACTGCATGGAAAACAGGATCCATAGACTGACTATGACGGTGACGGACATTAGTGTGGATAAATTTTCATTCTGTTGGGGTAAATTTCTCAGGTTTTATCGTTTGATTGTGAAAATTGAAGGCTTGCTAGTTCTTTCTTGCTATAAAATCGAGTGCAAATTAAATTTGGGTACACATATTTTCTTACATTGACCCATAAGCCATACATTGACCCATAAGGTTTATGGGTCTAGAACCCATAGAAACTGGGTGCACTTTATGGATTTGGGGCCACATTAGAATTGGGTAAATACAGTAATTGTTTGATGGACAGTATCATGCTTATTCTAGTTAGTTTTATGAAATCTGTTGTATTGCGGGTTGCATGCTTAATTTTGTTGCCTTTGGGTGAATATCTGTTCTTTTGCTGTTTTGCAGGCTAAGGTAAGGATTTGTTGCGCATTGAAGTGGCTGCTTTTTAATGAGCCCGTTAAACGTGAACTGATAGATAGGCGCATGTTATCCTTTGCATTATGCTTTCTTTAATGTCCTTGAAGCTGGAGTATTTATGTAGTCTTCATTCTTCTCACCCTATTTTTGAAAAAATAAGTAAAAAATAAGGATCTGCATATATTTTTATTTCTGTTGCAGTTCCGGGTAAGGATTTGACTTTCCTCCATTTGGAAGTAACTCTTTGTTAAATGTCCATGCTCTGATGCATCTTCCAAGCCATAATCCATGTGGGAAGAATCATGGGTTGTTTGGTTGAATTTTTTTAGATTGTGGGCTTCTGGGGGAATTACTGCATGTGTCCATTCTTTTGGTGGTTTTTTTTCGTTATCCTAAGGCTAATTGCTAGGCTTTCTTGTCCGTAGAAGTAATGCATGGACCATTTCTGTTTTTATCTGATTGTAATCAACCTTGCATAACCTCTTGATTGATTCACTCAGCGACAAGGTTTGTTGAGGGGCTGTATGTTGACGAGCCATGTGCGCATGTCAGGGGTTGAGGACGTCGGACTTGTCTACACTTTTTAATATCCACCCGAAAAATAGTGCCATGAAGTCTAGCAGCCCTTCACTCTTAACCCTTTCAGCATCGCTGATGTACTGGTGCGTTTTCACGTTTCTGTCACACCATGTACCTTTTGACATTCCTTTGTCAGATGGGAATGTGGGGACCACACCACGAGAGCATTTGTCATTATCTGTGTCATTTCTTGAATCTCTGCACAACCAAAAATGAACCATTGTGTTCGTTTTATAATATCTGCGAAAAAAGCACGATGTTGAGGATGCTTCACCTCTGAGAAAAGCTGACTGGAAGGGTTAAAAGACTCATGTTCCAAGAAGTTGACACTCGGAAGAGTCCTATTCTGGAGCTCAACTTCCAAGTCTTGCAACCCTTCTTCTTGAGTAGACAGAACCATAAGGTTGGTGTCATTGCTTTTCTTGAATCTTGCAGAAGTCATTAATACCCTGTTTAGTGAATATCTGAGAAACTGAAAATTTTTTTAAAAATAATTAAACTAATTGCATAAAATTGGAACCAAATGAGATAACAAAAAAAATGTATCTCGTATTTGAAATACATACATAGAATTTTTGCACATAGCTACAAGTTTTCAGCGCCTTAACTCTTTCTGGTGTTTTACATGCCAAAACCAGTTCTAATTATGAGGCACACCGTAGTGGAGGGCTCCTGATTAATTTTGGCCACCTGCGGTTCTTAAACGTGCACTACAATGCAAGCACACAGACGTTTTTGCATTTCATCTCCATCGAAATGTGGCCACCACGGCCGTCCTGCGACCTCGTGCTCAGCAACGCAACGCCTTAGCCACTAAGCCACCGCGGTGGGTAGCGCTGTAACTCAAAGAAGAGAGGTTGAAAAAACAGTTTTGGTGTAATGCCGAACTCCCCCCTTGCACCTGCAAATGTCATTGATCCGGCGAGTTAATCTCGTTGACGCTCCGCTGCTTTTGGCATTGTCCAACGCCTTAGCCACTAAGCCACCGCGGTGGGTAGCGCTGTAACTCAAAGAAGAGAGGTTGAAAAAACAGTTTTGGTGTAATGCCGAACTCCCCCCTTGCACCTGCAAATGTCATTGATCCGGCGAGTTAATCTCGTTGACGCTCCGCTGCCTTTGGCATTGTCCATTTGCAGAAGGAGTGCCCGGAGGCCGGTTCCTCGTTCCTCTCCCAGCTGCTGTTCTCATGGTTTGACGCACTGGCTTACAAGGGCTGGCGGCATCCCCTCGAGACCTCCGACCTTTGGGCACTGAACTTCAAGGACCGCACCGAGCAAGTTGTGCCGGGCTTTGACCGCCACTGGCTCAAGCAGGTCGCGGCCGCTCAGTTTCACAGGGACAGGTGTGTGTGCGCATGCATGTGTGTGCGTGTGTGTGTGCGCTCTCTGTCATCACTATTTTCTTTTTTTTCGTTTTCACTGCTGTAGCTGTTAGGGCTATCTTGAGAGAGCAAGATAAAGGCAAAGGGAAGGCAGGGAAGTTAAGCAGAGGACAACCTCAGTTAGCAGACAGTTAAGCAGACAGTTTGGCTACCCTGTGCCAAGAAGGGGAAAGGGGTACAAAAGACGAAAGAAGGAAGGGAAGAATCAATAATACAACAGACTTGCGTTCATTCGACTCTGATTAATTAAATTTTTCAACTAATTCAATCCCGACTGAAGGTCCCAGATGGCACCCATGCCGGCGAAGGCCAATTTTATAATCGAAATAATGAAAAGCTTGTGCCCCTGCATGGGGCCCAACCTTTTCGTTATTTCGATCATAAAATTGGCCTTCGCCCGGTGATTCGAACTTGAGCAGTCAGCACACACGTGCCTGATCCAATAGCTACTCCATTAGTGGCAGCAGACAATTTGATGATTGTTCTGGCTTGCTCGGTCGGTTCCTCTGCTGCTATTTCGGCCCTCACAGCGAGGAGGAAACAGAGAGCCTGAGCAAGTGTCAAAACTTCGTAATGTCCTGCTTCCATGTGATCACCTTTCGTGTGATGACCTCGCGACACAGTAGAAAGAAAACTGAAAGTGGCCGTCGAAAAATGTGATAATAAATTATTTGAGGAGCTTTGAAACTTATGAGTATATTTTCTAAGGTTTAGAGAGGTCCCAGATCTTCATCCAACGAAAAACAAATGGAAGAGCCAAATTTTAATGTCAGCATAGCCTTGAAGGCTTGTGGGTTACATATCCGGGTGGGTTGGACGTTGGAAAATACAGGAATTCTCTCTCTTCGGCAGGGCTGCAGCAGCCGGGGCTGCAGCAGGGGGCGACGTGTCGGCCGCTTTCCACCACAACCACGCCAACCACGACGGCGGCGAGGTGAAGTTCTCCGACCGGAGCTCTCACAAGAAGACTGGAATGGGCAGCACAGCTTCGCTGCCAGCTGGTGGCGAGCGGCGTGCCCGGCTCAGCATCGTCAAGGCACTTATCCAGACATTCGGGCCAAGCTTCGTCGTCGGTAGCATCCTCAAGTTGGTCCACGACACTCTACAGTTCGTTTCACCTCAGCTGCTTCGGTAAGTGTGGCTGCTTGTGCTGCTTAACGCGAGGAAGTGCTGGCTAAGAAGGCATTGTCGAAAGCTTTCATGTGTGTCCAGGATGTTTCACTTCAAGTTGCTCTCGGTATTTTTGTTAAATATTCTGGAAGATTGGCTAAAATTTTTCTTAAGGAATTTTTAAGTATGTACAGTCAACGGCCGATTTTCCAGGACGCCCGATTTTTAGGACATGCCTGATAATTCGGACGCCTTCACAAGCACTGCCATGTACCCCATAGAGTCAATGTACAAAAACGTGTCAAATTTCAGACACAAAAACCTTCGCCGTCTGATCTTCCGGACATTTTGCCATGGCCGCAGGTCCGAAACGGCATTAATCGTAGCCACCATCGCCGCCATTTGGATTCTCTCGCCTCCTCAAACCGGCGCTCTCTTGCATGCAGATATGCTGGCAGCCGTAGCCACCATCACGGCAACGCTAGGCCTAGCTACTTCGATCGTTGCCAAGCTTCTTTCTGTTCGGGGCTGTGTTTTATTGCGAATAGCAATTATATGGACACTCAAAGAGGATTTCTGCCGTGTGAGGTTCCGTATGACGTCAACGGACGATGAAAGCGTCGCCGCGCGCCGGACGCTGTATGTGCAAGTGAAAGAGCGCGAGGGACGCGCGCTTTCACGGGGAGCGAACGCACGGCGGAGAACAAACGCGCGTTCTGCGCCATGCTCCCTGAAGGACTGCAGAATTAAGCGTCTCTTTCCTTCTTTACAATCACCATATACATAGAGCAAACGCGACTTCTTCCATCGCGCGAAAGGCCGTGGGGGGACGAGAGGGAGAGAGAGGAGGCGACGTTTAGTAGCGGCACGAAATGCGTATGTATATAAAAAAGTCGCGAGGCGAGAAAGTGGTAAAGACTTTTCCGATGCTGCTCGACGAGTTTCCCGTTCTGATCTCGTCGAAAATCTCCAAGCCGCCCCCAGAGGCCCTGGCAACAGTCACCAACGCCGCGCGCGTTCGGTGCGAACGCGGGCAAAACAGTGACAGGCGTCAACAACAGTTCTGCGCTTTGCTGGTGCTGCTGCATGTCCCAGTTTATACAGCTGATAAAACTACCATCCTGGTAAGAACTATCATCCTGGTAAGGTGAAGAAGCGCAACTGATGCTTCTTCACCTTTCGGGTCAAACTGCGACATCTTTTTCATTGAAGCGATTCGATGCTGTTAGCACTGACTCTGCCTTTGTAATCCTCGCCAATGTCTTGGAAACTCGGAAAGCACAATGTGTTGCATAATGCCAGTTCCTGAAAGTCAGCTTCGCCTCAATATAGCGGTGTTATGCAGTGAAGCATATGCGAAGCATTGTGGTGAAGCATATAAATAGTGGGAAGGGGCGGTTGTCACGGGACACGGTATGTATTCCTTAATTATACACGCGTGCACCCGCTGTCTCCTATCGCAGTACAAGCTACAATACACCTAATAAATGTACTGACAGGCCTTCAGAGCTATTTAGGACGTGCCTGTGGAGATTGGAGCCCTTGGGGGCAGTAAAAGGCATGCATTCATTTTTTCGGACTGCCCGATGTTTCGGATGGTTTCGTGGCCTGTAGGAAGTCAAAATATAGGATGTTGACTATACAGATGATGGAGTGCTTTCAGAACATGGATATATACGCTGTGTACCTATTTCACATTTTGCAACCTATCAGAACCTGTTGTTCCTGCACTCATTGTGAAGTCATCTTTTATGTTAATGTCTTCCTTTTAAACCTATGTTGTACACATGTCCATGCATATCTAAAATCACGGTAACCAATCTTTTATTATGTTCCAGTATGATTTTATTTATTTTTTATTGTTATGTGTAATGTATTATTAATCCATTGTGTACATGTATTCGTACTGCAGTTCAACTTCGGAATAACGAAATTGGTGGGGAAAGCTAAAAAATCTGCTTCCGCGAGAATTCCGTTATTGCACAGTGAGACATCACAGATAGGGAATACATTGCAAAATGAAACTTCACTGTCAAAATTTCATTAGCCTACTTTGGCAAGCCTTGCACGAAGCTATAGAACTGCGTTGTTGAGAAGCACCAAGTCTATCGCTTTCAAAGATACAATCACTTTCACCAGATTTCAAGTTCCTTCAGCACACGCTCTCGCCCGTAGACATGAACGCGTCCGGTGCCGAGTATGGAAGTGATCGCATCTCATGTCCCCGAAAGCGATCGACTCGGAATACAGCACAAATCTATGTCAGGTGACACTGAATCCACACACAATACCTGTTGTGTGCAATATAAAATTACCAATTTCGAACCGAATTCGAATAATGAAAACTCGAATCGAATATTTTTCTGATACGAATACTATTGATTTTGCATAAATGCAATTTTTTTCACCAACCATAGGTACAATAAAGAAAAAGCTTATTGCACAGCAAGTAGCGAACAGGAAAATTGTGCTTTGTGGCCTACAAAATTTACTAGTGCAACACTTAACACTTATGCTTGACAGTAATCATGGTGATGCTACCGCTGCGTCAATTGCACCACACTGCACCGTGAGGCAAACCCTGCTACAAATAAAAACGGAACTGTATTCCTCAAGCGGCGTTTCTCTGCGCCATCGAACGCAGCCATGCATGGACCAGTGGCTGCGTTAGCTTCGCGTTGGACTAAGTCAAGCCTATCCAATTAAGCCTTGATTGTACCGCGAGCAATTGTGATGGCGCTGAGCCAGATCCCTCTCTCCTCACCTTTATGGCCAATGTAAAAAGGTGACTGAAGTTTCGGAGGCTGTATGGTGTCTCGCTCGATTTTTCGAAAATGACGCACACAATGTCGCAGACATATGGCGGCTAGGGACAATTTCTTCACTATTCAATTTGTCACCTATCCCCCACCCCACTATTGATTGCGAGGCAATTTGATGTCCTTGAGAATGCTGTATGACGATACTAAGAATTTGATTGACTCTGCAATTTTCTTTGCAATTGACTCTGCAAGAGCAACTTTCGCCGTTAGGTACTGAAGAAGTAATGCTGGTTAGGCCTAGCTGCACCATACAGCCGGGACAAAAATTCGCTGTCAGCTGAGGGGGTCTGGAGTGTGCGGGCTGGATATGCAACTGTGACATGAATGTATAATAAAGATCTTTACAGCGAAGCTGTTAGCCTCTAGTTGGTCGGGAATTTTCGTTGCCCGGTGCTCACACAAAAATTTGGGGCGATCCCGGAGACAGTGCAAAGAAGTGGAAAGTGCAGTGTGTGCTGCTTCGCCAAGAGGCATCGCATGACGTCATCAGGTGACATAACATAATGTCATCAGGCTATATTGTCACATGACTATGCAGTTATCACGTAACGTTTGACTTTTGGTGGCGACCTTTGGTGTAATAACGTCATCACGCGACGTTTGACGTGATGACGTAATTACATTAGGTCATCATGGGCGAATCCAGGAGGCAGCACAAAGAAGCGGGGAGTGCAGAGTTTGCTGCTTCCCCAGGAGGCATCACATGATGTCATCAGGTGACATCATTACTTGATGATAACATCATCGCGTTATGTCACGTTTGACGTGATCGCGTCATCACATGACATCGTCAGGCAATATCATCACATGATGAGGCCATTCTCACGTAACGTAAGGTTTGACATGATATCATCGCTCTATCTTTGGTGTTATGAAATCATCATGCGACGTTTGACATGATGACCTAATCACGTAACGCCATCATGTCAGATGTGACGTCACCACTTAGTCACATGGGTTTTGGTACCATCGGGTGTCAACGCAGATTTTTCACTTCCATGGGCCGTATAATGCTTTCGCATTTATAAAGAATACCCCCTTCATCAGTTGTGATGGTGGTTTTCCAGTTTCACTGGACATCCTCTTTCACAGGGTCGAAAGGGCGAGTCAGTTGTTTTATTGTTATTATTGTTATTATTACTATTATCATTTATTGACATTCTTGCTACTGGAAGGTACACTTTGAGCTGAAAGCGAACAAATGTTCACTTCATTGTATCCGCGAAGGTAATCTAATGTTTCGCCACAGTGGCACTTTTTCGTGCAGCCTTCCTGGAAATAAAGAAAAAAGCTTTATTTTTAGTGTGTTCAACCTCTTTGTTCTTTCTTGTTCCCCTCTCTCCCCCAACGCAGAATGATGATTGGCTTTGTGGGCTCGGACGAGCCCGCCTGGAAAGGCGTGTTCTACGCGGCGCTCATGTTCACTACTGCATCAGTCCAGTCACTGGTGCTGTCGCGGTACTTCCACCGCATGTACATCGTTGGCATGCGCATCCGTACCTGTCTCATCTCGGCCATCTATCGCAAGGTGAGTAGACCAACACAAATGTCTTGTGTCCTTCATAGTTGATAGATAGCTTAGGTAGATGCCGGTTTAGTGGCTGCAGACCAATGAATAATGACATGTTGTCACTGCAAATTTGTTGTATTGTATCTTCGCCACTCTGCATCGGCCGCTGTGATCCTATTTGGACAGAAGTTAAGCGCTGTTTCTCGTGTAGTGTGCATTGCCATCAGCTAGGGGTCAACGGAGTGAAACACATCCTCTCTGAAGTACCTAAGCAAAGGCAGATTTCAAGAAGCAAAAGTCCTCAGATTTTTCTATGCAACTCACGCATGCGCACCAGCATCGGGTAAAGGCAGCACAGCTCTTGCGTTGTCTACACCCTTGACAAAACAGAAATATGCCTTCAAGCTACTTTTGTGTACCTTTTGTCTGGAGTGATGAATAACTGACAGGGATGAATAAAAGCATTCATTCATCTATTAATTTAATTGAATTGCTGCACGATTGTAATGCACAATTAATTGCATACATTCAGCATTTTATCTTTAGCGTTACATACACCATTTCTCACGTTTCTTGCCGTGTTGTCATCCTAACTGTCATTTAAAGGGTTACGTGGCCTAGTCAAAGTTTGTCACTTTTAGGTAGGTGAACTCCAGAAACCACTCTTTCTGGAAAATTAATTGAATTGGGCTCCCATTATGACCGAGTTAAAAGGCAAAGGAAGTGGCGCTAGTAGCTGTGCCATTTATCTCCTTTCTGTGATGTTTTCTTTTTAATTTTCTGTTGGTGTTCGCATGATGAATGGGTACATAGTGCCACATGGGTAAAGTGCTAAGTTGGCTTTCCTGCAGAGCACAATTTTCAAATATATGGCGCCCAGCTCAATGTCAAAATCGTAATTACTTTAGTTAGTGGTCAGCTAGTAAGCTGCAGTGGCCACATTCTGTTGAAGGTAAGGTGCAAAAGCACACACGTCGTAGATTTAGGGGCACAATAAAAAAAAATTTAAGAACATGTGGTAAAATTTAATCTGCAGCTCTCCACTGCAGCATTCCTCGTAACCTACTGTGTTCTTTCCTTCTTTGAAAGTAAATTTCTATAAAATATGACAGGCATGTTGGAATTGTGTACTAAACTAAAACTGCACTAGGTGGTGTCCAAATATATCCCCTTAGTCTCCTCGGGGGATAAGGAGGCATGGGACAGCAGTGACAAGTAGCAATTGGCATGGTGTAACTCCCATGGAATAACTTTTGTTTTTGCTTCTTTTTTTTTTTTTTTTTCAAGTAAGAACAAATCACTATTTCTTGATCTGGTAATGGAACAATCGAAAGTATCGCATTTTCAGTTTTTCTTGAAGTATGAAAATAGAGGTGCCCGTTACAAAAGCTAATTGTATTTTCAATGTCTGGCTGTAAAATACCAGGTGCCCATTACAGTTGAGGGCACTTCAGAATCGAGTAAATACCGTAAAACCCCATAATTTGATTTTAACTCTTCTTTGTTCGAGACCCTCCCCCTCTTGTTTATTAATTTTTCTGATTGCCCTTCGCTGCGTCTTACGCTTTTTTTTTCAGAGCCTTGTGCTGTCCAATGCAGCCAAGAAAGAGTCGACGACGGGCGAGATCGTGAACCTGATGTCGAACGACGCCCAGCGCTTCATGGAGCTCATGGTGTTCCTCAACATGCTGTGGTCGGCGCCCTACCAGATTGCGCTGGCGCTCTACTTCCTCTGGCAACTGCTGGGTGTCGCCGTGCTTTCGGGCGTCGGCATCATGGTGCTGATGGTGCCCATCAACGGTTTCCTGGCTGCCTACTCCAAAAAACTCCAGGTTTGTGTGGACATTTAAAGTGAAGCTGTTCAGATGAACCCTCTTTCAATCTACTTGAAATATTGTGATGGTCGAGGTCGTGAGAGCGTTTCGCGTTCGCTCGTCGTGTGTCATCACGATGCTGTGAAGTGTGACCTCGTGATAAAGTGAAATCTCGCGAAACTAATTGCCCAAGAGTACCGCCCCTGAACTCGGATTACGATGCGCTAGAAGCTGAAGATTATCATTGTCTCAGAAGAGGTGGTGAACAGAGCCACTAGCCGAAGCGGCGATGACGTGAACGAGTTGTGCATCAGCGAATGGAGACGGCTTTTAAAAAGGTTTGAATGTTGTTTTATGCTGTTGTTCCAGGGGGTTATGCGCGCAGATTTTTCTACTTCTTTCCGAGGTGTTGAAATTGGGAGATTTGGTTCATATGTGGAAAAATACGTACAGCGCCTGTCCTGTGTTTGACCTTCCTTTTGTGTCTTGTCTCTTGTTTGCGCTTTAAAAAGTTTATCATGTACATTCATTCGTTTCGGACACTTCGGAAACTTCGAATACTGAAATTCGAGATGAAGTGATTATCGGATAGCATAATTTTTAATGGAATATTAGAAAATAATGAATATTTGCACAAGCCTAAAATAAGTTAACATAATTGAACTTAAGTGGCAGGTGCATCTATGCAAATTCTTTTTTAGTTAGACTGTGGTGTATTGCCTGTTGATCCTTAGGTTATCGTCAACTACAGTCTGTACATCCATCCAAGGCCATGCTACAGAACTAGGTACCTTACACAATCTCCATAACTACGTTTTTTTTTCTTCCATCCTTGGTCATTTATTTCTGCCCATCAATGGCTTCCTAGTTGCCTACTTCTGGAAGCTCGAGGTTTGCTTGGAATTTACCCCATCCAGAGGCTCAAACCCTTCTTGAAGCTTCTTGTCCAACATGCCTGAAGCACAATGAAAGTAGTTGTTAACATGACCGACTGTGCAAATAAACATGCACACCACACAAAGAGCATTGCGCTGCTAAGCGCAAGGTCGTGGGTTTAATTCCGGGCCACGGCAGCCGCATTGCAAACGAGGACGGAATGCAAAGAACGCTCGCATACTTAGATTTAGGTGCATACTTAGATTCAGGTCTAGGTACCCCAGGTGGTTAAAATTGATCCGTAGTTAAAAGAAACTACGGAGTTTCTTGTATAGCCTCAGTGTTGCCTTTGGGTGTTGGGCTGCACGAATTCGTTGGCCGTCAGTTGTTGCAGACGGATGTGACCTGCGACGTTCTCTCGCCGAATGTTGCTGTTCCTGCATTTGCAGACGCGCCAGATGAAGCACAAGGATGAGCGCATCAAGCTGATGAACGAGATCCTGGGCGGCATGAAGGTGCTGAAGCTGTACGCCTGGGAGCCCTCGTTCCAGGAGCACGTGCAGAACATCCGCGAGCGCGAGGTGCGCAACCTGCGGCGCATGGCCTACGTGTCGGGCATCCTGTCCTTCCTGTGGACCTGTGCCCCATTCCTGGTGAGTCGTTCTCAGAGCTCGGCTCCTTCCAAAGATAGCAGTTGTTCCTCAAGGATTTTTATAGTGCTGAAAAGATGGAACTTGCGGACTACAATGACTTGAAAGTGGACACAGACAAGCGAAAAGCACTTATATCGATGAGCACTTAAGCATTAAGTTAGCTTAAACAAGCTGCCAGAAGCCCTAGAACTGCTTTTCATGTGTGTTTTTATGCATGAGCTTTTTTTTTTTTTCTTTTGCTGTCTTCATCGTGGTTTTGTCCTAAATTAATTACAATTTGATGGCTTTTTTTGCCGTACGTGTTTCTTTACATTTAGCTTAGAAGCACTACATAACATGCAATTGGGCTCAGGAACTCCTGCCACGTTGACTGGAACGGGAAAACTCCACTCTAAGGTCACATCTATTATAGACCTGTTATATTTCAAGCTGTCCAGATTTTTACTTCTTAGTTTCTATGACGCCTTCTATCTGTGATCATCATTATGAGGAAGGTGCTTTTCCATTTACGATACCGTGACTGATATTTGATATGAAAAAAAAAATTGTTTATTTTTTGTGTTCGTGTTTGCGCCCAGGTGTCGCTTATGTCGTTCATGACGTACGTGCTCATCGATGACAAGAACGTGCTGGATCCTCAGCGGGCGTTTGTATCGCTCACGCTGTTCCACATCCTTCGCTTCCCGCTGTCCATGCTGCCCATGTTAATCTCCATGCTTGTGCAGGTGAGCACAAAACTTAAAAAAAAAAAGAGATGTAATGCTGTGTGCTTTTCAACACTTGCTGTACTCGGAATCTGTGATGTCGTTACAGCCATATTTTTGGTCTTTTATGGTGGGTGGGTAAAAGATTAAGGTGATCCAGAGAGGCTGGATCTTGTTAATTAGTCACATGAAGAAAGCAGACAATGATGCCAGACAAATACAGCCATATTTTTGGTCTTTTATGGTGGGGGCATAAAAGATTAAGGTGATCCAGAGAGGCTGGATCTTGTTAATTAGTCACATGAAGAAAGCAGACAATGATGCCAGACAAATCATAGGGGAAATTAATTACATTTCGTGTTAAAAAAACTTATTGTGCCGACACGGACACAAGAAGGGAGAAATGGAGAACATAAACAGTGTTTTTGTTATTATTTCTTGTTGTGTCTGAGTCTGCACGCCTAACTTTTTTTCTAGCATGAATTCGTATGAACTAGCTGAACTGTCTGTCGTTCTAAGCTTAATTATGTTTAATTGACATGCAAAAGTAATAAAAATGTAGAAATAATAATATACAGGGTGATCCAGACGTGAGAGAAAACGTAAAAGAATTCAATTATTCGGAAAGTATAGGTAGTAGCATAGTGTGGTTTTCACAGAAATGTGCAGAAAGACAGTTTGTCTTTAAAGGAAAAAAAAAAATTTATTGCAAGAATAGTTGCATATGCCACCAATAGGTGGCGCTTCAGTTGTGTCAAACGTGTTGACATCATGCTGGGGAGCTATTCTGTAAGAGTCCACCTAGTGGACTGTCCACTTTGGCTGCTGCCATTGGCTGCCGCTTCACGGGCGCGAAGGAGACTGGCTGGCACCTTCGCACTCGTGAAGCGGTAGCCAATGGCGACAGCTGAAGTGGGCGGTCCACTAGCTGGACTCTTACAGAATAGCACCCCTGGACTGCAATAGATGTAGTAAAACCTCATTAGCTCAAATAGGTCAGGTGACTACTTGTCGCCACCTCATTTCAAAGGAGATGCCAATAGGAATCATCATTATCATAGTGCTGCCGTGCTACTTGTCTTTGACAAATGTAGCTGTTGTGGAAATAATTTGTTTTTATTTTTTATCTTGCAACTATATTCTCGTAAAGAATTTAACATTTGCCTCCGACAAGTGGCGCTTCACTTGAGTGGCACACAGTGTTATAGTGCTACCAGTTGGTGACAAATGTAGCTATTCGGACAATAAATATTTCATTATTAAAAGAAAATTTGATGCTTTTCTGAGCATTTCTGTGAAAAATCCATTGCACTGCTGTCTGTACTTTTTGAATTATTGAATTTTTACAACTTTTTTTGCACTTAATTCTTCCTGTATGCTGGAAACTGTCAAATGCTTGTGCTTTCCTGTTTAATTACGATGTTAACAGACAGCTTTCATTAATTTGATGCTGGTTGGATGTAGAAACTGGGTCAGATTACTCGATGTTCAAATTAAGTGATGTGCGTGAGAGGTAAGCTGCACGAAAATAAAGATGGGTTTATTCCATCATCTCTCCATCTGCTTTGTTAGTAAAAATGAAGCACATTCTGAAAGTGCATCACATAGCTTGCCAGAAGTGCTACCCTTTTGCAATTGTGAAGCCTTGTTGATTTGACCTGCAGGCAAGCGTGTCAGTGAAGCGAATGAACAAGTACCTAGGCCATGAGGAGCTCGAGGAGTACGTCTCTCACGAGAAGGATGACGGTAAGCTGGACCAGCAATCTCATTTCCCACCATCAACCTCACAGGTTGTTTGCAGCGCTGTAGAAACTGCAAGACTGTTTTGCCAATAGGAAGGCCAAATGCCCTTCGAGATTAGTGTTAATCCGCACCGCGTTGTCTGCTCAGCAGTTGCTGAACTCTCAGTGTACGGCTGCTGAACTCGCGTATCATGTATCAAGCAATAACAAAACTGTAATCCCGTCATTAAGATCGGACACTTCAGCATGCCCACATACTTAAGGGTGACACGAAATCAGTTTATGCTAGTAAAGCATTGCTTAGAAGCCTCTGTTTTTTTTTTGTTTTTTTTTTGTCGAGTTGAAAACAGTTGGTTATTACTAGAAAATTTTAACGCTGAGCTTGCCATTCTTGATTTTAGCACCAAATCCCAAGCGCTGACATGTCACTGCAACACCATGGATTTCAAAGTATTATATCACATATGTGCCATTTTGGCCAAGGAAATGCTCTTGAAATGTGCGAGATTGAGTCTTTGGTTCCTCTCTAATGCACTGCAGTGCTTTTTTATCGACAAACAATTGGCCACTGGTCGCAGAAACATGCCACTTTTTTTGTTCAGTGGTAAATGGGTTCAGATCTGCGACACATCGCACATAATAATTATGTCATATTTTGGTAAGTATGTGACCTAATGTTATATTGAATTAGATGATGCCTACCTGACCTGTCGTGGTGGCCTAGTGGTGATAGCATTGTGCTATAAGTTTGAGGGCGTGGGATCGAACCCCGGCCGCATTTCGATGAGGGTTTCCAAAATGCTTTGTCCTGTCGAGACACAGAAGCAAAATCATTAGGCTGATTATTGAAGTAGCAAAAATGGCAAGTCTAAATGATGAGTGTGAGCATGCCTTCCCAATTGCTTTGTCAGGAAACGAACTCTTCTTCTGAACGTGATGCGCACAGTGCATGCGCACAGCACTTGTTTGCTTGCGCATGCACTTACTTTATTAGGAACAGATGCACATATTTATACGTATACAAATCATGCTTGCGGATGAGCATGATTTGTATACGTATAGGATGAGCATGATTTGTATACGTATAAATATGTGCATCTGTTCCTAATAAAGTATTTGTTGAAGTTCGCGCATGGGTTTGACCACTCGTTTGTCTTCATCGTCAGTGCGCTTAAAACAGTCATAAGTCTGCCTTACCAACAAGGCCGTACGTCAATGCTTGTGCTACAAGATTGAATAACATGTGCAAAATGTTTTAGTATAACGAGAGGAAATGTAGACGGTTGGGTGTTTTTGCTTGGTGTCAATATGTTGGTTTATGTAGCGGGTTAACTTCTTCCATTATTTTTCACAATGTTTTGCACCAGGCACCAGTGGCTGGATAAGTGCCTTTGAAGCCTGCTAGACACGAACATGAAATAGTTGATGTTCTCATATTTGATGTTCCTATAGCGAGTTTTCACATGGAGTTCGCATCCTGTAACCCGCCGTGGTTGCTCAGTGGCTATGGTGTTGGGCTGCTGAGCACGAGGGCGCGGGATCGAATCCCGGCCACGGCGGCCGCATTTCGATGGGGGCGAAATGCGAAAACACCCGTGTACTTAGATTTAGGTGCACGTTAAAGAACCCCAGGTGGTCCAAATTTCCGGAGTCCCCCACTACGGCGTGCCTCATAATCAGAACTGGTTTTGGCACGTAAAACCCTATAATTTTTTTTTTTTTTAGTTCGCATCCTGTAAACTTGGTAAAACTCGTTAAAGAAGTGGAAATTCTTTATCTATACTGCAGCTGTACGCTTGTTATGGTCCTGAGGTTGCGAGAAATGTGGTGAAAGTAAGTTTTCAATCAATAGAACTAATTGGCACCTGAAAGGTTAACGTATGTAAGACGAATGCCATTCTGTGTTCTTTGTCTATTGGGTGCATCCTTGTGCAGGCAAATGCTCATTTGTCGGTCCTTTCTCCTCAGTGTCCACTCCTATTAGGGTTCGCAACGGCTCATTTGCCTGGACCAAGGACGAGGAGGCCGTGCTGCGGGAGGTGGACGTCCAGGTGCCCAAGGGTGCACTGGTGGCCATAGTGGGGCAGGTGGGGTCGGGCAAATCGTCCCTCCTCTCCGCGCTGCTCGGCGACATGGAGCGCCTCGACGGCTCTGTCAACGTCCAGGTGTGTCCCTTTTGTCTGCTGCAAGCCCGAGTTCTATTGCTGATTTAGCTTGTTGAAGAAGCTTGCCATTCACCACAGTCAATGACTATTTTCTAACTTTATATCTTTTGGCATACCGGTGCGCATTAAAAGCTGAGCAAAGATGAAAATGGCTGGGGAAAAAAAAAACTACCTGCTTGTCTTCGGCCTTCTTTCAATGCCCATTGGTTTGTTTACCATATTTACTCGTGTAAGACCGGCACCCTTTACTTTCAAGGTCAGAAAAAAAATTTCAAAGGTTGCACAATACATGCATCCACAGAATGGTGATGTTTGAGTGTGCCCTGATAGGTAGAAAGCTCTGGTGGGGATGGAAGCGAGATTGATGGAAAATAAAGTGGAACTTGATCAGTCACACTGAATCATTGATAAACTTGTGTGTGGCGTGTAGCCAGTGTTAGCATTAGTCTTTACAGCATTGATATTGTCGTCTGCAGTTTTAGCAAGTTGTCACACGCTTGAATCGTGTAACAGCTGTACACTGCCAAGATACCGAAAACAAAGTGTGGGTCTTAAACAAATAAATGCAGTAAATTCGGAGAACCAACACATGCAGTCCCTTACTCATTATCTTTGCCTCACAGTAGTTTTCCCTTGTAACAATCAATCTACTATTTGCCAGCTGTGCTCGTAATTCCAGACAGTGTCAATCCTATAGCTCTGCTCTGGTGCCTGTGATAACACCTTTGCGAAATCGACAACAGCCAGCGGAATGTGAAGGCAGCTGTATTGTGTACGTGGTACCTGTATTTATTTGTAACTGTATCCCATAACGTATAGGCACTTTACGGGAACAAGTAAAAACCTGTTCAGCTGCTTTTCAAGCTAACCAAAAGTTAAGGAAAGCAACAGAGAAAGCGTGCTCCTGCTTCTTTGTTTGTTTTATTTTGTTTGCATGTTTGTACTGTAACAGGTACATTGCTTTGCTTTTTGCTCGTGGCCATTCTTTGCATGATTATAACTGATACCAAGTTGTCATTCAGTTCAAGACACAGCCGCTGTGTCTGTGCGAAGTTCTTGAATCTTCTATAGTGGGAAGAGTCTTGCCTAAGCAAATTGCACATGCAGTACTGTACAAATAGTGTTGCATGTTATCGAATGGGCCATGAGCACTAGCGATTTATAGGGAATGTAAGGTGATACATGTTTAAATAGCCGATGGACGGTCACCCATGACTTCAACAACCGACGATTATCATTGTCTCTTGAGTGTTGCCCGTCTTTCTTGGCACATGTTCTCCCATTAAAGGGTTACTTTCTCAACTCAGTTTGGTAGTTTTTAATCCTTCACTGTTGCTACGTGAACAGTATGTGAGCTGGGCAGTTGGATGCTGTGTTTCACCCTCCACTTTTATCCAGGGCTCGGTGGCGTACGTGGCACAGCAGGCATGGATCCAGAATGCCACGGTGCGCGACAACATCCTCTTCCAGAAGACAATGGAGCGCGAGCGTTACAACCGCACCCTCGACCAGTGCGCCCTGCAGTCGGACCTCAACATCCTGCCCGGCGGAGACCTCACCGAGATTGGCGAGAAGGTATGCTCGCCCGCCAAACTGTACCACCAGCATTTCAAGCTGCAGTGGTATTTTCAACCATATTATTGCGATTACAATTGTACTGATGCTCGAGGCGCATTTGCACAGTTGTGCCGTGCTGTCACGGTATCGATATGCATGTGCGGTCCACGGTCTTCAAGATTGCGCAGTTAGTTTGGCCGTAGAATTAGCACAGCCAAGTGGACCCACTGTTACGCTTTGCGCGATGGGCTCTGTCAGAGCCAGGGCTGTGCTCTGGTTACCACTGCTGGCATGAGCGTCGGTCGGGCACACACACATTGGCGTTTCTGCTGAGCGTCTGTGTGCATACTACACCGTGGGGCATACACCGGTGCGAGAGCGGGACGGACAGTAAACCTGAAGCTAAATCTATCTAATCCTATCGGTTGACGTTGACAAACGCAGACAGTTTTTCTTCGGCCTCATCATGAAAACGTGCTAGATGCCTTCAGCGCAATGTTAAACCCTGCTGTCGCGTTCAATGCTTCACCTTCGTCCGAAATTGCTGATCTTTTTTTTTCACTACGTGAAGGTCCAAGCCCTCTAAATCCTAAAATAAAGAGGTACAGTGGCGAGCATCAGAACACCCTAAATAGTTCAGTAAATATACTTGTTCATACGAAACAGTTTGAGGAACCAGGAGGTGGATGTTACAGTTTTAGTAGGCCACTTGGTAATCGGTCTACATGCATGAAATATCGATGATTTGTCTTTAGTAGCCAAAACAAATCCAATAACACGGCCGTGTGTAATGCAAGAAGAAGGTATCTTCATGGAGCACTATGCTGCCAAGTGTCTTGGACCCAGTAACATGGCTGAATTCTATACATCACAAAGATGTCCACATGTGGCAAATGCTGGGAAATATTAAGCATATGTCAGCGTATGTCCAAGATTCATCCATGCATTTAAAACCCTCTCTGGTCTCAATTTTCACAATTGAAGTCAAAATTTCATGTTACACGCATCTGAACAACAAAAGACAAGGAAAAAAAGAAAAATGGTCACTGGAATTATTGGCAATGAATCGGAAGGTTTTTCTCATGATTTGCCAACAAAGCAATGTGTTGTACAATCGAATCTGGGTATATCGAACCTGTAACGAACAGTAGTAAAATCCCCTTGAAAATTTTTGCATAAAATGTTTATTTTATATATCGAATTACCTATATATCGAACTTTTTTGTGATCCCCTTCAGATTCAATATATCCGGGTTCAACTGCGTAAACAGACTTCAATCATAATGGTGCGAAAACAGTTTACTTCAAGACCATTTTTTGTGCCACCCAAGGCAGCTTCCTCTAAAAATAAAGCACAGAAGCCTAACCACAGCATGATGCGTCGCATGGACATTACATTGGGGACAGCCATATTTATCTGCGGCACAAAGTCGACAAATTAGGTACAGTGGATACGATTCTGCATAATACATTTTTCTGGATAATACGTTTCTCTCTTTTTTTCTTTTCCCGCCAAGTGTCCCACATAGGAGCAATGTTGAATTTTCATATGGTTATTGCAATCACATTTTCGCATGAAATTGCAAATACGACTGTACATGTGGGCTATTACTGGTATTTTTAAAGAACTCGTAGCTTTATATTCTGGTGTACTAGCTTAAATAACATTCTAATGACCACAAACAGTGAGTTAAGCCCGAGCCACACTGGAGAAAAAAAGCACTCAGCATGCCGCCGGCGGTAAAACGCTGCTCAGTTGAGGGAGGAAATGACAGCTCCTTTTTTTTTAACTTTCAGACGAACTTTCTTTATGGACATTGAAAAGAAGAAAATTCAGCACAAGCTGACGAGCTATTCAACATTGCTGAATATAAAAGTGTGTTGACTGCAGTTAACGTGGCGTCAAGCGAGGCCCGGGATAATACGTTATGCGGAGCAGTATTGCTGAACGCTGCACGAACATTTGCTATTGAGTTTGATAAGTACTGCTATCTTTATACTTTTTTGGAGCTTGCTTTGGATAATACGATTCTCGGATGTATTTTATTTTTTTGGTTACCATTAAGATTGTATGAATGAGATTCCATTGTAATTAGTGTTGCTGACACTCACATTTTTGAGAATAAGTTTTGTTCCGTTTTTCTTGGATGTTGGATATTTCCTGTGAAGCACCGGTTCCTACAGGAGTCATTCAACCAAGAAGGGTTGACGCGGCCACCACCACACAGTACTTTAAGTATGCATTCTCAATAACGATGCTCTCTGCAGGGCATCAACCTTAGTGGCGGCCAGAAGCAACGTGTCAGCCTGGCTCGTGCTGTGTACAGCGATGCCGACATCTACCTGCTGGACGACCCGCTGAGTGCCGTCGACTCGCACGTGGGCAAGCACATTTTCGACCAAGTCATCGGTCCCAAGGGTGTACTCAAGGACAAGGTGAGTTAGAGAAGCTGCCATAGTCTCTGCTATTGTGTTTTTTTTTTTTTTTTTCACACCAGACAGGCGTTACGGAATCTTTCAGCACGTGACATGTCCGAGCAGCCATGCATGAGGCTGTCAATCAATACCGTATTTACTCGATTCTAATGCGTACTGTCTTGGAGGTGGTAGATCTGCTAAAGATGACAGGCACATTAGATCGACATGCAGGGCCTACCTCCCCTCCGGACCTGCCTAGCCAAAGTATCACTATCACCACGTGTGGCGTCCGTTTTTGGCATGTTATGTTTAATCTTGCAGGCCATCGCTCTGGAGGAACTCGTGATGACATGTAGACAATGAAATGTATTTTGTTTTTTTTTTCCGGTGTTGCTCCGCGCAGCAGCGGGGACTGACCTTACGCTATCTCTCTAGGGCCCATGCACCATAAATGGCGTGTTCGCGCACACGAAGAGTTGGATGCACAAAATTTTATTTAATTTTTTGGGAAGCCCAGTTTTGGGAACCTCGGAATATTAGGATCAACAAATATAGAATACAATGAAAGTATTTTTGTGTCTGATGCGATTTTCTTGTAGACAGGTTCTAGTGTAACTGCAGTTTTCAGTAATTGATTTCGGAGAGTCAAAGCGAGTCACTAGAGAGTCCTATAGTTTCCTTGTCTTTTCGGCGCCCACGCAGACACGGTTGCTGGTGACGCACGGCATCTCGTACCTGCCGCAAGTGGACCGGGTGATCGTGCTGCGGGACGGGCGCATCGAGGAGCAGGGCACCTACAAGGAGCTGCTGGCCCGCAAGGGGGCTCTGGCAGAGGTGCTCCTGCACTTCCTCCGCGAGGAGAGCCAGGAGGACGGGCTGCTCAACGAGGATCCCAACGTGGTCGAGGACCTTCTGCTGCACGTCGGCAGTCCGGAGATCAGCAAGTACGTCTTGCCACCTACGTTTTTTTTTTTCCTTCGTCGTTTTAGTAGCTTGGCGCGAGGCATAGAATGTTTCGACCTGCATTCGACAAGGAAATTGGCAAGTACACGAAGGGGATACTCTTTGTGTATTTGTGCACCGCGGTGGACGTCGTTGAGAGTGACCGTGCCTAGCCATGATCATCGAGCGAACCTAGCTCATACTTCATCGTCTTCTTCTCGGGTGCCATGCGAGCGATGTTTGCACAGCATTTCTTTATTTTTCCACCTTTCTGGGTAATCCTGGGCTGCGTATATAAAAAACACCGGCGAGACATTGCAAACGTTTATGGGTGCAATTTTATTGCATGGTTCCAATTGGTATCAGTGGTACTCCGTGGTATAACGTGCTAAATAAGCATATTGCTGTGCCTGAATTGTCGTTCATTGAAAGTCAATCGTACCTCGTATCTGTAACTAGGGGTCTTCTTACTTCTGCTCTGTTTATGAAACCAGGAATGCTCTACGCTAAGCCTTTTTTTTATCATTATATCAGCAACAGTGCAGAAAACTATCGGTTCACTCGAGCAAAGTTTAGATGGTGAAACTCTCAACGCATTTCTTTTCACTCTCTCTCTCTCTGTAGTCATCTTCACAGAAGCGCTGGGCATCTGTGTAAAGCAGAGGTGTAAGTTTTTCACGAAGCAATGTTATAATACATTGCATCCTCACAGAGCGCTTCGGATGAGATTCTACAATGTCCCATGACTGTTGTCTGGGTCCTTCTGAGAAATTCAAACCATCAAGATCTCTAACAGTATTACATCAAGTAGTAGCACAGCTCTTCTCTTTTTTTTTACTTTGTGCACGGACTACAGTTGTAGATCTGTTTCTGATGATGTTGGTGATTTTGTTAAAGCTACTGCATTGCTTCCAATACTTTCTAGTTTATCATCATCAACATGATAAATATTGATAACGAAGCTTGGTTATATTTTAGGCGTCATATTCAGCATTGCTTTTTCTGTCACTGATCTAATTTCTTCCTCTTCATACGAGTATAATGATTCCATACGCCTCTCTGACATGTCGCCTGGCAGTAAAATAAATGCTGTCGGTTTTTCACACCTCTTCCAAAAAAGCAGCGGCTTCTGACGACTAATGACTGCGGAAGCAAATTTTTTCAAATCGGTAATTCGTAATTTTTTTTACCAGTAATCCGTAATTTTACAGGTTCCACACTGGAGGTCAGTTAAGTGTTTGTATGACTGCAGCTGTGAAAGCTGATGGCGTGATGCTGCAACGCGGCCTGCGTGGGAGCTGTTACTAAATATAGCCAGCCACGACCTCACTCGAACGCAGTGAGCTGTCAGATTGGCATACATTTGTGAAGGATTTCCTTGTGGCCCATTTTGTGATTTCAGTTTTATAATGTTGAACTTCATCGGATCAACTTGCAGGCAGCTATCGCAGCACAAGTCGACGTCGGAACTCTCGCTGGCGGAGCGCAAGGAGTTCCTTCGCAGCCTGTCCCGGCAGCTGTCCGAGACACAGAGCCAGTGCTCCAATGGGCCTGGCTCGGTCCCGCAGACTACGGGACAAGGCGTTGGTCTTCGTCGCTCAAGTGCCGGCACCGAGTCTATGTCGGGCCGGTCGCTAACACGCTCACAGTCGACGCTGCGTGCTGGTCAAGGGGACAAGTCTTCTCCGGCGGAAGAGGCTGGCACAAAGCTGGTCCAGGCTGAGGCAGCTGAGACTGGACGGGTGAGCTGTTCTTCTGACTTTTGTTTATACCCCTTTGGCCAAGTATCGCCAGGCCTGAATGCGGGGCAAGCATATCTACCAAAGGGTAGATCTAGGACTCAGGGGCTTTTTCATGAAATTTGGGGCAGTCCAGCGAAATCTGCGATGGTTGGTGACCCACCTAAGGGTCTGTCTGTGATTAGTGCGATCATTCCTGATGACATGTGCTTGGACCAATTGGTTCCTGAAGTTTTATCTTGAAGTTGCTTTCCTCTACATAGCATTTACCTGTCTTGTATTGGTAACAGCTGTTCGTTCATTGTCCTGCTATTCTGGCTGTGTGTCCCCTCTTATCCCTGTTTATCCGCTAGGCAACTACGCTTTTCCTCATCTGTGACTGTGTGCGATGCAGGTCAAGTGGCGGGTGTACTTTGCCTACTTCGGTGCAATCGGGGTGGCCTGGATGGTGCCCATTGTGGTGATGAACCTGGCTTCACAAGCCTTCTCGCTCGGCTCCAACGTGTGGCTCACTGCCTGGAGCAACGACGCTCCAATGCCCGACGGATCGCAAGACCTTGCCAAGCGGGACCTGCGCCTCGGAGTCTACGGTGCACTGGGCCTGGCGCAGGGTGAGAGACCAGGAGGGGTCGGCACCAGGCGTCTTGTGCTAATCTTTTCAGGATTGATTATATATCAATAAGTCAGCTTTATTGCTCCATTATCAAAAAGTGCACTCATAATTCTTCATTGAAATAAAAGTTACACGCTTAAATAATCTTGGTTGACGTTTCGGGGCCAATTCTGTTGTTCACAACATCAATTGACTTAATAGTCTTTCGGTGAGTGTATGTTTAATTTCAGTGATGTTCCTTCCTCTCCAGATGGGTTTCCATTATACATTGGACTATTCATAATACAGTCGAACCCGGATATCAAAAAAGCTTGATATATAGGTAATTCAATATATAAAATACACATTTTATATAAAAATTTTCCAAGGGGATTTTACTGCTGTTCATTATACACAATAACTTGTTATATGTGGATTCGATATATCCGGGTTCGACACTTGGATCGACAGATTAGTTTCCGGATGTCCACTACATGTATTGTGCGAACCTTTTAAAGACGAGCTACTGTATTTACTCAATGATAAGATGAAGGTGCAGTTAGGGGAACCCTCCTTCCCTCCCCCCCCCCCCCCAAAAAAAAAAAAAAAAAACTTTGCACACTAATTAATATAAGGTGACATTAAGTGCCCGACAGATTATTTAGACTCGGCAGGGATTGCCCGAAATACAGAGTAATTGGAAGCCCCTGTAATACTTTGTGTGGGTGCTACGCAAATTTTGCCTTGATGTGTGACTTCACGGCAGCTCGAATTTCACCCTATGGTGTGGCCAAATTTTTTTGAAAATTTTATTCATTAGGAGTGATCATGATTAAATGTCAACTGCCATCTACATTATGTAAGAAGAAAACACTGTTTGCTCAGCTTACGAAAAGCCGCTCAGAAAGTGGCAAAATATGCGTGACGAAGCGAGCTCGTCTGAAGCCCAAAAGTGACAGTCGCTCATGGCATGCTGAGATCGTCAAGATCTCTTAAGCACTAAAGAGAAACACTAAGCCAGACTATACTGATAAAGTATTCTTTGAAAACCCTATTTTTATTAATTTCGCATTATTAAGTTGATTGTTAGATGAGAAAATGAAGATCAAAGTTTCACTTTTTGAAATTTGCACTGGTACCTCAGTGGGACGTCATGGATTTGGATGTATCTTTTCGGGTTTGGGCCGCGTTGGCTCAGTAAAAGATACCGAAACTTGCCATGTTCAGTCTTTGGCTCGCTTAGAACACACATTTTAGTCCATTTTTTACCAATATACAATTAACTAGGCCCTAGCAGAGCCCGTCAAAATCGATGTCGTCACAGCAGGCTGGTGCGAGAACTTTAATGCGACATCGACGCCCGCCTTTCCTGGCTTAGCAAGAGTGTTCTCGCAGTAAGAATGGTGTTTTTGGGTAGTCTAGTAATGCAGGTGAAGTCATTTTTCTCTTTAGTGTATCTTTTGAGGGATTAATGTCTTGATGGGCTTTCGGGACAGAAAGGATCTGAAATGCTGCTTTTGTCCTTGCTGTCATTCCACATGTGCAGGTGTGACGATCCTTTTTGGCTCTCTGACGCTGTCGCTGGGCAGCCTGAAGGGCGCCATGCTCCTACACAACGGCCTGCTGCACAACATCCTGCGCTCGCCCATGTCCTTCTTCGACACCACTCCGCTGGGGCGCATCGTCAACCGCTTCTCCAAGGTCGGTTGATGTTCGCCAAGCCACCTCCATTCCCAGTGCACTGTTAACTTTTTATCGAGTGCTGTCAGAAAAAAAATCTTTGCTTGCCAAGCTTCGCTATTCAGTTGCAGTGTTTCTCGCTAAATGTCTTCAGCGAACACTGAATGACCGGCAGGAAGTGTCAGTTGTTGGATAAGAGCAAAAACACGGGACGACGAAGAGGAAGTTTGGCACACAACTCGCTTTCTTTTGAAAGCACAGTCGGAGAAGACAGACCAGTGCAAGATCTCTGGCTGCAATGGTATCGCAGACATAATGTAAAGCAAATGCAGTGTGCATCTGTGGTTCACAGTCTATACAAGTGCTTAACATAGAGGTGGCTTGAGATGAACCCCACTTCAAGTTTTGCCTGGTGTTGCCCTCCTACGGCTGAAAAAGTTTACAAAATATTTTTTCCTTTCGTTAATCATGCATATTCTGTGTGTGTTCGCTGACTTAGATGGAAAGCAAACATTTTTGAAAGGTATTTGTGTCTTGTTCTTGAAGAGTTAAAGGGCAAATCTGAAGAGCAACTTGAAATCAGCTTTAGACTAGCAATGCATTCTTCAAAAACTGTTTTCATGTCTTGGCAGGGAAAGGCTGATTACAGTTAAACCTGATTATAACGAAATGGGTTAAAGAAAATAAGTGGATATGATCAAAGTAATCTTAATTAACACTGAAGCTTAACTGCTTCTCCAAAATCAGTTGGCCGTCACTCAGCCATTCCTCTTTGCTTCCAGTGTGCTGTCAAAGGGCGACCATAAAAAGCAATGCAAATTCAGTTTCCACTGCCAGAGCATTTTTCCAGAACTGTCTTTTGCAGCAAGGGATTGAATACAGCAAAGCTATGTCATGAAGTAGCAACTTAAAATGCAACAGGTTAAAAAACGAATGTTATGAAGTTATCGTCATCATCTCTGAAGCTTTCATAGAACCCTACGTATTTAAAACCTCATTTTCCTGCACTCACCCATGCAATAGTTCCACACCACTCCGCAGGGGCACATCGATAAATGCTTCTCCAAAGTCGGCTGGGGGTCGCCAAGTCACTCTCTGCACTCCCAATGCACTTTTTAAGAGCAGCCTTAAGTAGTCATCTGAAATCTGCTTAGGCTGTTTGAGCATTCTCCTAGAACTTTCATCTCTGTGGAAGAAATAAGTTGATTATGCTCTAACCTCGTTATAAAGAAATTTGTTAAAATGAATATGACAAAGTAATCGTAATTCCCCTTTGAAGTTCCAGCAGAAATCTGTGCATTTAAACTCTCATTTTAACGAAGCTGTAATGTCCTGGAAGTGCATTTAACAAATCCTTTTGGTAATAATGAAGATTTATCATGACATGCAGACTAGATGCATATTTGTAAGTGCATGACTTTGCTTGTTACCCATATGGCAGTTCAAAGCTCCCCTGAGCTGCCAGCCACCTTGCAATGCATGCTTGTTGTTTCATTGCTTTTGTGGTCCGTCGGCAGTGTGTGGTTGGCCATTGTGTCGGCTTAATTTTACTCAATGGTAACTCGTCTCCCTCCACCCCGCTTCCTTTCCAACAGGTCATATTAAGGCAAACAGTGGTTATGACAATAATGGTTATAATAATTAAATTCCAAACTCCCAGTTGTTGGTGCTCATCATGTCCTGTAGTCTCCTTCTCGTCATCTTCTATTCAGCACGCTAAGATTTCAACCTGCAAACACACGGAAACCGAAGGATCCTGCAAAGAACTCTCAAGTGCAATTTTTGGTGAAATGGTAATGCTGGTTGCCGCTGAGCAGTGAGCTGAACCTAGATATAACCAACACGATACAGTGATCTACCAGGCATAACAAAGCAAATGCAGCGTGTAGTTAATTTATGCCTATAACAAATACAGTGGAATCTCGTTGATACAATTCTGCATAATACGTTTTTCAGGATGGTTTTTTTTCTTATATACAATTTCTTTTTCTTATACATGATTATGTTTGAGTAATACGATTTTCGGATGATTCGTTTGATTTTCCAGTTCCCATGAAGATCGTATCAAGGAGATTTCACTGTATCTGATATAACAGATGTGTTCTTGTTGGGTGTGACCTTTTATAACGAGGTTCAACTGAGTATAAAATGGGAAATGCTGGCCATGCATTCTTCGTACAGGATGTGGACACAATGGACCTAGCAATCCCGATGACAGTGCGGTCGTGGCTCATGTGCTTCCTGCAAGTGGTCTCCACGCTGATCATCATCACCATGACGACGCCCATCTTCCTGGTTGTCGCGGTTCCCGTGTTTGTCCTCTACTACCTCATACAGGTGAGTAGTGGTTCCTTTTTCCTCAGGCTTAGGTTGCTCGTCAAGCCTGCTTATGCGTAGTGAACTTGGCATTCGACCCAAGAACAACACAGATGCAGTGTGTGTGTGTGTGTCTGTCCGTACCATCAGGTGACACTAGCATCGGAACACCCGCTCCATCTTTCATCGTAGCTACAGAACTACCGTATTTACACGATTGTAGGTCGACCCATTTTTTCAAATTTGGCAATCCTATGTTGGGGGGTCGACTTAGAATCGAAACCGAACCGTGTACCGCTAGTAACGGCAAGAGAAACGAGAAATCAGGGGCGCTACGGCGTGGTTACAACTTTCCACCTACGTTTTTATGGTTACGGTAGAAGCGTAGCGTAATAATTTACTGTATTGCATACATTTTGATTGCGCGCACCACGAGCGCACGGCTCTTGTGGGAGCATCGATCATGGAAGAGCCGCCGTTTAGGGGGTATTGGTAGATGGCGGAAGAGCCGCTGTTTGGGGGGTATTGGTAGCTGGCGGAAGAGCCATCGTTTGGGGGGTATTAGTAGTTGGCGGAAGAGCTTTTCTTTGAGATACGATTGTTTTCGACGGCCGCGCGCATCTGTCACTTCTGCTGTTGTGCTGAATCGTCGCACCTGTTTTGAGTGCCAAGAACTTTCGGCGCTTGTTCTCAGCAGCGTTCAAACAGGCTGCTATCCTCCATGAACGTGTGAACGTGTGGTGCGGCAGTGGCGGCTTCAGCGCGAGAAAATTTGGCCTCTCTGGCTACTGTGTGCGGGTGGGTCCTCTCTGCATGGGGGGCTGTACCTGCGCGATGTCGTGGTGCGGTCGTTCACAAAGTGTGGACTCACTTTTGATGACGACGTGCTGTGGGACCGCAGCAGCTATGACGGCAGCAGTACCAGTGAGGTCAACTCTAGTGACGATGAGTAGTCTTAGCAACCCCATCAATAAATGTCTCTTGTGTGAAATGCACTCGCGTGGTTTTTCTCCCCCCCCCCCCCCCCCCCCCGCCCCCCAATTTTTTTTTTTTTTTTTGAGACATGCAATTTTGAGGGGGTCGACCTACATTCGAGTCGACTTACAATCGTGTAAATACGGTACGACACTAATCCCTGCTATTGCATGTGTCATACAGGGAAGCTGAATGCTAGCAGACGAAGAGTTGTGCGTGAAAGACTAACGTCCCTTGCTGAGCTTGGGCATAGTGCGCAGAACACAGTATCTGATAGTGACACAGACACCTTGTATGTGTGTGTCTGTTCATTTCATCAGGTGGTGTTACACTCAAGGCCAAACCTCATATGCGCGAAAATGCACGCGACAGCGACGAGCGACGGTATGAGCGACGAAACGGGCCGTTCGCGCGACGTGTCGCGTGGTCGAAATCGCGCGATCGCTCGGTTTTTCACATTTGAAATCCGTCGCCCGGAAGTGCTGTGCTCAAGCAGCCAATAGTAAAACACCGGAACGGGATGTACATCAGTGACGTACTGCCGGTTGTCTCCACGTGCTTTTCGACTCGCAGCAACGTGCACACAGCGAGCAAATACAGTAATGTTTATGTAATTGCATATAAAAAAAAATACTGCAGGACAACGATCTAAAATTTTATGTATTATTGTGCAACAAAACATCTTATTTTACACTGCATACCGCTGACAACGCGCCACATTTAGTACGAGTAGACGCCCTCATGCTAGCAACAATGGAGATCGCTCGCTGAAGCAGTCGCGTGAATGGGGTTTGCCCGTGCAAGCGACAGCTTGCGCGAAGGCGATCTACGTCGCGTAGCTCGTCGCTGTCGCGTGCATTTTCGCGCATATGGGGTTTGGCCTTCATGCAACCTCTCGTTGTAGCCCCCCAACACCAGCTCCCACCATCACATGTGTCACGCAGAAAAGCTGAACTTGGGAGATA
This sequence comes from Dermacentor silvarum, assembly GCF_013339745.2. Classification (NCBI taxonomy): domain Eukaryota; kingdom Metazoa; phylum Arthropoda; class Arachnida; order Ixodida; family Ixodidae; genus Dermacentor; species Dermacentor silvarum. Next base: position 119,218,771 of record NC_051162.1, read on the forward strand.
TGAGAGTCGTGTGGAAGTCAGAAGTGAAGTTATTAAGCTTAGCTGTAGTGGAATGCAACGCAGGACACGAGAGCGGGACACACGCACACTCACCTTGTGTGTGTCTGTTCATGCTGTCAGGTGGCTCTAGCATAGGAACACTCGTGTCGTCTCTCTTAGCCGTGTGGCCATGACGCTCAGACTTCCACAATTCTGCATGCGTTATGCAGACACGAGCAATGCAGACACACTCAGCTGTGTGCATATCCAAACCTCAATAATTTGTGGCTGTTCAATCTGCTGATATACAACTCTGTTCTTGCATCACCATCATCCTCGGCTGTTGCCAGGCATTCTACTGTGGCCACATCGCGGCAGCTGAAGCGGCTCGAGTCGGTGACGCGGTCGCCCATCTACACGCACTTCTCGGAGACCTTGTCAGGCGTGAGCACGATCCGTGCCTACGGGGCGCAGGAGCGCTTCGTGCATGAGTCCAACCAGCGCGTCGACAACAACCAGATGTGCTACTACCCGTCCACCATCTCCAACAGGCAAGCGCTCTTTCAGGCATTCCTCTTATGCTGTTGCTGAACACTGCATTGTCTCACGTCTCAGTCTAGTGTCTGTTCAATTCGTATGAGCTTTGTGTTTTGAAGCAGTTCAAAAGGGACCAGTTACACTTCGAATTCTTGGACCACAGTGGTTACTTGTGTTGTAGTGGTTTGCACGGATAACCAGCATATCTCTCCTTCTTTCTGGGATGACATATTGCTATGTATAAGTCATTAAATTTGTAAACTTATATAACCATTGGCATGTCGGCTTCTTTTTTTTTCTGTCTTTCTTTTCGATTACTCGAACCGTAAAAATGGCCTTTTCTGCTTGGACCTTAGGTGAAAGGTCTGCAATGTTTTGTAAATAAATAAAATAAACTCCAAATGAATGAGCTTTCTTTCTTCTGCTCCGATTCCTGAAAGTAGGGGAAAAAGCCAAGACATGAGTCGTGACAAATTTTTTGCGAATTGAAGGGTCAGCCCTTGTCACTGCTTGCTGTGGAAATCCTGGGCCCCTGATGTTACTGTCATCAAAACAATGAACATTGAAACTTGCACTACAATTAGCTGCTACAATGAACCTTGGAGCTGAAAGATGCTCCGGAAGCCCAGTAGACAACCTTCTCCAAAGTTTTAAACATGTGTTCGTAAACCTCTGCAAACTTGAGCAATCCCTGTGAAGACTCTCTAACACCAGCATAAGGATGCATTTGGAAGTTCTTGCATGTAGAGTGCAATAGATTTTAATAAAAACTGAGTGTATCTGAAAATATTACTATAAATTTTCAGATACACTCAGTTGTTATTAAAATCTATTTTTTATCATGGCACTCTACTCCAGCATTTTTATCATGCTCTAAGACGTAGATAATTATTAATATATTGCATTGCGCCTTTGGCACTCTATGGCCACTGTACAGTCAACATCTGATTTTTCAGACTCCCCAATGGGCCGCGAAAATGTCAGAAAAATCGGCCAGTCTGAAAAAACAGAATTCATGCCTTTTACTGCCCCCAAGGGCTCAAATTGCCACATGCATGTCCGAAATAGCTCTGAAGGCTTACCAGTAAACTTATTAGGCGTATCGGTGCTCATGCTGCGACAAGAGATGGTGGGTGCATGCATGCTTAAATACATGTGTCCCGTGACAGTTGCCCCTTTCTGCTGTTGGCATGCTTCACCGCAATACATCATGTAAGCTTCACCACGTAACATTGTATTGCGGCAAAGCTGACTTGAGAACCAACATATATATGGAACGTGTCATGCTTTCCACACGTCGAAGCCATCGGCAAGGATTACAAAGATGAAGTCGGTGCCATTGCTGACAGCGGCGAAGTCTTTCAATGAAAAACACGCAGCAGACAGCAGGAAGCTTGGTAGCAAACGTACGCCACTCATGCACGCCACTCAAAATAAAAGAGAAGCTTAACGGTTACAAATTGTTTTGCGCGCAATGGATGATCTGTTATGAGAATCCAACTTTCGCTTTTTACCACAAGTGTTTGCATGTGCAAGTGGTTGCTGACTGTTTATTAAGCATTAGCTTTGTATATAACACAGTGTAAAATGGTGCATGACATCCTTTTTCTCTCTCTCTTCCAAGGTGGCTGGCTGTGCGTCTGGAGTTCTGCGGCAACCTGATTGTTTTGTCCGCTGCCTTGTTTGCCGTCTTCGGCAGCGATCACCTGGATGGGGGCACCGTTGGTCTTTCGCTTCTCCTATGCGCTTTCAGTGAGTTCTTGTGACATCAATGAATAGCGCAGTCGAGTTTTGACTGCTGGAGTGTATGTGGAAGCTTCAGTGTGGGCAGGCTGTTGTATGTGATGGTGAATTTCACTTGCCCAGATCACGGCCACTATGAACTGGATGGTGCGCATGAGCTGCGAGTTTGAGACCAACATTGTGGCCGTCGAGCGGATCATGGAGTACACGCGGTCACCCACTGAAGTAAGTGTTTCAGCCCACACTGTGCTCAAAACCTTGTCTGGTTACTGCAGTAGCTGTTAAGAGTAGGGATGTGCGAATACTCTAACACAGTCAACATCGGATTTTTTTGGACCCCCTAGGGTCTGCAAAAACGTCCGAAAAATGGGGCAGTCCGAAAAAATGAATGCATGCCTTTTACTGCCCCCAAGGGTTGATTGCCACAGGCACATCCGAAATAGCGCTAAAGTACACTTAGGGGTGTCGGTGCTCGTACTGTGTTGGAAGACGGCGGGTGCACGTGTGTATAATTAAGGAATAGATACTGGGTCCCATGAGAATTGCCCCTTCCCACTCTTGGTATGCTTCACTGCTATACTTTACGTATGCTTCACCCCGTAACACTATTAAGGTGAAGCTTACTTTTGAAAATCGGCATTATGCAACGCATCATTCTTTGCAAGCTTCGAAGCCATTGGCAAGGATTACAACAGCGGAGTCAGCGCCATTACCGACAGCAGCGAATTCTTTCAATGAAAAACATGGCACCAGACAGCAAGAAGCTTGGTAGTGAATGTCGAAGCAGGTAGGCCAAGCGTTGCCGCGGCAGTGGCTACGGCTGCCAGGGGATCTGCGTGCGAGCACCTGTTCTAAGTGGCAAGATAATCAAAATGGTGGTTGTTTCAGACGTTCGAAATTTCAGACGTTTTTGTACAAGGACTCTATGGGGTACGTGGCGGAACCAAGGAGGATTCCGAATTATCGGGCATGTCCGAAAAATCAGGCGTCCGGAAAACCAGTCGTTGACTGTATTCGATCTGGAATAAATAGCAAACGTTCAAAATAATTTCTACTCGCAAGGTATTTATCGAATATCGGTACCTTCGGTGAATAAATGAATGTGGTTGATGTCTTGATGTACGCAGCATTCCACCAGCATGCAATTTCTATTGGTAGAAGGTTCATCCAGGTCGACGATACCAATCGAAACAATGCGACACGGACAGAGGGAACTACATCGGCAGCTTGTAAGAAAAGCATGAGAGCATGTACAAAGATCGGTCTGATAGCCACCGGAAGGCACGCTGAACGGATTGAACAGGCAAGTTCAGTGTTCACGCACGCAGATTCGCACAGTTGGGAGCTCTCTACCCCCATGCGGGTACTCGGATGACCTTGGCACGCGTGCTCGTAGTAGTTGCCGGCTGATCAACCGCGGACCCATACGCGTGACTTCACGACCGATCACTGATGAGCCACCCGTAGGAACATGTTAGCGACAAGCTTTTTATGTCGATTTGCACCCCGTTATCATATCAGCTGGCTGTGAATTTTCGGTGTGGCCACACCATTGGCCGCACTGTCTAGCCCATAGGCCTAATTGAAGCTGCGTTGTCAGGTGTCGGCAACTAAAGTTATGGTAACTGAATCAACGCAGACCTATTCACAGCAGACCTATTCGCGCAAACTTGCCATGGGCCTCCCAATTGGAGAACTCATTACCGTCAATGCCGACCGCGTTCGACACATGCGTCGCCGATGACTGCACGGAGTGGTGCCGAGTGAAATGATGCACATTCTCCACTATTGTCTGTCGTGCAGATTGGCCCTATAATGAGCCGATGATAACCCACAGAAGCCACCTGCCATAAAGATGGAAAATCCCTCTTGTTTTATGGCAGAAAACTAGAAAGCAATACTTTCTAAGCTGTAGAAGATTGCCATTATGCACAGTATGGCCCATTATTAACCTGAAAACCCCATTGGTATTTCGGACAACTTCGCTCTTTCTTCAGCTTCAGAGAGAAAAAGCACTTAATTCTATTTGAAAGACATTCCATTGATAAAAAAATATTTTCCAGACCTTCGTATACAAACTGAGTTATCATGTGCTGGCGTACTTAGCTTAATACGCATCTCGATTCATAGGTACCGAAGTTACTGATAGCTAGCAAGATTCTTGTAAAGTAATGTGATCAGCCTTCTAAGCAGGTGCAGCACTGTGTTTACCATATATACTCGCATAAGAGCTGCACCCTTGCAAGGGCCACAGCCACAACTTGGCAGCCGAAAATTTGGAGAAAAAAAAATTCTAATGGAGAAGCACTTGCGTTCGGTGCCCGATGTCGTGCGCGCATCGGAGAATTTTCGTGCACCGCATACTTCCAAGAGCCGCTATTAAATGGCGAGAGCTGCGTGTTGAACCTCTGATCGCAATGGTACATCTGGGGTGTGCACAGTTTTGACCAAAAAGTTCAGTCCCATGAACTGAGAAAAAAAAAGTGCAGCCCCTTACACAAGTCTATACGATATAGCACAACATTTGGAAGCATGAAAGGTTGTGTTAAATTTTCTGATACTCAATTCGATATTCGATTCGAAATCTACTATTCGGTATTCGCACACACCTAGTTAAAGAGGTTTTGTCGCCAGTTAATGTGTGGAGGAAGGAAAGCTTACGAGAGGCCCCAGTCAGCCCGGCTGAGTTGGAGAGTGGATGGGCATAAGTTACATGCTGTTTTTCGCAAAGGAGTACTGGGACTGGCGGCCCAACATCCTCGTTTCCATAGCAACTGCGTTTATGAAGCTCTTGCTGTGCTCGTGCCTCCGAAAAGTGAGATAAGAGTTTCCGGTCTGAGCGTCTCAAAGCTCATTCTGTTTGCGAGACAAGCTGTGTTTGGAGTATTGTTGAGGGAGCTGTGGAAGTTGCTATTATTATTGCCGCAAAGTGGCAGGTGGCAAGGGCGCCACAAGGGCGCGCCTGAAAGGCGCGCCCTTGTGTTGTGTATATGTACATGTTCTGGGTTGAAATCGGAGGTGGCAGTTCGTCCCTGGCAGTCACCTGGCCTCTTCAATTTGTTGTCCTAAACAGCCTAGGACTCTCAGAAAAGCTGTTGTAAGTCAATGCTTATTGGCTAAAAGCAACGCCTCGAATGGTCCTGGGTTGTAACTTGTCAGGGATGACAAATCAAAAGACAGCCATTGTGGTCGTCCCTCAGTTGCCCTGGTGTTCTCCTGCTCACTGCTCAACCATACATAAGCAATATGTGAATAGGTTTGTGCACACAACCTAAACATTTAGTTTGTAAGTACAACCATGAATACATGAGCAATTTCATTCCGTCCAGGATTGACTAAAGTTGAAAGACTGGACTTGGCAAAAAAAAACTCAGTTGTGTAGGGTTTTTTTTTTTTTTAGAGCATGATGAAATTAATAGGCAGCCATAGGGTCAGTTGACTCAAGACAATGGTTAATAGGAGATAGCTGGGTGAGGCCTTTGTCCAGCAGTGGACTATGATAAGGCTGCTGACGATGATGATGATGAGAGCAATAAATGGCACTGCACGCAACTGTGCGTAGGCCGCATGGGACATTCCGGAGTCTAAGCCCCCCGTCGAGTGGCCCAAGGATGGTGAGGTGCAGTTCCGGGAGTATGCAACCCGGTACCGTGAGGGACTGGACCTTATCATCAAGGACATCACGGTCTCCGTCCACCCCGGCGAGAAGGTACGCTCCTGTTTAGTTAGACTTCTTGAATGCGAGAGCATTTCTTTGGCTACCCCACCTCACTTTGAGTCTGTCTGATCGGGATATGATGACCATGTAAAAAGAACTACACTCCTACTGAGGAATCACATTAAGGCCTGCAGCGTGGTAGGCAAGTACCTATCCTCAGCGGCACGCCAACAGTTGACAGTGGCGCGGAATACGTGCCACTGTCAAAAGGTGTGTCTGCATATGTGAATTTGCACGCACAACCTTCTTAAAGAGATCACATGGTTGAACAGAAAGGGACATTGTTGAAGCCTTTCATATTTTGAAGTCTGGTGACAAATGCATTGGTACACAAATCGCCTACCTGGAAGGACATGTATAATGTGCCAGTTTATTGATGCGGCGCCTCACTCTTCAAGTATTGTTATTGTTTTTCTGTTGTCACTCGTGTTTAACTGATGCACTGCATCATTTTTCAATATCAACAAAACAGAAAAACAATAACCACGTATGTTAAAGTGACGCAGTGCATTGTTATTTATATTTTATTATTCATTCTTTATTGAATAGCTAGAACCATTGTTTTGTTTTATGGGTAGGTAGGCGTTTCATTTTTCTTTTATTAAGTTCTCTCTTATCCCTGCTGGTTTTTCCATCTAAACTTTCAATTCTTGTTTTTAAACTTTAAGTTCAAATTTTTTTAATTTGTAGTTTTAGTCTACCTGTCAGCGCTTGAGAATTCTCAGCCAAGGTCAGAGTACCTTACCAGAAATTTGGCGTTCCACGCTTTCTGGATTGCTTGTTCATTTCTGCCACAGATTTGCATGGCTGGGAAAAAAAGTGTGTGGTGGTGATATGGTTGTTTTGGGGGGTCTCGGTGATTCGTTGTTTTCTGCCCACTTTATCATGATGGTGATACCTGTTTGCTGGTCTCGTGATGTATATAAACTTATTAGATCCTGA